>NW_020173691.1:4574-55859 GCF_003031525.2 Neophocaena asiaeorientalis asiaeorientalis
TGGGAGAGATTTCCCTTTCTCTTCTTTGTTCTCACAGCTCCCGGGGCTCAGCTTTGGATTTGGCCCCGCCTCTGCGTGTAGGTCGCCGGAGGGCGTCTGTTCTTCACTCAGACAGGACAGGGTTAAAGGAGCCGCTGATTCGGGGGCTCTGGCTCACTCAGGCCGGGGGGGAGGGAGGGGCACGGAGTGCAGGGCGAGCCTGCGGCTGCAGAGGCCGGCGTGGCGTTGCGGCAGAGGCCGGCGTGATGTTGCACCAGCCTGCGGCGCGCCGTGCGTTCTCCCGGGGAAGTTGTCCTTGGATCGCGGGACCCTGGCAGTGGCGGGCGGCACAGGCTCCCCGGACGGGAGGTGTGGATAGTGACCTGTGCTCGCACACAGGCCTCTCGGTGGCGGCAGCAGCAGCCTTAGCGTCTCATGTCTGTCTCTGGGGTGTGCGACGTTAGCCGCGGCTCATGCCTGTCTCAGGAGCTTCTTTAAGTAGCGCTCTTAATCCCCTCTTCTCGAGCATCAGGAAACAAAGAGGGAAGAAAAAGTCTCTTGACTCTTCGGCAGGTCCAGACTTTTTCTCAGACTCCCTCCCAGCTAGCCGTGGTGCACTAACCCCTTCAGGCCGGAAGCCTGAGCCTCAGCTCCCAGCCCCACCCGCTCCGGCGGGTGAGCAGACAAGCCTCTCGGGCTGGTGAGTGCCTGTAGGCCCTGATCCTCTGTGCGGGAATCTCCCCGCTCTGCCCTCCGCACCCCTGTTGCTGTGCTCTCCTCCGCGGCTCCAAAACTTCTCCCTCCGCCACCCGCAGTCTCCACCCGCGAAGGGGCTTCTAGTGTGTGGAAACCTTTCCTCCTTCACAGCTCCTTCCTACTGGTGCAGGTCCCGTCCCTATCCTTTTGTCTCTGTTTATATTTTCTTTTGCCCTACCCAGGTACGTGGGGACTTTCTTGCCTTTGGGGAGGTCTGAGGTCGTCTGCCAGCATTCAGTAGGTGTTCTGTAGGAGTTGTTCCACATGTAGATGTATTTCATGCTGTTGGTATCTTGTAATGAATCACATAGAAGCAATTATCCTTTCAGGTGAAGCTGCAGAAAAATGACTGAATAATGGCTGTTCCTTCATTATCTCCTTTTTCTACTTTTCCTCTTTTTCTGCTAGTGTTGGAGGGACTCCTGCAGAGTCTGAGGGAGGCTGTGGCTCACCACAGGGACAAGGACACTGGCAACAAAAGTTCGGGGGAGTACTCCTTGGCGTGAGCCCTCCCACAGTCTGCCATTAGCCCCATCCAAGAAACGTTTTTGTTTTCAATCTGGGCACAGTTTATTTCTACTTTTTTGTTCTGTGGCACTGGTTAAACCTCTTAGGACCATGTCCAACGGATGTTTAGAGAGTGAACATCTTGCTTTGTCCCTGGTGACCCAATGTATCTTGAATTTTTAAAATTCTAGTGTCATAGTTTTAAAGGGTGTTTTGATGACTGTATTCTAGGTTTGCTGCCAGTGTCCCAGTATCATGTTTAATATGGTCAAACACTGCCTTCCTAATTTAAATTAACTATAGAACGAGGTAATTCCAAGTTGTTCCATCTGTGTTACTGACTATTGAAACTAGTTAATTTAAATTTACAGCTTAGAAGAGTGTTGGTCTGTATGTTAGTATGTTTTATATGTTAATAAATCAGTGTGGGGTATTAATATAAAAGTTAATGGTTTCTTTAATATTATGGAAGAAAAATGGCTAAATAATTTTGTCATGATTGGTTCAGATGATGCTTATAAATGGGCCTTTGAGGGAGGAATCTCTGTGATCATTTTGTACTAAGTTGGATTGTTTGCATTTTTCTTTGGTAGGTTAATAGTCCTAGGATGGACCTGACACTTGCTGAACTTCAGGAAATGGCATCTCGCCAGCAACAACAGATTGAGGCCCAGCAACAAATGCTGGCCACTAAGGTAATATCGTGTTTTCAAAGACCTAACAGGCCACTCCTGTTAATGTGTGTGTAAAGCCGTTTACGTTCCATTCACTAGTAAACCAGTTACCTCATAGATACGTGTTGATACCATCAACCCGAAAGGTACCTGCTTTCTTCTCTTCACTGCAGCATTTTATAGAAACCTTAAATCATCCAGTTGTTCCAGATCTTCCTGACCACCATTCTGATCAGAGTTAACCACGCTATGTCGAGTATCAGTAAAACAGGAACAGCGGAAAGAACCTTTCAGCTTTGCTTGTAGGCACAACTCTGGGCTAACCTTCTCCTGAATCATTACTACAGCAAGAGGAGCTTACTGCTCATGTAAACCTGTCCCCAGCTGCTGCTTGGCACTGGTAACAGGCTGCTTGCCTTTATCTGGGGACATTCTTCACCCACCACCTAATTCTCATCCTGTCCTTGGACAAAGAAAACACGGGAAGCCTCTCCATTTCTATCTAAACCAGTCTCCCTGCTGCTGCTTCTGCCAGCCATGGGCTTCTAGTCTAAGCCAGATATTGTCAGACTTTGTCTGTAAAGGGCTGGGATATTTTAGGCTTTGCAAGCTGTGCTGTCTCAGCTCTGCAGTTGTAGCAGGAAAGCAGCCATAGGCGAATGTGTATGGCAGTGTGCCGAGAAGACTTTACTTACAACATGGATAGCAAGCTGGATTTCGCCTGCAGGTCTGCCAGCCCCTGGTCTAAATACCCAGTGTCTGCCGCCGACCAGTCTTTGAGGGACCTTAAGTTCACTTGGGGTGAACAACTTGAGGGTTTGAGTAGCAAGGTCCCCAGCAGGGCTTTGAAGTGATGGCCAGGGATTCTTTAAGGTGGTTCTCAACATGCGCGGTGGCTTTCCCTGGAATACTTCCTAGGGTTCCGATGCATCCTTTCTACTTCTGATGCCAGACACCAGCTTTTTCAAAATCATGTGTATCATTGCTTCTCAAACTTTAATACGAATACAGATCACCTAAGGATCTTGTTAAAAATGCATATTTTGATTCAGTAGGTGTGGGTTGGAGTCTGACATTTTGCATTTCTAACAAGGTCCCATGTGATGCTGACGCAGCATTCCTTGAGTTGCAAGCACATGAATTCAAAGAAAAAGGTTGATTGTTAACAGAATAACTCTCTACCCTCAGGGTCTTATTTTGAAACTATTTCTGTGTTATTTGTATGTTTTAGCCGTATTAATCTGTGAAGTTTACCCTTGATTATAAATTGTGTGGCTATATTACTCAGTTAAAACTTTTAATATAATAGAAAGAAAATTGTAAGTTGCATTATTGCAGTTTTCTAAAGGCACTAAGTAGTTCTTTAGCTCTTTTCTAAGTGTATTGAGTGTGTACTATGTACAATACTGTTGACAGAGATGTACATTTCACGTTGCATTTAATCCTCACTGTAGCCCTAGGAGGACTAGTGATCATCTCATTTTATAGGTGAAGAGACAGACTTGTGGATTTGGTGAAATTATGTAATTTGCCCAAAGTCTCATAGCTAATAAATGGCAGAGCTTGGGTTTGAATCCAAATTGGACTTCGAAGTGTATCATTTAATAGCTTTCTTTTACTGCCTCCCCCTCTACATGAGCTCCTTCTTAAAATTATAGCCACAGCTCATGAAAACTAGTTCAAGGATCACTGCTTGCTTGCTGCACAAGGACCACTTGGATAAAAATACTGGTTCCTGGATCTTACCCCCTAAGAGGTAGATTCTAGGCTTGGGCCCGGGAGAGTCTGTTTTTCACAAACTCCCCAGGTGGTTCTCATAGCAGTGTGTAGGACAGATGGTGAGACCAGAGCAACGCCACCGGTGTACCTCAGCCTGGGCACCTCAGGGTGTGGTTAGATTAATTGTGGGTTAGTGCTCTGCTGTTTAAAACGACATGTCTGATGATGGCTTATATCTTCAGGAGCAGCGCTTAAAGTTTTTGAAACAGCAAGATCAGCGTCAGCAGCAACAAGCTGCTGAACAGGAAAAGCTTAAGAGGCTCAAAGAAATAGCTGAGAATCAGGAAGCTAAGCTGAAAAAAGTGAGAGCACTTAAAGGCCACGTGGAACAGAAGAGGCTAAGCAACGGGAAACTTGGTGAGTTGCTCCCGTTTGGTTTACCTCAGTGCTAAATGCTACAGTGTTAAACTGTTTGGGTGTAAGGAAACGCATTGGTATAAGAAAACACGTTGGTGTAGGAAGTTTATGTGAATTTGCAGTAAGTAAGAAGAATAAGATGAGACTCTGTATGTAGATCAACTTCAAAGGGTTTTTTTGGAAAAGTATAATTCACTGCAGTTTTGATGCTGCTGCCTCCCCCTGAATTGAATTCAGCTGTTGAATGTTTTAGACAAGGTTTCCAGGTTCCCTTTGGAAAACGTAGTAGTAGTAGTAGTTTCCACCCCCCCCATTTAGTTATTTACTTATTTGGTTGCACCAGGTCTTAGTTGCAGCAGGTGGGCTCCTTAGTTGCGACTCCAGGGCTCCTTAGTTGTGGCATGTGAACTCTTAGTTGAGGCATGCATGTGGGATCTAGTTCCCTGACCAAGGATGGAACCCAGGCCCCCTGCATTGAAGTCCTCTTTCTTCTCTCTAATTTTTGACTGAAAATTTGATGAAGGTAAGGATTTTTATGCATATAGTGGCTCCATCTATTACAATACCATTTTAATTAAAATTTTAGTGATTTGATTTAGAGATGTCTGTTTGATTTAGAGGTGCTTATAAAGGAATAGGTTGATTCTAGGACATTCCTGAAAATTTTCTCTACTTTTTATGAGAAAGTTTATGGTACATCCTGGTTGCCCGGAAAGCAGTCCATTCTCATTTTTCTCTTCAACTACTGTTGCTTTTCTCGTTCTTACTTTAGTGGAGGAAATTGAACAGATGAATAGTTTGTTCCAGCAAAAGCAGAGGGAGCTCGTTCTGGCTGTGTCAAAAGTAGAGGAACTTACAAGACAGCTAGAGATGCTCAAGAATGGCAGGATTGATGGTCACCATGACAACCAGTCCGCGGTGGCTGAGCTTGATCGGCTGTACAAGGAGCTGCAGGTAAACTGTGGCCGCCTGTGACATTCAGTGGCACATCCTCTCTAGGACGACAGCATTGTCCACATAAGCGGCAGGAAGTCCTGGATTTCGGCCTCTTTTCCTTAAAGCGGGGAGGCGGGGAGGAAGACCTAAACCCCGCAGAATCCAGAATAAACTTTATAGTACCTCAGACAGGAAATCTGAGGTATTCCTTATGACCACAGCTGGTGGTCCAACACGTAATTTTAAACCGTGAGATGAGAAGTGTGGGGGGACCTTACATTTTTAGAAATTGTATAATAGCGAACCATGTGATTATCTGTTTTGAGAAAATTTTCTTCCTACTCCTTGGCTACCTTTTATTCCCTTAATTTTGTTCAGTTAAGAAACAAACTGAACCAGGAGCAGAATGCCAAGCTGCAACAACAGAGGGAGTGCTTGAATAAGCGCAATTCAGAAGTGGCGGTCATGGACAAGCGTGTTAATGAGCTCAGGGACCGGCTGTGGAAGAAGAAGGCGGCCCTGCAGCAGAAAGAGAACCTTCCAGTAAGTGTGCTGTTGGCAGGGGGCGGGAGGAGGGGACGATGACCATCCCAGCGAGGTCAGTACTTGCAGCAGCATCTTCAGAATCATGGCTCGGTGCGTCCTCCGGAAAGGGACGAGACCTGTGACTTCTTGAAAGAGAATCCACTGTTCTTATACTTTTAATACTATCACCTACGTAGCTCTGCTCTTGTTTCTAATTCTTGTAATAAAGTGTGGGTGAGAGTTCACCATGGGGTGTTTTTGTTTGGGGATATCTCTTGTAGATTTGATGGCTAGATCCTGAAAGTGCCGATTTTTAACAAAATTATGAACACGTCACGGGCTTTTCTGAGTCAGATCCAGCCTGACTTGCAATACTAAAGGCTCTGTGCTTTCTCCTAAGGTTTCGTCTGATGGACACCTGCCCCAGCCGGGGGCGTCGGGGCCGAGTCGAGTGGCTGCGGTCGGTCCCTATATCCAGTCGTCAACTATGCCCCGGATTCCCTCGAGGCCTGAACTTCTGGTGAAGCCAGCCCTGCCCGATGGGCCTGGGGCTACGCAGGCTTCCGAGGGGTCCATGAAAGTCCAGACACTGCCCAACATGAGATCTGGGGCCGCTTCACAAGTGAAAGGTAAAACCAGGCATTTGCAAGTCCTTCCAGGGCTTAGTTGCTCCCGTGCTCACTATGATTTTCCCCCAAGTTTGAGTTATTTGTTTGTTTGTTTGTTTTTGTATACCTTTCTTTTATTCGTGCTTCACAGCAAGTCTTTTTTTTTTTTTTTTAATTTAGATTTTTTTTTTTTCCTCCAAGTTTGAGTTTAAAAAGATGTCTTCCTATCCCTTGTTCATGTGGCAATTCTAAGAATCTCCTTGTGTTCTTTGGGGTTAAGAAATGATAATTTTCTTAACCCTAAGTACTGTAGGGTTCTGTTCAGGAAATGAAATAAAACATTAAGTTTTTAAAAACCTGGAAATGGTTTTGAATTCCTTCTCGTTAATAAGGAAATTTTGATCTGATGTAATAACTTGAGAACTTTCCTCGTGGTATAAAAACTCCAGATATGTTAGTGGTGTCGTCTCCACAGAATGCGAGACAGTAGGTCCATTCTGTTGACGAATGGTGTTTGCTATTCGTATATGTTTCTGTGTGAGAATTTGCTAGATGATAATTTTTAGAATAAAGGTAAACATATTGGGAGATAAAAGTGAAAGTAACAGAGGCTCGTTGTGTTAGTGGTCTTTGCGTTCTGTGTGTAGTCCTCAGATACTTGGCCGGGGGCGGGGGGCAGGTGCAAGCCAGACTTTTATAATAGGAGGAAAAAATGAAGGGAGAGTTGGAGGAAAAGCAGGGCAAAAAACATCCTTTAATGAACTTACTAAACTCACCCCTGGAGAAAAAAAAATAGAATCGTCTCTTTTCCGTCACCACTATCACGTGTAAATAGTAGCTAACTTTAAAATTATTTATTATTTTGGATTAATTGCCACTGTGAAGCAGTAGTGCTGCATGGTCTGGGTTTTATTGTAGAAAGAGTTAGTTTTGTTTTTTTAAGGAAAAATAAAAGCTATGGCTTTGAAACTTAAATACCAGTGTAGAAAAAACCTGAATACTCTGATTTACCCAAGACTGTGGTCAGAGTCACGGGCTGAAAGTCCGTGCTTTTGCTTTTGTCGTGTGTGCATATCACTTGTGGTGGTTGTGTAAGACACACCAGAGAGCCCTTGGTCTGCTAGATTGGAAGTCATTTTCTGGGTGGGATGGTGATGTTTTCTTACCTGGTGAGGAGTAATGCGTCCTTGCTGCTTCAAACGGACTTTCTGTTGATGGTGATTAATTTATTTGAGTCAGCAGGGGCACTCTTAAATTACAGGTATAAAATCTGATGTTTTCTAAGTAAGTTTACTGGGGTTTTTGTGAGTCTGAGATTTAAACCCATTTTTAGAGATTTAACTTCTTAGCAGCAAAGTGAACCATTAAACATCTCCTTAGAATGCCAGGTTATTGCAGTTGCTTTTCTGTGTTCTAGGCTCTAAAATCCATCTGCTTGGCCCTGATTGGACTCCTCCGAATGCAGATCTTTTCTCGAGCCAACAAGCCTCTGCTTCTGTGTCCAAAAGCTCTGGAAATGCTCCAGACCAAGGTGAGGTTTACTTGTGCTGTTCCTGAATATTCTGTTTTGGGCATCTAAAGGTTCTGTGTATCCTTTTTTAGATAGCTTATTTTCTAGTGTGTCAAGACCAGGGACTGTGTTTATTTCCAGAACAGCTTCATTTAGCCAGGGAATTAAGGTACTAGCATTGTAGTGTTGGGTTATCCTTTAATCAACTTAATTTAAGAATAGAAGAGCATTTAGTGGGTATACGTTTGAGGAGAGAGAAACATGTGTGAATAAGAAATTTTATTACAAGCAGTTTGGTTATTAGCGTGATTCTTTTCTTCCCCTGTCTTCTTCAGCTGATGATGGGGAGGTTCCGCTGAGGGAGAAGGAGAAGAAAGTGCGTCCCTTTTCAATGTTTGACACCGTGGACCAGTCTGCTGCCCCACCCGCCTTTGGTACCCTCAGGAAGAACCAGAGCAGTGAAGATATCTTGCGGGATGCTCAGGTACTTGAGAGTATCCCAGTTTTAAGATTTAATGGTAATTCTATATACATTTTTTTTTTTTTTTAGAAGAGAGAAAGTATTATGTAAGGGAGAGAAAAACAATCTATCTGGAAGATTAGAAAATACAATAGCATTCTGTTATTTTAAATTCTGTTGCTTGAGTATATTTGTGGTCTCACATCGTACTGGCACATGCCTAACATGCTTGCTTCCGGGTCATATTTTGTACGATTCTCTAGAAAAACACTAGTGCATTGAAGAACACTGTATTTGTGCTGCTCGGTTACCTTGTTTCTTCAAAATTTGGAGCTTAGGTTACGTCAAGCAATCTGATGATGAATCTTCCATAACTGTTAGGATCCCAACCTTTGATAAGCAGTCTATGGCTGCATGCTCCAAGTTAGGAGATTTTTTTAACCACGTGGCCCAGATTGCGTGAAGTTCCGATGAACGAGAATGGTTTTCAGTTATTGGTGCCACCCGTGAATATGTAAGATGGCAGTTAAAAGTTTTCAAGTGGCTACTTATAGTTGCCCAAATAGGAAGGGGCAATGCGGAGGAAATCGTACGGGGCAGGATTTGTATTGCATTACTGAAGTGCCTTTTACGTGTGATTTAGTTCAGAGATTTCAGAGTTTTTAATGATTTTTAAATGTAGAGCTAGTCTTTTCAGTCTGTATTTAACATTTGTGAAGTTTAGGGTGTCTGGAACATCCTGTGTACCCAGTTACGCAGTATTTTAATCGGCTGTTGTGTGTGTTCACAGGCTGCAAATAAGAATGTAGCTAAGGTACCACCTCCTGTTCCATCAAAACCAAAACAGATTAATTTGCCTTATTTTGGACAAACTAATCAGTCGCCCTCAGACATTAAGCCAGATGGAAACCCTCAGCAGTTGTCAGCGGCTGTCGCATCCATGGGAAACAAACCCAAACCAGCAGGGCAGCAGCAGAGGGTCCTGCTGGCTGCCAGCATGCCTTCAGTTGGCCAAGCGGACCAGACCCTTCCTCCAGGTTCTAAGCAAGAAAGTCCCCCTGCTGCTGCCGTCCGGCCCTTCACGCCTCAGCCTTCCAAGGACACCCTCCTTCCGCCCTTCAGGAAACCCCAGACCGTGGCTGCCAGCTCCATATACTCCATGTATACCCAGCACCAGGCTCCCGGCAAAAACTTCCAGCAGGCCGTGCAGAGCGCGTTGACCAAGTCCCATTCCCGAGGGCCCCACTTTCCGAGCGGTAAGATTCTTGGTCTCATCTTCACCTGCGTGGATGTGTTTCCATCCTACACCAGAGATGCCATCGATCAGTAAACAGCACAGTGACGTGTACCTCTTTTGACTGATGCTTTTGTCCTAAGAGATTTGTTTCATTATGGCTTCTGTTCTTCATGGGGAGTTTAAAAGAGTTTGTGCTAAATGTCAGCTACTGTAGTAGCTGAAGATGGTAGGTGAATAAAATGAAATAAATATGAAAATTGATGCATAAAACCTATAGCGATGACATAGCCTTCTGTGTTGAATTTCCTGTGTGCGTTTGTTTCCCGCTCACGGACGAGCTCCTCGGTGAGTGGGGAAAAGTGCCTGCGGGGGATCGCTGCACAGAGGGATGTGTCTTCACTCTAGGTCTGACCAGGTGTTCTTGGTGCCTAGAGGTTTAGACAACTGCCTCTGTATATGCATTTTTTTTTTAACGTTCTCTACTATATTTTAAGTTGTTCTAATGAGGACACAGTTACTAGTTAAATATAAAACACGAAAAGATTACTTTGTGTTCAACATACATAATTTGGTAACTTGTTGGGTTCTTTCTAAGAGTCATTAGTTTATGTGACTGGAATAAAATTCACTGTGTTTTAATGGAATGAAAATGGCTTTCTAGTTATGAAATAAGCACGTAATTGTGGCCCAGAATGTCATGAAATTAATTACACAGCAGAGAATTAGTATATATGCTACATCTTACTCTTTTTCATGAGTCTGGTGAAAACTGCTAATATAATAATTCGGGAATTAGATAATGATGATGTAATCAGAATGTTTACGGAGAATAGTTTTGGTAAATAGAAGTGGTTATTAATAATTTTGTAAGCCAAATGATTTGTCACATTGATTTCCTTTTGAAAATTGTGAATAGTGCATGTTTAGTTTTAATCTGGACACGTGAAAGGATCACCAGTTTTCACTGATTCTAAATTCTTTTCACATTTTGACATTTTATTTTAATTAAAAATTTTTTTTTTTTACATTTTGACATTTTAAATTTGGATACTATGGTCTGTGATTTCTTACAATTATAATTGACAACATTTTCTTTCACATTGGTACATAAAATAATGGTACCTCTTTACAATCAGTGAGGGTTTTGATTCTGTAATAAGTTTATTATGCAACGATGGAAACCCTGCTTTGTCATTTGTTATTTTTAAAAATTAGTTGTATTGAAGGGTATTATGTAATAACTGAAATTAAAAGAGGCTTTAATTATTGCTAGCTATGTCTGTTATTTGCTAGTTTTGTTTAATTAATACTAATCAGGGCTTTTTTTCCGTTTCCAATTAGTTTATGGCAAGCCTGTGATTGCTACTGCCCAGAACCCACAGCAGCTCCCAGAGAACATTTATTCTAATACCCAGGGCAAACCTGGCAGCCCGGAACCTGAAACAGAGCCCATTTCTTCAGTTCAGGAGACCCATGAAAACGAAAGAATTCCTAGGCCCCTGAGCCCAACCAAATTACTGCCTTTCTTATCGAATCCTTACCGAAACCAGAGCGACGCTGACCTAGAAGCCCTGCGAAAGAAACTGTCGAACGCACCACGGCCACTAAAGAAACGCAGCTCTATTACAGAGCCAGAGGGTCCTAATGGGCCGAATATTCAGAAACTTCTGTATCAGAGGACCACCATCGCCGCCATGGAGACCATCTCCGTCCCGGCACACGCATCCAAGTCCGCTTCTGGGATTGCCAGCCCGGAAAGCCCGATGGAGACCCAGAATCCATATTTGCACGTGGAGCCAGAGAAGGAGGCGCTCCCTCTGGCCCCTGAACCGGTATCCCCGGGGGAAGCAGGGAGCGCCAGTACAGAGAGCAGTGACCTGCCTGCTCCTTCTCCGGGCCTTGAGTATGAGCCTGAAGGAGTCCCAGACAGCAGTCCAAGTTTCCAGAACAACGTGGAAGAGCCAAACCCAGAGGCTCCCCCTCTGCTTGAAGTGTACCTCGAAGAGTACCCCCCCTACCCACCCCCGCCGTACCCATCTGGGGAGCCAGAAGGCCCAGGAGAAGACCCTGTGAGCCTGCGTCCGCCTGAGATCACTGGGCAGGTTTCTCTGCCTCCTGTAAGTACTGTGGTGTCTTGTGGTCACTGCAGAAACCTTTTGTCTCGTCACAGCTTTCTAGGTGGCTCGTTGTCCCTACTCAGTGAAACATCAGTGAGTACTTACAGCCGGCCATTCACCAAAGATGGTCTGTGTTTAAACTGCCTGTTGTAGCAAATGTGTTCTACAGCTTGCCCTTTATTTTACAGTTCCCTTGGCACAGAGTGGATCTTATAAATGTTATCAAAACGCAATATATTCAGCATCACAAACATTTTAATTTGGGGGGAAGAACCCCTTTCTTCATGAAGGAAACAAAGTTTTGCTCTTATACCTATAAACACCATGTTTGCTGTTTCTTCTCTAGCTGGTGTCACATATTATGGAAGGCAACACTCGGAATGAAAAGACCTGGATTTGGAACTTGCGATCACTAGTTTAGCTCTGTGAAATCGGGCAGATGGTTTAACTTCTCTCATTGGTGATATCACTCTTTCAGACTTTTCTTTTTCTAGCAGTGAAATTTATTTTCAATGTCATATTTAGGTGGAACCTCAAACTTCCAATGCTGATAAAATTGGAAGGGTTCTGGATGAAATGGGGGCTGGGGGAGGTAACGGAGCAGAGAGTGGGGTGGACCCTCTAGCCTCTTCCTCTGCTTCAGCCTGGTTTGAAGTCTCTGGGTATCATGGCGATCCCTCAGGTTTCCTTGTGCTCTGACATTAAGTTATTCTATTTCAGTACTTGTAATTGGTCCGTTCATATTTTCTATTTCTTCCTGGTTCAGTCTTGGAAGATTGTGCCTTTCTAAGAATTGGTCCATTTCTTCTAGTGTGGACGGTCATTTTATTGGCATGTAGTTGCCTGTAGTAGTCTCTTATGGTCCTTTGTATATCTGTGGTGTCGGTTGTAACTTCTCCTTTTTCATTTCTAATTTTGTTGATTTGGGCCCTCTCCCTTTTTTTCTTGATGAGTCTGGCTAAAGGTGTATCAATTTTATCTTTCCAAAGAGCCAGCTTTTAGTTTCATTGATCTTTTCTCTTGTTTTCTTCGTCTCTAGTTCATTTATTTCTGCTCTGATCTTTATGATTTCTTTTCTTCTGCTAACTTTGGGTTTTGTTTGTTTTTCCTTCTCTAGTTGCTTTAGATATAAGGTTAGGTTGAGGTTTTTCTTGTTTCCTGAGGTAAGTTTGTATCACTGTAAACTTTCCTCTTAGAACTGTTTTTGCCGCATCCCATAGGTTTTGGATGACACTAAGTTATTCTAAAGCTTTGTATGTTTTGACTTGGGCGTGTCTTCTGCACTCCTTCCAAATGTTAAGCTTTTCTTTGGAAGTTTATTTTGTCACTTTGAAGTAGGTGAGAGAAGATCAGAATCCCAAAATGTCTTCAAAGTTGGTTTTTTCAGCCTTTAGTTTGAAGTCATTTTGTTTCAGTAGGATGCCAAACTATGAATTTTTAAAACCTGGGCAAAAGCACCATAGCATATTATAAGGGTTTTTTTTAAAGTGCTTTATATGTTTGATCCCTTATTACATCTTTTAGATGTGGTAGAAGTCAAAGATAATGATTATCCAAAGTTGCCTCAACTACTAGTTTACAGTCGACATTTGTTTAAAAATTCTATATGGTAGGGCTTCCCTGGTGCGCAGTGGTTGAGAGTCCGCCTGCCGATGCAGGGGACACGGGTTCGTGCCCCGGTCTGGGAAGATCCCACATGCCGTGGAGCGGCTAGGCCCGTGAGCCATGGCCGCTGAGCCTGCGCGTCCGGAGCCTGTGCTCCGCAGCGGGAGAGGCCACAGCAGTGAGAGGCCCGCGTACCACCAAAAAAAAAAAAAAAAAATTCTATATGGTAAACATTGAATTCTAGTGAAAAAAGTTTTAAAATAGAGGTTAACACTTTTTTAACAATTCTGTGCTGCTCCGTCCTGAGGTGTGGTTCTCTTTGAGTTAAACTTGTGAGATTCTGTTATTCTCTTCCTGGGAAGGTGATCTATAAACTTTTTCCTTCTTGGTTCAAGTGAAATAGAAGCCACTATCTCGTGCTGTTGTTTGAAAGTGGGTATGATTGTACTGTTTGTGAGTTGTATTATCTCAGCCATGTAATATTTACTCTTGTTTTCTTTTTTCAAGAGACAGAAACATTTTAGCCATTGTACATTTATGAAATATATTCATTGCTACTTAACGTTTTTCAAAACTCAATTGTTTTCCACACCTGAAATAAAATAAAGAGAAGTATGTGCAGCATATCATACCCTAGGAAATGTTTCCACTCTGTTGGCTGTGTTCAAGGAGCCTGTCTTATAGGATGTTAGATCTAGTGTTAATGTTTGCCTTAGTTTTTTAAGCCTGACGTATTAAAATGTAGAAAAGATGGTTAATTTACCCATGTGTCTTGGAGTACAGTTAAATTTCTAAATATAAAATAGTGATAGCATTTTAAGACTTGTAGGATTCCTCCCTGGTATGTCTAAGACAGACTAATAATCTTTATTTTTTACTTTCATAATATGCTCCACTCCCCTTCCCCCAGGAGGCATTATGTTGGATATGGTTAAAAGGAGGGGCTTTGAAGAAGCCAGATTCCTTGGATTTGAATTCCAGCTCTGATGTTTACCGGCTGTGTGCCTCAACTTCCTTATCTGTAAAATGGGATAATAGGGTTTTCAAGAGGAATAAATGAATAATCATTCAATAAATGTCAGCTCTCGCAATTCTCAGTTTGTGTTCTTGCCCAGTTTATTAATGTGGGGTTAGCGCTACTGTATTAGGTAATTAAGGACCAGTCTTGGCTAATTTTGATCCTTGACAGAGAACCAGCCTGCTTCCTACTGCAGATTATACTCTTAGCGCGTGTTACCCAAATGTAGTTTTCACTAGGCTTTAAAGAGTTAGGTTCTTCCCACTTAGTTACGTGGGTTTATTCATTAAGCGCTAAATATATATATATATATATATATATATATATATACGTATATATATGTGTATGTATACGTATGTATGTATTTTCAAAGTTCCTTTTACTATCTCAGCTGAGATATTATTCCTCCCTTTTTGTTGTTTTTTGGTCTCTTGCTTAGACCAGGATCCTTAACCTTCCGTGCATTTCTTTTGCAGGGCAAAAGGACAAACTTGCGTAAAACTGGTTCAGAACGGATTGCCCATGGAATGAGGGTGAAATTCAACCCCCTTGCTTTACTTCTAGATTCCTCTTTGGAGGGAGAATTTGACCTCGTACAGAGAATTATATATGAGGTAAGATTTAAACAGGTTTCCTTGTGCTCTGACATTAAGTTATTCTATTTCAGTACTTGTAATTGGTCCGTTCATATTTTCTATTTCTTCCTGGTTCAGTCTTGGAAGATTGTACCTTTCTAAGAATTGGTCCATTTCTTCTAGTGTGGACGGTCATTTTATTGGCATGTAGTTGCCTGTAGTAGTCTCTTATGGTCCTTTGTATATCTGTGGTGTCGGTTGTAACTTCTCCTTTTTCATTTCTAATTTTGTTGATTTGGGCCCTCTCCCTTTTTTTCTTGATGAGTCTGGCTAAAGGTGTATCAATTTTATCTTTCCAAAGAGCCAGCTTTTAGTTTCATTGATCTTTTCTCTTGTTTTCTTCGTCTCTAGTTCATTTATTTCTGCTCTGATCTTTATGATTTCTTTTCTTCTGCTAACTTTGGGTTTTGTTTGTTTTTCCTTCTCTAGAAAATGTGCTTTTGCATTGTTTCCTCTTTTGGGAGGTGGGGTTGTTGAGAGGAACTCTTGAGCATGCTCCAAAACCAGCTTCTCTGTTTTAAAGGTGTGGCTGTAGCGCTTTCAATAAATAGTGCGGAAGTTCAGTTATTCACTGGGGGTACTTTCCTTAGGGACATCATGACCCTCCTTTAAAAGTTGCTCAAGTATGGATTTGTACCTTGCAGTGTTAAATTACAGATGTGGTCCCTATTTTTCAGAAACCTGCTATTTAAAATATTTTTAGTTGACCTTTCTTCCCTTCCATGGCAAACGTGACTTCTCCTAAGATGCTTATCTGTGGTGGGAAGTTGGAGGATAAATAAACAAAAGTGACTATAAGGATATATAGTTTCTGGGACTTCTTCAGCTTTTAAAACCGTTTTTATAGGGAGTGCCTACTTAATGTCGTATTTCTAGAACTGTACTTGGTATAGTTTTCTTGGCTCCTGAAGGTTTTAATTATGTTTTAAAAAAAAAAAAAAGACTACAAGAGTCTCTTTCAATTCTCTTAATCCTAGAGCCAGTTAATAGTTGACAGTTAAGGTGACAAAAAATTTGAGTGATGATCACCCTTGTTCTTATTGATGTTACAGGTTGATGACCCGAGCCTTCCTAACGATGAAGGTATCACAGCTCTTCACAACGCCGTGTGTGCAGGACACACAGAAATTGTTAAATTCCTGGTACAGTTTGGTGTAAATGTCAATGCTGCTGACAGTGATGGATGGTAAGGTTTTCTTTTAAACTCCACTCAGACTTCAATTGTATCTGCTGCGTAGGCAACGAAGGAGCAGTGTTGTAGACGCTGTTAGAAGGGAAGAAGTATGTCAGTGCGTGTCCTCAGTGCTGCTTGTAATCTAGAAGGAGAGACGTGGGAGACATTTTTAAGGAATTAATATGTCTTCATGTAATAGTCATCTCACTCCCGTTCTGGAAGCAGATGGAGTTTTATTTTTCTAGATAAAAAAATTTTTTTTAGCCACACTGCATGGCTTATGGGATCATAGTTCCCCGACCAGAGATTGAACTCAGGCCCTTGGCAGTGAGAGTTTAGAGTCCTAACCACTGGACCACCAGGGAATTTCCCAGATGGAGTTTCCGAAGTTTAGTAGTTAAATAATAAAAATAAGAAATGTCCCAAAGTGGCACACAGTTCATTGGCATGCTTCAGTGAATATGAGAAATGCTGATTTAAGCAGGGTCCCCCCACCTCCCTGAAACTACTGTGTGTCTAAGAGGGGATTATAATTTGTAAACTTCTCCCAATAGTTTTGACCGTGGAATCCATTTTTCATGGAGCATCTTGTGGAACTGGTGTGTGGCTAAAACCCAGGAGATATTATTGTAAATGACGAATATTATTATTCCTAGGATGATGACTTAATGATTATGATTATTAATTAAATTATGATTTAATGATTAATAACGATTCCTAGGAAAGATTTACTTCTTTCTATATGAAAAAAAAAAGTTATAATCACATTATATTTACACAAGTATTTAAATTTTATAGCCTATATTTCTCTCAATGTGGAAATAATTGTAATATCAAATTTACATGTATACACATATAAGTTGCAGACACCCATATGCATAGGTTTGAAAAAGCCTCATCTCTTACCACGTGGCTGTGGCTCATTCATTGTGGCTGTCTCCTTCTTGCTAGACGTTTAGATTGCTTTCCAATTCTTTGTTATAAATAATTCTTGGAGAAGCATTTTTGGTTGCACTTTAAAATAATTGTATTTATAAAAGTAATGTGAGCCCATTGTGGAAAATGTACAAAATAGAGAAATAAGAGGAAAACAAGCCATTTGTATCCTACAATCTAGAAGTAAACACCATCAATATTTTCATATGTTTCCTTCAAGCTCATTTATGTATGTGTATATATGTATAATTTTTATTTTTATTTATTTATTTATTTATTTCTTGTGGTATGTGGACCTCTCACTATTGTGGCCTCTCCCGTTGCGGAGCACAGGCTCCGGACGCGCAGGGTCAGCGGCCATGGCTCACAGGCCCAGCCGCTCCGTGGCGTGTGGGATCTTCCCGGACCGGGGCACCAACCCATGTCCCGCGCATCGGCAGGCAGACTCTTAACCACTGCGCCACCAGGGAAGCCCTATATGTATAATTTTTTATGCCTATATATTTTTTTTAGTTTAGCTCTCAATAGGTTTTTTTTTTAAGTTGAGGTATAGGTGAGTTACAATATTATACTAGTTTCGGGTGTATAACACAGGGTCAAAATTTTTATAGGTTATACTCCATTTAAAGTTATTAAAATATCGGCTACATTCCCTGTGCTGTACAAAATATCCTTGTCGCTTATTTATTTTATACATAATAGTTTGTACCTCTTAGTCCCCGATCCCCATCTTGATCTCTTCCTCGCTTGGCTTTCCCCACTGGTAGCTGCTGATTTGTTCTCTGCATCTGTGCGTCTGCATGTTTTGTTCTCTTTGTTCATTTGTTTTATTTTTCAGGTTCTACATATAAGTAATAACAAACAGTATTTGCCCTTTTTATGCCTACTTTTTTAGTTTACCTTCACAACATAAGCAGAACAAATTCTTAATGTGTCACAATGTCTTTGTTTCCTAATATTGGGAGTTTAGATTATGTATAATTTTTTACTACTAAAAAAAAGCCACGCAGTTAAAAAGTCTGTAGTAATATTCACCAAATTATTAGTGGTAGTGTTTGGGATGTGGGGGGTGAGAAATAAATTTCTTTTGTGAAAGACCCAAGTGGAACAATAACATGAAAAGGGGAGGGAAGAAAACGGTAAAGAAATCTCATGTACTTCAGGGCTTGATTAACATCCTCCAGCCCATCTTCTGAGTTTGGGCATTGGTCCCGGCTCTTCCACCTTTACCATGAATCTGGAGTCATTTATAATACATTATGAAACATTTGAGATGGTGGAGAAGATTCTTTTTCATGGTATTCCTAAGTTCCTGCTAACCAGTTGCTAATATAGATTGAAATGTGTATTTTCCAGTCACTTTTCTGGTCTGAATTGAATTGGCAATTTTTTTTCCAATTAAAATTGAATTAGGATTTAAAAAATGTTGGGTAAAGGTAGTTCTTTATGTGCAACTTAATTCCTTCAAAATTGGTGGCGATAAAGGGACGTTTACAGTCACGTGTTTTTTTTTTGTTTTTTTTTTTTGCGGTACGCGGGCTTCTCACCGCCGTGGCCCCTCCCACCGCGGAGCACAGGCTCCAGACTCGCAGGCCCAGAGGCCATGGCCCACAGGCCCAGCCGCTCCGCTGCATGTGGGATCCTCCCGGACCGGGGCACGAACCCGTGTCCCCTGCATCGGCAGGCGGAGTCCCAGCCACTGCACCACCAGGGAAGCCCAGACACGTGTTTTGAGGGGAGGCCTATTATTTAAAGATGTTATGTCCTCCATCCTGGCGGAAATAATCAGGCTGGATGCTCCAGAACATGGAACTAAATATATTCTATTCTGCTTTAGATCAGTATACAAATTGCATGTCCTTTCACTCCTGTCCTTGATCCCTCTCACCCGCGGTGCTGCCCTGGCCCCAGTGCCGTCCCGACATTTTTCTTTGTGGCTGGAATTCTCGGATGGGCTCAAGCATCTATGTTTAACTCATTTTAAAAAATCTGTGAGAACGGTTTTCAGGAGAAAGGGCCTGGTGGGTGACAGGCTGGAGAGCTCTCCCTGCGGATGCCGTGTTGCGGCAGGTGTCGTCCCGTGTAGGAAGGCACCCCCAGTCCTTGCTGTGCCCTTGTCCGCAGGACCCCGCTGCATTGCGCTGCGTCCTGTAACAGCGTCCAGGTGTGTAAGTTTTTGGTGGAGTCTGGAGCCGCTGTGTTTGCCATGACCTACAGTGACATGCAGACGGCTGCTGATAAATGTGAGGAAACGGAGGAAGGCTACACCCAGTGCTCGCAGTTTCTTTACGGTACGGAACAATTGGATTTATGTGCACTGATTACCGCATTCATTTATCCTTTACCTCTAGGGGATCGTTCCAAAGGGTTTTTATTATTTGGGAAAGCATTTTGTGTTGTACATAGTCCTGGGCATTGAAGATAGGGCAGCCTCGATCACAAACATGAAAGCAGCTTTTGTGTGTGCCTAGAAGCGGCTGTTGTCAGGGACATCTTCAAAGACAAAAGACGGTGATGCAGCCTTGGACCTAGCAGGGTTAATAGCTTTCGACCATCGAAAGATCCTCTAGTAAGACTTCCGTACTTAGCGAGTGATGCTGTATCTGTGCAAATAAGTAAACAGAACCCCCCCGCAAGATGATCAAGAGAAATGCAGGGTTGGAATAAGAATCCACAGATCCAAGTTTTCCTGCTAAATCAAACTTGTCGCAGAAGAAAAGAAGGGCAACACCATACTTTGGAACTGATGTTTTTGACTCTTTTGTTCTCTTGTTTTTGAGTTTATAATTCTGATGCATCCCATCAGCTCTGTCCCTAGAGAAAAAAGGACTTGAAGTTTTAGATGGATATATGTTGATTGGCACAGTTATTTACAAGGAACATTTTTTTTATTTACAAGTCTTAGAAGTTGAGGTTAATGTTTCTTTTTAGTCTGGCTTGAGAGAAATGGAGAAGGGGAAAAGACAGAGACAAATGAGGAGGTACGTCCCAGGACCCCAGACCACTCAAGCATCAGGCATGGAAAGATGCCTGAGGTGAAACGTCTTCTCTGTCTGACTGTTTTCCGAGTCTCACTAGGTCTGTTTTCAGGCTCTCGGAGAGAAGGGAGAGGGGTCAGAGGGAGAACCACAGACCGCAGGTTCTCTTCTTCATCTCTCAGCTCTTAGTTTTTATCGTTGATATTTATGATCACTCTCTGTTTATGTTCTCAACTCTACATCCAAGAATAATTTTGACCTATGGACACGTTTTGAAATCAGTATGTTATATTAATATGTATTTTGTTACGTTAAACGTATTGGCGATCAAGCTATATGTAAGTATGGGATATGATTTTTTAAAAAACATTTAGGGACATTTGATCAGAGATTTTTTAAATTTATGAACTATATCGTGGATACCGAGAGCATTTCTGACATAGATGTGCAGTTTAAGTAATGGTGATCCTAGATTAACACAGTGAAACATCCAGGTATCCAGCTTGGGAAACAGAACATGAGCTCTGTCTGCCGTCAGCAGGGGCCCTGCCCTGATGTAGCTCCTCTCACATCTGTGGTGACTGCCCCCCTTGAATTTATAAAAATAGGTATATCACCTCTGAATGAATCCTACAACTGATGTTGTTTAGTTCTGCCCGTTTTTGACCTTCATATAAAATAAACCATACTGATGATTCTGTGGCTTGCTTTTTTCATTCCCCATAGTTTTTGAGATGCAGTGTTGCTGCATGTAGCTGTTGTTTCTTTTCACTGCGCTACTGTTCCATTTTGGGACTCTACTATTTATCTTTCCATTCTACTTTTGGCAGATGTTGGGTTATTTCCTTTATTTATTTATCCATTCGTGCATTCAATTATAAACATGGCTTCGGCCACCATTTTTGTCCTCATCTTCTGGTGTCTCTCTAGAAGTAGAATAGCCAGGTCACAGGAATATACGTCAAGCAGAGAGTACCTTTTGCTCTGTGTTCTCTTTGACCTTTGGTGGATTTGGAAGCCTGTCTCACCTTGCCTTTAGTTTGCATTTCCCAAACTGCCAGTGAGATGGAGCATGTTTTTAGGACCCTCAGAAACGTTTGAAAATTGTTGATTCATAACTCTTAGTTTGGTAAATAGCAAAGTAATGAGAAATTGTCTTCCATGCCTAATGGTTTCCTGGAAATGAGACTCAAGTTGTTATGTTGAGTGCACCATTCTGATCCCAACCAGATGACGCGTCTGGCGTGCTTTAAAATTTGGTGGAGTTACAGTTCTATCAAGTATAACTTGAAAGTTGGAAATTTACTTGTCCCCATGAGTAGAAACCTGACCATTTAGATAGGTAGAGCCTTCTTTTGGAAAAGAACGATTTAATTTCTTGTTTTGCCCAGAGTGAGAGGTAGTGTGTGCTATGTCATATTAATTGACACAGGAAAAATAAGTTCATAATAATTTAGGTTCGCATAAGTTGAAAAACCCAGCTGTTCACAGGCAAGCAGGTATTTTCCTGGCTTTTCTAAAAAGGTGACAATGATAATGACCTCTGACTTGCCCAGGACATCGTTGTCTAATTCTTCCTCCCCTTTCCCCATGTTGCCTGCCCGTTGATGATTGTGACTGCTCATTAGTGTCGCCTTATAGGATAGGAAGGTATAAATGGAGAAAGGTAAAACCTAAGGTCGTAGTTCATTTGCAAATCTGTTATTAACTCTGGTAAGAAGTGGACATTTGGGGATTTTTTTTTCCTTCCCCAGTTTGTGGATTTCAGTATCTTTTAGAATTCTGATTCTCATCATTTTAGAGTTGACTGTATGTGGACTTTTATATCCTGTCTAATATACCTGGCCATATTTCTATATTCTAACGTTTTATAATTTTTTTTCTTTTATCTTTCCACATTTGGAAATTGATAGAGACCACTTTAATAGGCACAACACTCTGGTCATTTTTCTCTGTCTGCTTTAAGTTTTAGGTAAAGAACAAAAATGATTCCAGAGTTCCTTGGTCAATACACTTAGTGAATAGGCTAAAATTGGACAGATGTTTCATTAACTTCTTTAATATCCTAGACTGGAACAGTTCTTTTTTTATTCCTGGGTTTGTAATCGTTTTGTATTCTGAGTAAGAGAAGTTTTGAGAGCTGCTTATAAGGTGTTGGTTAGTTTTTAGAGCTGGTTTAGAGATGATAGCATACGTTAACTTGTCTTTTATATGTTCCCTCTACACGGCTGGCCTTCCTCTGCTCCCCCTGGCCCCGGGAGGTTTATTTATTGAATGTTTAATATAGTAGTTCTGCCATTCCAGCAGGTCCCCATTTCTTCTCGTTTGGTTTTATAGAGTGACAGGTTCTGAGCGTGGTATCCTCTGAGTTACATATATTCTGTTCTGTACCTCACGTGATTTCAGGAGTTCAGGAGAAGATGGGCATAATGAATAAAGGGGTCATTTATGCCCTTTGGGACTATGAACCTCAGAATGACGACGAGCTACCCATGAAAGAAGGAGACTGCATGACAATCATCCGCAGGGAAGACGAAGATGAGATTGAATGGTGGTGGGCCCGCCTGAATGACAAGGAGGGATACGTTCCACGCAATTTGCTGGGAGTAAGTGAAGGATGGTTTTTTTTTAAACAATTTTTATTTCTTTAATGTTGTATCTATTTTATGTTATTTATTTGTTTACTTTTGGCTGCACTGGGTCTTCGTTGCTATGCGCGGGCTTTTCTCTAGTTGGGGCGAGCGGGGGCTACTCTTTGTTGCGGTACATGGGCTTCTCATTGCAGTGGCTTCTCTTGTTGTGGAGCACGGGCTCTAGGCACGTGAACTTCAGTAGTTGTGGTGCGTGGGCCCAGTAGCTGTGGCTCGCGGGCTCTAGAGCGCAGGCTCAGTAGTTGTGGCGCACGGGCCTAGTTGCTCTGCGGCATGTGGGATCTTCCCAGACCAGGGCTCGAACCCGTGTCCCCTGCATTGGCAGGCGGATTCTTAACCACTGCGTCACCAGGGAAGTCCCTGGATTTGTTTAAGTCAGGATTTCCGAATCTGCTAGGGAACTTGAACAGGGCACCAGAGACCAGATTCTTTGTTCTTTCTCTACCTTTGGATTTTAAGGTTCATAAAAACCAAGAAAATAATCAAATCATATCAGCACATGTAATCCAATAACATGTCTATATTAGTCTGAAGGGACTGCTGTAAGTGGGCAGACATTCTTGGTGGGGGGAGTATTTTCAGGGAAAGGCTAGTATAGTTGGACAGAGTCTAATATACAAAAAATGGGAGGTATTTTCACTGTATTTTCATCAGCTGTCAGACAGACATGGTCTGTGTCCACAGAGAGCTTCTGTCCCACTCTGAGGCCCTGAACCAGGGCTCTGTCTGGAATCATCCCACTGTCCGGACATTACTCTCTGTGGAGCTCGTTAAAATGACCCCGGTGTTGGGACCTGGGGCTTGGATTCTGGCCTGTATCTCCTCCTCCTGACTCTTCTCCGTTGTGGTTTGATACGCAGTGTAAATGACATCATATATCCTGACTGCTGTCTTCCTGCTAGCAAAATTTACTATTAGATAAGCATTTGGGGTTTGGACACTATTCATTCGTGTGGTCATACTATAAACGATAAAGAGTAGTGAAACTGAAAAAAACAATTAAGCCATGGAGCCCGTTAAAAAAAATCTTTCCAATTACCAGACGAAAGCAGAAATGTAAAGGTAGTTCTCTTTCGAGCCCTCCTGTTTGCTTCTACAAAGTCTTTAGCGCCAGAGAAGCATAATCTCTTGCGTGCAGCCTCTTTCCTTCTTTAATGAACACCAAGAGCAAACAGGCACGCACTTCTGCTTTTTGTAGTTTCTTATCTGGGAAAAGCTCTACCTCTTAGAAGTAGTTGCTTATTTGAGTCTTAACTTTAATTTTCTGACAAAGAGGTCCAGTGGTCAATGAAACATGGGGAGAATGATTTGTTCCCAAGTGTGGAAGCAGCTGGTCAGAGACCAAGCTCTGCCTCCTGGGTGGCTTTCAGAGGTTCTGTAATCAGCGGGCTGGACTGCAGATTTTCATTTTAATCGGACATTTAAATATTCTCGGTTCTTTGGAGATCTTTCCTGGGTAGAAGTGGCCTCTACACAACTTCTTTGGGTTCCTTTTGAGGTTTTTTTTTAAAAAAGGAAATTGCATAAATGTTTTAGTCAGGCTCACATACAAGTGTAGAAAATTATATTGGCTAAAATACCTTTCCTCACAGAGAAAAACAATCCTTGATACAACATTGATCCCTCAGTTAACTTTGCAGTTTGGGCTGGAAGTCTGGCTTGACTTCGTTTCAGTAAACCCTTTCTTCCCTTTGTCTAGGGGAGGGGGAGGAGGGTTTTGTTCTGTTTGCCAGTTGAATGACTAGTTTGACTTGCTCTTGGCTTCCTGAACACCCTCCTTGCCAGCTCTTGTTATGGAAAACACAAAACCACCAAATCCTAAAACAAAAAACTCCACTTATCCTTCCTCAAATCTGTAGACTTTTAGTCTGTGGCATTTGGTCCCTGATAGCCTCAAGTCTGTGTGACGTCCATTGTGAAATAAAGTTAAAATAGAGACTTTCTAACCTTTTATCTTTTCCCTTGGAATGGAAGCTCCCAGCATTGGAGCTTATAGCATATTGCAAATCACCTCTAGTCCTTTGTGGTCCTTGTTGGACTTGATTTACAGTTCAGTAGGCTGTGTAGATGGAGTTAATGCTCAGAGCATCCTGGATTTTTTTTTTTTTTGCGGTACGCGGGCCTCTCACTGTTGTGGCCTCTCCCGTTGCGGAGCACAGGCTCCGGACGCGCAGGCTCAGCGGCCACAGCTCACGGGCCCAGCCGCTCCGTGGCATATGGGATCTTCCCGGGCCGGGGCACGAACCCGTGTCCCCTGCACCGGCAGGCGGACTGTCAACCACTGCGCCGCCAGGGAAGCCCGCATCCTGGATTTTATATCACTGCACCATGGCGTTGTCCCTGTTGAGGGAACCCCTGTGACCTTTGAATGTCCTTTGTACAAGAGTTGGTAAATATGAATCTTTGGGCAGCTCTGGGTGTTTCACATGGCAGAGAGTTCTTTGATTTAATTTCTTTCCTGTGACATCAGCACCTGTCCCTACCCCCCATATTTCTTGAAAATGTGTTATACTCCCACATCTGTGCAGTATGTAAATATTTTTGAAATTCTTTTTTACAGCTATACCCAAGAATTAAACCAAGACAAAGGAGCTTGGCTTGAAACTTTGCACACTTTTAGTTAATGAAGAATTAATCTGTTACCAATAAGAAGGAATAATATGATTGTTTGTGGCAAAAATTTTGTAAGACTTATTTTAATGACAAACTAACTTGAAAGCAATGAAGATCGGGCTCTGGAAGCAAATGAAGGCTTGGAGCAGAGTCACTGTTGGTGGAGGATACTCAGCACGATGGAATGAACGGAGCTTGGCAGGAAGCTGACCACTCTGCGCTGGATACAGGTACTCCGTGTCACACTCCGAAAGATACACGGTGACCGTCCTGTTCTCTGCAAGAAACGGGACCGCTTATTGGGCTCCTGGGAGATCAGCTTCAGGGCCTGCTTAAATGGGCGTTTTTCATTGCCTGCCCCTGTCCCTGCCCTCCCACCAGAAGGAGCAGTGCCATCATGGTGCCATCTCAGATTGTCCCCCAGCACCAGCAGGCCCGTGGGGGACTCACATGGAGGCTCGAAGGTGCCGCACACTTGCGTGTCGTCTGTGAAGAACTGTTTGTTGGTTGTCAGTGAGCAATAACTTTATGTTATGAGTTCTTGTAGCATCATGTATTCAAAATATTGAAACCATACTACACTACAGGTAATTAGATTTAGACTTTTGTTTTTAGGCTGAAGTTTGAATCTATATTTATTGTCTTTTGTATCTCAGAAATTAGAGACTTGCTATATAGACTTACCCGTGATATTTGTCAAGATCATAGCTGACTTTAAAAACAATTGTAATAAAGTTAAACTTTTTGACTCTAAGCTTTTTACCGGCTTTAGTTTTTTATGTCACGTTAACAGCCTTGTTTAACGTTCCTAAGCCATTGGAATATCGTACCCTGCTGAAAAATAATGAGAATTTTTTTTTACCAGCCATGTGATTAAACGTAAGTATTTCTTTGCTCGGTTTTGCGATTTGTGAGTTTGATGGCGGTCTTTGTTATAGAATTAAGATGCTTTTTAAAGATCCTAGAGGCCATGGTGCTAGAAACTTGTACCTTTACCTAGCGCTTCTGATAGGCTGTCTCAGTGTCCTCATTTTATTTTAGATTCTCCATAGAGTTATATACATTTACGGGATGAAAACTTAGGTAGACACAGTCTGCACGTCATTTTATTAATATGTTACCAAGTTTGTGAATTTTGGGGGAACTCATTTTGCTTAGTGAAACTGTGTCATTTAATAGAAGATACAGGTGAGAAAAACCAGTGGTCACTACTCCTTATACATTTTTATGAGTAGCTAACTTCCAGCAAAAAAGGAAGATAGATGAATGACAGAACATATGATGCCTTTCAGAGTCATGCAGAAGCAGTGACAACATGGATGAAACATCAGAAGACCTGTGTGGTAGACAGAATTCTAAAGATGCCCCTCCAGCCCCTCATATCCCTGTCCTGTGGTGCTGTGGACTGACTGACTGTGTCCCCCTAAAATTCATGTTGAAGCCCTAACCCCCAGTGCGATAGTATTTGGAGGTGGGGCCCTTGGGAGGTGATGAGGTTTAGGTGAGGTCCTGAGGGTGGGGCTGCGTGATGAAGTTAGTGTTCTCAGAAGAGGAAGAGTCTGGGCTTCCCTGGTGGCGCAGTGGTTGAGAGTCCGCCTGCCGATGCAGGGGACGCGGGTTCGTGCCCCGGTCTGGGAGGATCCCACATGCCGCGGAGCGGCTGGGCCCGTGAGCCATGGCCGCCGGGCCTGCGCGTCCGGAGCCTGTGCTCCGCAGCGGGAGAGGCCACGGCGGTGAGAGGCCCACGCACCACAAACAAACAAAAAAAACCACATCAGAAGAGGAAGAGTCTGGCGCACTGTGTGACGATACCCCAGGAAGGCCGCCGCTCTCACCAGACACTGGACCTGCTGGCACCTTGATCCTGGACTTCCCAGCTTCCAGAATCACGAGAATGTTACTTAAGCCATACAGCCTGCGGTATTTTATTACAGCAGCTTGAGCGGACTGAGACACCTGGTTATTTAATCAAGCACTAATCCGGGTACTGCCGTGAAGGATTTTTCAGATTTAAATTAAATTTACTAATCAACTGACCTGACCATAGGGGGATTATCCTGGGCCCATCCCAGGTGGGCCCAACTTGAGCCCTTCAAAGCAGGAGAGATGAGGCCGAAGGGGAGGTCAGCGAGATTTGAAGTGAAGGGATTCGACCTGCCATTGCTGGCTTTGAAGGTGAAGGGGTCATGAGCCAGGGAATGTGGAAACTGAGGAAACCCCTGGATGACAGCCAGCAAGGAAACGGGGACCGCGGTTTTACAACGACATGGACCTGAATTCTGCCAACCTGAGTGGGCCTGGAAACAGATCCTCCTCCAGTCTCCAGCAAGAATGCGTCACCCAATAAGAGAGGTGTTGGACTTTAACCTACAGAACTGGGAGATGGTGGGCGTTCTTCAAGCCACCAAGTTTGGGCAAACATGTTACAGCAGCACAGGAGCCAAAAAAAAACAATGGATTCTCGTCCTGGGCTGGTGCACTTACTCATCCATCCTGTGACCTTGCCCGGGACACTCAGCCTTGTGTGTATAATCTGAGATGGGGTCGAAGGAAACCATACTAAGTACTATACAACAAATTGCGCCAATGTATGAAAAGGGAAGATGGGAAAATTTGGGAAAACGTGATCATCTCACTTTTATTTCCTTAGTCCGAAACTTAGAGCATCATTTGTTTTTATTCTCCCTTTGGGGTATTTTTACTTGCTTGTTTTATTATCAGAATATCCGTATATTAAAGCTCCCTATAGGGGATTCCCTGGCAGTCCAATGATTAGGACCTCACGCGGCATAGCCGGAAAAAAAAAAAAAAGCTCCTTAAAAGTCTAGAAAAAGGTTATGAAGCCAGGGGGGAAAAGACCACTATGGAGGCAACCATAACTAACATTCGGGCCTATTTCTTTCTATTCTTGCTTATGATTTTTCTCTTCACATAGTTGAGAGCATACTGTTGAAGCAGTTCTGTATTGTCCTGTTTTATGCTTCACGTTGCATCACATGCATGATTTTTAATGGCGGTGTAGTATTCTACCACGTCATTCATCCAGTCGTTTGTGTTGAACGCGTGGCTGCCTTTCGCTTGTGTTATCGATGCTGCACTCACATCTTTATGGGAGCAGAATTTTTAGATTGTTGAAAAAATAAGTGGGGATAAAGCAACTGGAGAATGGGCCCTGCTAAGGAGGGTAGGGTGTAGACTCTGGCTGTGCTTGGAGTCTAAAGGCAGTGGAGCCACCGAGGGGTTTTAACCAGGGGAGTACGGGAGTCAGCCAGGGAGGCAGGCGAGCAGGGGTGTCCGAGAGGGAGAGGGGACGGCAGGGACGGCAGCACGAAGTCGGGGCGGGTGATGGCAAATACGCGTTCATAGCTTTTGGCTTTGGGAGGTAAGTGGTGATCATCAAAAGCAGTTTTAGGAGAGTCAGGCCATTAGCCAGATCGCAGAAGGTGAAGGAGTCACAGAACGATGCAGGGGCGCAGCTGCTGGGGAGGCCTGGCTCTGGGGGAAGGAGGCGGGTGGTCTGTGTGTTACCAGGCGGCGGGCCTGAGGCACCTGAAAGAGAGTGTGAAGAAAGGGGCCAGCTGATAGGCTGCGATTGCAGTTCAGAGCAGAGACGGGGAGGGCTTTTCTTTTGGACTGGAGGGAAGGGAGCAATGGGGGATTAGATTGGGGTGACTTCCTCGGGGCAGAAGTCTGGGGGGGATTTACTTTATCATCTGGCTCTTTCCCCCCGTGAAATCTCTGCCCTTCTCTTTTAAATCTTTTCTAAATTTGCTACGATGAGCGTATACCGTATCTTTTTTTTTTTTTAAGCATTATTTCTTATCCTGTGACTAAAAGTGAAGTTGTGAACTCCAGCTTCAGGCAGCACCACAGGTCAAAGTGCACCGGGAGGGGCAGAGCACCCGGAACAGTGGGAAAGGTTTGGAGCAGCCTGGGTGGATTGGGGGGAGCCTGCCTGCCCTTCCCCTCCCAATTTCTACCACTCCTGTATTTCAACCGCCTTAGCACCCTCCTCTCCCCTTCCGGTGGTCAGCCTACCCTCGCCCCACCCCACCCCTCCCATAGCAATCCCGTGTCACTGGGAGCATCCAGCCCTCCCAAACCCAGTTCTACTGAATGGAAAAAATCACCACCCCCACCCCCACCAGGGGAAGTGCTGCCTGTTCTTGGTTCCCGCTTCCTCTGGGCCCTGAGATGCTCCGCAAGCAGGAAAACTTAAACTCCTGTGAGTTGATTTGGGAAATCCATCTTCCTATCTTTTCATGAGATAGTAGGCTGCCATTTGCCTCTCTCTAGTCATCTGACATCTTTCCCTTCTGCGATTCCTCAAGGATCCCCAGCAGCCGACCTGTGGTTTAGCTGCATGTCTTCCTGGCTTTCCCTTGTTCCCTCCACCAAAGTGACAGGCAGGTGGCAGGCGGAGCACAAACTTGCCGGTACCTCCTTCAGAGACCAAGAAGCAGTAGAAATTGGAGCTGACTTTATGGTCAATTATCAAAGCTTCTGAATTGGATTTTTAAAAAGCTCTATAGTTCCACACTGAAATGGAGGCCAGCTGCCCTTTCCTCTCGATACCGGCATTTAGGGAGGGAGGGAGCGCGCCTGGCTAGAGGGGGATGGGATGTAACTGGGTGTGCTCACCGCTGGGCCCTCAGGAAGAGCGGCACCCACGTGGGATTGCCTGGGCGACTCTTTATTGAACAGTACATTTGGAAGAAGGTAAGGCAACAAGGCAGTATCCGTACAGTGTCGCTAGCATTTACCCAAGGTGAAGCCAGGAAACACGTTCATGTGGTTTCCACGGGCGTCCCCCCTAATCCATGCGCGAACGCTAGCGGTGAAGTCTGGGAAGGTTCGAGGCACGCGGCGAACAGCTGTGCTGTCTTCCGTCACCGTGGGCTTGCAGACGGGACCCCCGGTTTGGGTTATCACTTCAGCCGAGCACCAGGAGCGTCCCTTCAGTGTCTTAACGCTCAGTTTATAAGACCAGACATGCGCGAGGACTTGAGACAGACGCACTGTTAACCAGTCAGTTTTATATAAAATCTGTCTCTTATTTAACCCAAATGAGAGAGATGTGCTTCTCACCTGGCCTCTTCAGATGCCTTCGTGATACATCGTATTTTTCCATTTTACTCAAGGGGAATGGTAATCCCTGGACAGCTGTTTGGTACATGTCACAACTATATTTTTAAACTCAAAGTTGCTTTAAATATTGCCGGCAAGGACCTTATGTCCTTTAAGGTTGACTGAATGTTAAATTAAGCTCAGCTGTTAAATACCTCCCTGCATTTTTTCCTGATTTAATATTGTTATAAACAGGAAAGTGTGTAAAAGTAAAGTGTATACTATGTACAGATTGAAGGTTTTCTCTAAGTTTTTCAAGGGTTAAGTGACTCACTTGCATTTAGTACGATTATATGCAAATCTTTTACTTTGATATCTGAAAGTTCTGCTTTCTCAAGTAAATAGTATCATCATTTCCAGCTCTAATCAATGTTCCCATAATTTCAAGATCCAGATAAGAAGTTTCTCTGTGGAGGCTTAGTCCGTGGCTGATTTTCTTTCATGAGAAGTCTTCAGGCAGATCAGTTATAACCTCAAAGTACTGAAAAACACAGCCACTGTGGGGAAGGAAAAAAACCAAATCAGTTCAGTGAGCATTCTCAGAATTAAGAGGCTATCTGAGTACCTATAGATTATTCTGAAAGATTGACTGTTGTACGAGAAAAGCTGATCAAGGGTTACGATATCAGAGTATTAACTCACATTTTTTTCTACCTGATTTCTAGAGTCTAGCTTTTTACAGGGTTGTAAAAAGCCGTTATCTGAATTAGGTGGTCATGAATCGTATTACAGGGTTGACGGAAACACGTGAAACGTGAAACGTGGAAAGCACGAATCAGCATTTCTGTATCCCTGCCTCAGTGTCACATCAGAGGTTAGTTTGGATAGCCCTTAAACTAGTGGTTTTCAACCTCGGTTCTCTACTGGAGTAATCTGTGAACTTTAAATCAGACTCTAATGAAATCAGCCTGGGATGGGCCTGGACATCAGGACTTTTGCGAAGCTCCCCAGGACTGCAACCTGCAGGCAAAGCTAACAGTCGCTGCAAACTGAAGGAGAGGTCTTCTTCTGTCGCAGCCTCAGGAAAAAGAGAGTTGAGTGTGGGGAACTCCAGCGACCTGTGAAAGGCGAGGCTTAGGAAAGGAGGGAAAGCCAGTGGGTGAGATGTTTCTCAGAGGAAATGGGAGGATGGTCTGAGTAGGCTGGCTGCATAAAACAGTGGGAGCCGGGGAGGAATGAGATTTCCAGCCAGAAGGATAAAGGGGGCTGCAGTTTCCCAAACTTCACACGTGGCATGTTTAGGTCCCAATTGTATTGCCTCTACCTTAGACTGCAGTCTCAGGGGAGGGTTATTTCCTGGGCTACACAGAGTTTTAAGCAAGTTAGTGTTCTTTGGAACCAGCTAAAATGTATTTTGCAGTTGGCTCGCGTTACTTTAAAATGCATTAATACCAGAGTGAAAGAGCTATTTAGTTGCTGGCTTCCTCCAGAGTTCGAAATTCAGTGGAAGGAGGCGCCAGTCCCTCACCCTCGTCCTTCTTACCACTCTGCTCCTCTCTGGTCCCTGGGACTTGGTCATTCCTACCCAGCACTGGCCACCCAACCCCAGTCTCTGTAGCCTGTGTTGCTCCAAGCTCAGTTCCCCCTTGGACAGAGGAAATGCAAGCTGGAGCCGGGCAAGGATGAAAAGTAAGCCCAGCTGGCTTCCTTCTTTGAAGTGAGAGAACTTTCTGTCTTCGGATGACAAGAGAACATTTTTGCGCTTTGCTTTCTGTGGAATTGGCATACCAACTGAATTTCGAGTGATCGTTTCAGAGGTGCCTGTTGCTGGGGTTCCAGACACATGAGCACAATCATTATATATGCTAAGCTTATCTACTATTGTTATTTTATTTTAAAGGTGGAGGAAGTAGAGAAAAGTAATTTGTGCAGAAAGTATTTTAAGTAGATCTAAGAATGACAGATCTTCCCAAGACCCACTGAAATTTCATCCAAAGGGTTTCTTTGTATAAAAAGCATCTGCTCCCATGCATGCTAATAGCAGGTCATTTTTCTAAGAGGGGTTCTGCAGCCACCCTCTTCTTCTTTTAATCTTGTGCTATTCTCAAGGCAAAGCTTCTGGGAGGAGGGACCAGGTGTGTTTTCTTGGACTCGAGAACCAGTGGGTAGTTGGGAAATGACTGCCAATAGAGGTGCACTGTGGGATCTTACAACAATTTACAGCCTGATCCTGACAGACCAAAAGCCACAGATCTCTGTCGTCCAAGTAGCAGCCCTTCTCCCCTCCGTCCCCTAGGAGTAGGGGCTGGGAAGCTGCTTACTTACAGACATAAGGTCAAGCTGGATCATACCAGTATCCTCGGGGTCCAGCTGCTTAAATATCCCTGTGGAGGCAGAAACAGGATGTCATATAAGTGAGCTGCAACAGAGGTCACATTATCCTTTTCCCCAGCCTGGCAGCTGATTTCACTGAATGGCACAAGTTACGATTTCTTCCCTCTGTCCCCAGGTTAAAGAAGGATTTTCATTTTCTTTTTGTTTTTGTTTTTGTTTGTTTTTTGTTTTGTTCTCTACGCGGGCCTCTCACTGCTGTGGCCTCTCCCGTTGTGGAGCACAGGCTCCGGACGCGCAGGCTCAGCGTCCATGGCTCACGGGCCCAGCTGCTCCATGGCATGTGGGATCTTCCCGGACCGGGGCACGAACCCGTGTCCCCTGCATCGGCAGGCGGACTCTTAACCACTGCGCCACCAGGGAAGCCCAGGATTTTCATTTTCAACTGGACAGACACGTCTCTGGCTCAGGTGGTTTCACCCGTGGGGAAAGGCAGGCTGCTTTCGTACCGAGAGAACTGAAATGGGCCTTTACCCAAACGGGCACTTACTGAATAGTGTTTCCAGTCGAATCAAACACCTAACAAAATTGTCAAAATCGATGATGAGCTGGTCATCTGCGAACCGAGCAACGATGACTTGGTGGAGCTGACAGGGCATCTTGAAACCTGCAGTTAAATGAACATGCAGACCGATTGCCAAGTGTTCGGTTGCACCCTGGGGCTCTGTTCATGGGCTCTGGACCCGGAAGATGAGAGTTACGATTGCTTTGGTCCCCTGGCTGCTCTGCTGTGAGACTGTTTTTATTTTGCAAAGCCAGTGCCTTCCGCCATTGCTTCTGTTTCCGCACTGTTCACCTCCACCCTCCCTCTTTTTTTTTTTTGCATTTTAGTATTTACATATTATTTATTTAGGCTGCGCCGGGTCTTAGTTGCGGCATGCGTGTGAGATCTGGTTCCCCGACCAGGGATCGAACCCAGACCCCCTGCACCGGGAGCGCGGAGTCTTACCTACTGGACCATCAGGAAGTCCCGTCTCCTTACTAACATGTAAGACTTTCCTTGCCTGTTCCTACTTTCATGGGCAGGCTGTTTCATGCTATCGATCCTATCTCCTTTTCTGTCTGTCTCACTCTGAATCGCCTTGGAGACTAGATTCTTCCTGGATGTATGTGGCAGAAACTGTTCATGCTAAACTAATATTAATTCTCCCTTTTTCCATAGTTGTAGAATTTTTAACAGGCCATGGCTGCCTAGAATCAAGGCTGCATTTCCCAGCTTCCCTGGCAGCCCTCTGAAGCCTTGTGACTAAGTCTTGACCAGCCCTGCACCTGAGCGGAGGAGGGCAGGGTGTGTGGGTCTGCTGAAAACTGGCTTTGCCTGCGACCCGCTGGGGCCCTTGGAGGGAAACTGAGATTCCAGACGGCTTAGAGGGCAGAGCGTCCTGGCCTCCATTTCATTTTACCAATTAGTCTTTAAAAGGCGAATGAAAAGGATGTGTTTGTACTGAACCAGCACCTACTCTATTTCATAGCTTACCAAACTTTGTATCGTATAGAGTAAGTTTTCACATATTCTACAGATAAGAGAAAGAAAATACAGTTAGGAAGTGTTACCCGCTTCTTCTAATGCTTTCCGCATCTCATAGGAGTTCATGGTTCCGGACCTGTCCACGTCGATTTCCCGGTAAATTTTCTGGAACATACAAAATAGTTAGAAAACCATGACCCAAAAGGTGGCAAGTTACCTCTCTGTGCTGTGTGCTAAGTGGGGCTGAAGTTCTTCCAGCTCCGTGCCTCTAGTTTGGCCTTGGAAGCATCACCCATGTTTCTGCCTTAAAGAGTATTTTGTCTCTCTCCATGAGCTAGTTTATAAATATGCCCATCAAATCACCTAGCCAACTACATGAGCCCCTGTTATTATCTTCTGTAATTTTTGTACTTTAGCTGTCAAAAACCCAAACTACAAGGGGCTACATGGCCTTTTCAGGACACTTGATGGTGGCTTTTAGATGACCCAGTTTCCAGTCAGTAAGGCAGGGAGTAAACCACGTAACTTGCAAAGTCTTTGTTTTTCCTGTTTGCATTTGCCCAGCCCTGTCTTCACCCATTCTGAGCTCCGTTATGAGTACAATCCCCTCTGCTTGGAGATGCTCCTCCACCGTCCTAAAGAGCTGCTGCATCCAAAAGTACGTGCATGGCGCGTTGCCCACACAGATCCACCGCCCCTGCCGCCCGGCCCTCCTGGGCTCTCACTTGGTATTTCTGAATCTTGGTCCAAAGAATGTAGAACTCCTTCAGACCCAGCTTGCCACTCCCATCCGACTGCCTGCAGTTAAGGAAAGCTCCCAGAGTCTGGGTTCACGTGGGCCGTGGCACCTGGTTTGTCCTCTCCCCTGGAGAGTCTGGTAACCACGGCTCAGTCACGAGGAGCTCTCGCAGAAGGACCCTTCTCCTGCTCTTCACACTGGCTAGACCTCCATCTGAGGGCTGGTGGAAGGGCCCAATAGAGACCTACTGGTCCCCCGACTCTCTGTATGCCGAGGGGTCTGGGGGTGCTATGCAGCTGGCCCCAGTTCCTGCTAAGAAGGAGCTGTTGGAGGATATGCAGATGGCTTCTAATGGCTGCGCCCTTGCCCATTTAGGGAGTATCATTATTTCTAAGAGGCCTTCTGTGAGGGGAGCTACACAGCAGGTGCCATGAGCCCACCAGATGAAACTTCATAGAAGCTTAAGCCATCCAGGCCATCCTTGCCCAGCACCTCTCAGTAAGCAGCAGGGACAGCAGACGGATGATAAGCTGGCCTCAGGGCCGGGTGGTGGCCTGGGAACAAGCAAGAGGAAGGAGAGTGCTCTTGGAGGGTGGGCCCCTATCTTATGAATCAGGAAGAAAATCATGACTGGGGAAAGCATTCACATCAGAAGTATCATGGTAGGGACTTCTCTGGTGGCACAGTGGTTAAGAATCCATCTGCCGATGCAGGGGACACAGGTTCGAACCCCGGTCCGGGAAGATCCCACATGCCGCGGGAACAACTAAGCCCTTGCGCCTAGAGCTCGCGAGCCACAACTACTGAGCCCACGTGCCACAACTGCTGAAGCCCGCGCACCTGTAGCCCAGAAGAACCACTGCAATGAGAAGCCCGTGCACCGCAACAAAGAGTAGCCCCTGCTCGCCGCAACTAGAGAAAGCCCGTGCGCAGCAACAAAGACCCAACACAGCCAAAAAAAAAAAAAAAGTATCATGGTTTAGGGACTATTTCCCTAGAGGTAACACATCCAAGCTGCGCTGGGCAGAGAACAGCGGGCATGCTGTCGGGAATTTCCTGCAGGAACCCCTCAGCCTGTGGCATCTCACATTCCCTCGGCTGAAGCCCCTCAAATTCCCTACTAAGGGAGGTCAGTGCTGACAACAGTCCTACGCCTCAGCCAGCAGGGACAGCTGGCCGCTGTGAAGGGGAGGAGGCCTGTGTTTGTATCTTCCTGGAGTGAAGTTTCAAACTCTCCCAGCCTCTGTGCTGCGGGGCCCATTAAAGGATACATCGAGCATGTCAACCATGATTTTGCAGGTCTCTATGCTGAAGCCGTCTGACTTGATATCTTGGCCTAGGAGACAAAAATAAGTGTGACAGGAACATCTTCTAGAGCAGTACTGTCCAATACAACCTTCTACGATCGCAGAATATTCTGTATCTGCACCCTCTGATGTGGGAGCCACTGAAATTGTTTTAAATAGCCACACGAGGCAGGTGGCCACCACACCGGGACGGTGCAGAGGCTGTGTTACATCTGCCTGACTTCTCTGTATATTGGCCATGGGCATACGGAGTTACAATAAGTGCTTTTTAAATAAGTAAGAGAATGGTAAGAGTCTGGGCCTTGAAGTGTTCATAAGATGCAAAGTCACCTGTGGAGATAGCGGGGGCCCCGCGTGTTTATTCTAGGCAGGGCCCTGAGAGAGGAAGAGGTTTACTTAACTGCCTGTCTGCAGGCATTTAGGGGGCCTCTGTGTCCCCAGCTGGGTTAGCCAGAGGGCCAGAGCCTGTCCGCAGCCTGCGCTCTCCTAGGTGAGTCACTCACTGGTTGGGTCCCGTCTATTTGGTGGTCGACAGGTGGCGTGAGAGCCTTGTCACAGATGTGAGTCTGTTCCCACAGCCTTCAGGGGAGCCCACCCTTCTCATCATGTCCTTGTGGAAGGTTAGGACGTACCCTGTCTCAAAGCTGCTGTTCTGGTCTCTGACCCCTTCTCGGGTGTGGGTGTGGGCTGTGCCTGGGGCCCTTGGGCAGGAGTCGTCACTGGGTGTGGAGCGGGGAAGGGTACTGAGCTCCGGGGCTCGGGTGAGGCTACTGCCGTGCCCCCAACAAGCAGCAGCTGAATCCCAGCTGGTCCCAGCCCGACCCCTTCCCTCCCCCTCCCCGCATCTGTGCAGAAACAATGGGGCTCAGTGTCCCTGGGTTCATGACAACCACACAGCTCAACAGGCTGTGACCTCACTCGTGCCTGGTGGCCTCGAGGGTAAACACCATCTTCTCATCACCCCCAGATTGGAGGAGGGGCGCCGAGGACCAGGGTCCGCCTTGGGGAAGCCCTACCCTGGCCGCTGGACCCCCTGGCTGCAGCTCTGCCAAGAAGCTCAAACGCAGCCTTTTGTTTGGAGGCCACCGGGCACGGATCGGTCACACGTGGTTCCTGTGAGGGACCACATGCGTGTCGTCCACGTTCACTGTGATGAAGACCCCACTGGCCTGGATCCTCCTTTGGCTTCAAGAGGAGGATTTTTATCTCTTGGGGTTGGGCCAGAGTGAAGTCCACGGGACTTCTGGAGACGATCCCTAGGCTGACGCTCAGCCCTGACGACATACGCTCTGGTTTCGGATCCGGGCTGAGAACTCCTGATACCGTACAGACCCCTGCTCGTCTCATCAAAGCAGCACAGTTCTGGTGATAACTCGAGGGGGAGAAGAGCAGTGTGTGTGGGTGCTTTCTCCCCACCCCCTGCAGTGGTGATCAACACTGGGGAGGCGGACGGTCCATCCTTTGATATTTTTTGCTTAAGAAACAGTTTAACCTGAAAAGGTGCATGAGGGCCATGGCTCTCCAGCTCCTTCTCCAGTCTCCACCCAGTTCTGTCCGTTCTTTATAGATGCCCATCAGCCTGGGCTGAGAGCAGTCACTTCTGGAGCCTTGAAGCCACTCGCCTGGCCCACTGGCTCAACTGAAGTGACATTGCTCCCATCAAGAACTGGCTCGACCAGGCTCCCTTAAACACACATTTGGGAGATGAGCCTTTTTAATGCCATCCCCTCAGCTGGAGTGGAAGATGGACCACTTATTTTCCCATTCTGGCCCATCAGTGAGCTGTCGTCACTCTGTCAGTGGTTACCCGCTAAATACAGCCGGGAATCCAGGGATGGGGATGCTTTCTGGCTCCCACCACGCTTTTTCTTAGCAATTAATCATCGTAAGAGTCACCGTATATACAGAGCCCAGGCTTTGTTCCTACACATCATCTCACTTAAGACATTCAACCACTCTGAAGAGGTTAAGTAATAATACGCCTATTTTGCAGGTAAGGAAACAAGAGTCAGGGAGATTATCTAACTCGGTTTAGATCACAGAGCTAGTAAGTTGTGGAAACCCGGATGTGATCATTGACCTCTAGACTCCAGAAACCTTCGCCCTTTTTTTATCACATCGGGGAGAACCTCCTTCATCCGGTTCCTTGGTGGTGACGGTGGCGTTTAAGCAGGAGTGGGGGTGACAGTTCAGCCACAGCCGCTGAGCCGCGGAAGGGGAAGGGTCACCGTGTCCCCTCACGTTGCAGGAGCAGGATGAGGGATGTGCGAGGGGTGGGTACTTACGCTTTGCCAGAACTCTTCTCAGGATTGTCTGCAACTCAAAGGCAGAGATCTCTGCATCCTGTGGAGATGCAACCAGAGCGTCATTATTGGCTCCCTTGGGGCTGCGTGAAGCACGGAGCAGCGGGTGTGTAACGGGTGTCTGCTCTGGCTGAGCCCGCGGGGTGCATTAGAGCTGGGGCAGGTGTGCACTTCTAACAAGCCCCTGGGGTACGCCGCACAGGGAGCACAGCCACAGCCCAAGTTTCTGATAGTGTTTTAATGCAGTGTGCCCCAGGCAGAGTTCGTTCGCCATCGCTCTGCTGTAGAGAATATAAAGAATAAATCCATTCTACCCATGTTTGCGGTCTCTTGACTCAGTTCTCTATACCCTTCCTCGCACCCAGCATGCCTTCCTCTCCCTTTAAAACCCAGATCTGGCTTCCTGCAAAGCTGGCTGGGACCGGCTGTCTCCAAGAACTGGCCCAGCACTTTTTCTGTGGCCCTTGATGTCAGAGCTCCTCAGAAGTGGTGCGGGTACCTCTGTTCACTTACACATATTGTGTAACTGGGGGACAAGCCCCATTATTTAAGACCAAGACTGACATTGTGCGTACTTGGGGGATGTGTGTGTGTGTGTGTGTTTCAATCAGTGTGGAAGTATGTCTCTACGATGCCCCTTCCCTTAGAAACCAGGAGGGAGGGAGGCAGACAGGCGGGCGGAGGCATGGGGCGGGTGGCGCCTGCTTTAACTCTGATGAGGAGGCCCGGGTAGGCCGATGGTGGACACTCGAGAGAGCTAGTGTGCTCCATATATGGAGGAGAATGACTTTGTTTGGAGTCGTTGGAGGAAGAGGCCTGCTAACTTTGTAGCGGACGGAAGCCTAGATGCCTGAGGGATTTCTTTTTTAAGGACAGGGAAGGCTGACACTCTGTTGCTTGCATCCTTGAGACTGAAAACCCTCCAAGTCCCCACATATTTTCATGGCAATCAAAGAGAAGGGGCTGAGTTCCATGTCTCAGCTGCAGTGGCACAGAGCAAACAAAACAGCCACAAGGAGAGGCCCAGAGTCCTCAGGCAGGAGGATCACAGTCAGAGCCGACCCCCGACAGCAGAAGCCCCTGGCGACTGGACGTGCAGAGGCCCTGGGGAGGCCTTGGGTAAGGAATCTGAGCGGAAATCCCTCTTTGCTTTTTGTTCATTTTGTTTCCTCTCCCCGCCTTAGACTGAAGTCTCCTTGAGGGCAAAGATGGTCTCTTCCTTTGCGTCAAGCAGGGCGCACAGCACAGAGGCTTGGGGAGCACTTACCTCTCCTGCCAACTGGGCAAACAGCCTCCTGAATCCATCATCGATGTCGTCCTCGCTGACATCAATCTGGAAGGCGAGGCACAGAAGTGAGACACAGTGACCAGCGGGCACCTGCTCTCCCTTCCGAGGCGGCCTCCCCCGCCACCTCAGTTACCCTCTCTCAGGCCTGCATTCTAAGGTTACCGGGATTGAGACGAAGGACAGTGTGAGGAATTAAGGAGTTTTTTTTCCAGTTAAAACACTTAAGAGGGACTATAAGCTATGTGGGAAGGAGTTACACTCTAATTTCTCACATAGGCATCTTCTCCAACATTCCACCAAAATGGCCTTTTATGATCTAAGTAATGGGGACTCAGAAGTGTAAAGACGAGCTGGCGTGGTCTGGAACGACTCTGAACGTGGCGAGAGCACAGCCGTGAGGCCCTTGGAAATTGCTCCATGTCTCACTGAGTACACGGAGCTTCAGCAGCTGAGGAATAACAGTCATCAAGCCGCTGCGGGCACCAGGACAGAGGGAAAAGCGCTCCTTCCCATTTGTGTGCTATCCTTCCTCAACTCTGGACGCTTAGGTTGGGTCTGTAATTCCTGAGTTGCAGTCCTCAAAGCCCTCAGGATTTACCACTGCATCACAACTCCCAGAAAACTCCAGGGAACCTGAAAAATCTTGTCATGCAACGTTTCCATTTTGTTGATGAGAAAACTGAGGGCCAGAAAGGGGAGTGACAAGACCGCCCACTGCTCAGAGCAGCCTGGTGTCCCATCCTCCAGGCACCCCGTGCGTGCGGGCTACATCCAGGGGACCGTCCAGCCCCACGCAGCGGCCACAGCCGGTGCAGGAGGCGCTCTCGGACTCCCAGGCCAAGGCTGCACCCTAGTTTCAAGCTGTGCTCGTGAAATCCTAGGGGCCTCCTGAACCCTTGGGGTTATTTTCTGCTCCGCTGCTCCTGGGTTGTTCAGGACAGAGCGGGTGAAGCTCAAGCAGTACGGTACCTCTTCAAGGGTGGCCTCGATTTCGTCGTCGACAACTCTGGAAACAGAAGGAAACTACGCGTCACTGAAAAGGGAGCGTTGCAGAAATCCCGGCTAAAATGAAACTGTGCCGTTAAACCCAGCATGGGGTGGGCACGGGGTTTTTTCTGCATCCCAAGTTTCTGTGACAACACATCCCCTACAGCATAAATTACAGTTAGAAATGATCCAAGAAAAACAACTTGGAGAGTCAGAACTGTTTTGTTTGCTAGTTTTCAATCTTCATCGAAGAGCACAGGCTTCCCAGGTACTACGGTGCTGGCGCTCTGGCCTGGAGGAACAGCTTTTTAGGTTCCCTCTGAAACGCCCTTTGCCGTCATAAATCTTCACACGGAGAACCATGCAGTGTACCCTGCTGCCTACTTGCTCTGCCGAGGGTGGGAGAAGGCAGGGAGGCCTGGGTGAGATTTCAGCTGAAGCTCAGTCTCTGGCTAGTTTATCTCACACACGGTCCTGTGTGCAGGGCTGGGTCCTTCTGCTCCACAGAGAGGGAAATTCCTTCTCTGCTGTTCATTTTCTTAGACACGCCCCCTCTTCCCACACCCTGGTCCTCTGGCGCCCAGCCTCCTGTCAGTTCTAGAGGGGCTCCAGGGCCTTCCAGTAAATCTTGTGCTTAAGTTGCCCAAGGCTGATTACATCTCACGCAGTCAAGGGCCCAGCTGAACAGACACGGTTAAGCCAGCAGCCATTGTGAATTGAGGACAGCGGTGTCAGCCAAAAATGGTCCCTGAACAGCGGGGCTCCAGTGAGGACAGGGGAGCGCCTGGAGACCTCGTGACTGTAGCGGGGAGAGGCTCTGGAGACATCTGAGGGACCACTGGGATTGGCACTTAGACCCTCGGCTCTGCCAGGCTGGTGGGCTGGGGACGCAGGGATTCTACCAGCATTGCCCCAAATGACAGGCATTTGCAATTTGCTCTACAACCATCCCTTTCTCATCAGAAAGATCCTGAGTGTCTATTTTCTTTGCTGACCCGAGGACAGCACTAACGTTCTTCGATACCTCAAGTCCTCACGAAGCGGGTGGGTACTACAGAAAAAGAAGCTGACGCGTGGGTCCAGGCGGGGCAGGAACAAGGCGTGGGGACGAGGAGGGCTGAACGACCTACTGGTAGTCAGCTTTCTTCTCGGAAAAGACCCGGATGCAGAAGTCCCCGTCCTTGTTGGGCTCGAAGGTGGATGGCACCAGGATGTACTCCCCCGGGGGCAGCTTGAAGCGGTTGAGCACCTCCCGCAGGTTGATGTAGGTGTCCGACCGCTCCCTCGCTCGGTGCGTCAGGAAGAAGCTCTTGCTGAGGTGGACATTGGTCTGTCCTGTCAACTGGTGAAGAAACAGGAGCAAGAGGGAGTGGAGGGTGGAAAGGGCTCCAAGCACCGTCCTCTCCACTCATCGAGACAAGAGGCTCACGGCAACAACTCTGCATCATCTTAGATGAAAAGCTAACTTTCTACCCCAAACAGGGGCTCAGAGGCACACACAGCAGGGGACCCACATTCACCCCCTGTCTTCAGATGCCCCATCTCTCCACTCGGACAGAGGTCCTCAGCCTTCCCCTTACGACTCAGGGGCATTAAAGTGCCCTCGGCCGGGATCCACTCAGTTCTGTGTGGTATAGACACACTGACGCAAGCAGCCAGGACCGTGGCGAGGAGGGGGCGCAGCTCTCAAATGTGGGGTGTCAGTCTGACCACAGCATCCACAAAGGCCCAGCACGCCACCAACTGCCCTGTCCTGTGTGTCGACTTGAATAACTGTGGCCTTTAAAAACACACACTGCGACTGTGTGTCTCACCAGCTCGGTTAAGCCTAACTGTGGGCCTACTAAGCGCTCTCACGTATCACAGCGCATCCCAATAGTCTGGCAAGGTGGATGGTTGACCAGTTTTACTGACAAAGAAACTGAAGTCCAGAGAGGACAGGTTAATTGCTCAAGGTCACACAGCTTGCAAATGGCAGAGCTGGGAATGGGGTCCAGGCCTCTTTCTGTGCTCCCCCATCTTATAATACCACCGCAGGGCTCATCATTTCCCTTGAGGCCTGTTTTAAGAGCACTACGGGACTCCAAGAAGAGTCTCCTGCAGCCCCTGGACCACGGACCCTCCACCCGGAACTAAATGTGTGCAGCGGCTTTGCCAGGTCTGGGGAGACAGCACGCCCCGTGGCAACTGCCCCAGCTGCCTTACCCTGTGCTTAGACCCTGGGATCTAGGACCTGAGCAACCTCACTGCAGCCCAGAGGGGCTGGGGACTCATCCTTCATCGCCACCAGCCCCTGCCCAGGCTTCACAAGACCCCCGAGCCAGCAGGCTAAGCCTTCTTCCTTGTTGGTGAACCTGAGCCCCCAGGGACAGCGGCTGACGTGAGCCAGACGTACCTCCTCTGGAATCTGCAGATAAAGGAGAACACGCTGAATTCAGACTCTGGAAAAGCTCCGGAAAGAAATGTCACCACTGAGATGGTCTCCTTTGCTACCCCCCTTTCTCTGTAGCTTTACCAATAGGAACTAAGTCAACCCACTAACTATTTCCCAAGGAACGCAACATATTCCCACATTTAAAAAAAAATCTTATGAGCCGGCGATAATGTACATGAGCCCTTAGCACCGTTCTTAACTTATAGAGCAAGAAACCGAGGCCTGGAGCTGTGAAGTGACCTGGCTGACCTGGCTGAGGTCACCCAGCTGCCTGTAGCAAAGCCCACACCCCACCCTCGCCGCCAGGGAAAGCAGCGCTGGAGGAAGCAGCACAGGGACACAGCTGCCCCCCGGGGCTGGGAGCCAGCAGGTACTGGTTCTAAGCTGCTGCCGGCCACATCCCTCTGTATTTCCTCAAGCAAGTCACTTCCCTTCTCTGGCCTCAGTTTCCTTATCTCTAAAACGGGATAGGTGCTTCTTGGCTCTGAAAGCCCATGGGTGGATTTCCAAGTCTGGGCTGTGTGTCACAATCCAGTCTGCATTTTTTTTGCAGCTATTCTGTCCTAGATCTGAAGTCCTCAGCTCCTACTTCAGAGACTGAGAAGCTTGGAATTATGTGCATTTTTATTTATTTATTTTTTTTTTTTGCGGTACGCGGGCCTCTCAGTTTTGGCCTCTCCCGTGGCGGAGCACAGGCTCCGGACGCGCAGGCTCAGTGGCCATGGCTCACGGGCCCAGCCGCTCCGCGGCACGTGGGATCTTCCCGGACCGGGGCACGAACCTGTGTCCCCTGCATTGGCAGGCGGACTCTCAGCCACTGCGCCACCAGGGAAGCCCTCATGTGCATTTTTAGAAATGATGGCGCTTGCCCAGCTCCACCTGTTGGCGGGTGAGCAGGCAGATCGTCGCCCCACGGGCGGCAGCCGTGTTTCCCTGCTGGGTGAAGTGAGCAGACAGCCTTCTCCCCGACACTGTGTCTGACTCCTACGCGCCGTGCTGGGAGCCCGGCTCTCAGGGTTCGGTGGGAGACCTGATGTGTAGTATTTGCTAATTTCCATGCTGTACATACTGCCCCCTCCCTGCCGTGGCTGTCTTCAGGCTGCCCACGTGACCTCACTGAATGTCGGGCTGGGAAGAGTGGGCTGGTTCCAGCACATCACTGCGGCCCGCCCATCACACCAAAGTGCACCCCACTTGAGTGGCTCTGAAGTCTTCCTTGCACCCCGCTTCTCCCACTGCTCACCCCAGGCCAGGAGCAGCTATTCTCTGTGCGGGAGAAGGGAGAGGGGAGGGGACCAGGCCCAGCGTGTTGGGTCAGTTGGTTCGGAATGAAAGGACACGGGGGCAGTAAGAGCGCCTGTGTTGGGCGCAGGGCTCTAGCCGGCTGAGCCCTGGTGGGAGCAGAGGACCAACTGCTCCCCTGCCCCGAGCATGGGCTCTGCCCAGCAGGACGGGACCTGCTGGCTCAGTTCCTGCCCTCACAGTGGCTCCGGACATGGTCCAGCATACTCTGTCCTCGCCTTACATCTGTTGTGTCCTTCGGAGATTGGTAGCCAGCCAGAGTGCCAGGCCTGGGGGAAGTGAGAAGGGACACAGAGCCCACTTGAAAGAGCGGGACTCCCCGGAAGCTGGCTGCAGGGGAAGGGGGGTGGGGGCTCCTGGTGACCCAGACCAATTGCAGGGACCTCCCTGCATGAGTCTCTTAGGACTGGCCCGGCCCATGGCTTTGCTTTTCCTTGGCCAAGCTCCCGGCCTGGGGTCCCATCTCCACGTCTGTCTCTGGGGTTGGCCTTCGTCGCAGGGGCTGACACGAGCCAAGGTGGAAGGGAAGGAGGAGCCCCAGCCCTGTGGACGCCCCTCCCATACCTCATAGATGCCGAAGCCAATGGTGTGCATGTCCTCGCCCATCTTCCTCTGCCGCCGCCGGTGCTTCTGGATGAGACCCACCAGGAAGGTGCAGCCGTTCTCCCCGTCCTCCTGGTCTTCGTCCTCCTCCTCCAACTTGATCAGGTACTGAGGGTTCATCCAGAAGGTATCTGTAGCCAGAAGGGGCGGGGTCAGTCACTCAGACTGCAGGAGCCCAGCGTGAACAGGTGCGCATGGGGGGACGAGGGGACGAGGCCGCGCTGGTCGCAGGGGTTGGAGGCTGCTGGGAGAGGGGTGAGGATGGGCGGGTGGGGGTATGGCAGGGCAGAGGAACCAGAAACCAGGGCTGGCTGGCAGCCCGTCCGGGTGGCAACAGGCCATGAGCAGTGGAGGGCTGGGGGTTTGTCTGAACCTCACGGGAACCTAAATTAGAAACTCCCCTTTGCAGTTCTCTCTCGCTCGCCCTCAGGCTGGCCGGGCTTGGGAGGCATCCTGGAACAGGGTGGTCAGAGCTGAGGCCCAGATCTCCTTTGGCTCAGCTGTGATATCTCCCCGTGGTATCTTCTCACCAGGCTCTAACTCGGGGGTCAGAGATGGCTCAGCTGGCCTGGCTGGGGGGACTTGGGGACTAGGTCTGCACCCCCCTCAATGAACCCAGGGGCCAGATCTCAGCCTCTTGTTCTGTGTCCCCGTCCTCCTGGGCCTGTCCCCTTGCCCACTCCCATGGTGTCTCTGCCCTCCCAACTTTCAAAACCAACTTGCAGGAAGGAGCTGAGATTCATTCATTTTAAGGATAATTAATGTGATCGCCTTCCTTTACCTACTAACATTCTACTTGTGGAGATAAAGCTATCTAGTGTAGGGTTTGGCAAACTATGGCTCTATGGGCTGCTGGCTGCCTGTTTTTACAAGTAAAGTTTTATTAGAACACAGTCATCACATCTGTTCATTTAAGTATGGCTGCCTTCGGGCTACAGCAACAGTTGAATAGTTGCCATAGAGACTAGATGGCCCACAGAGCCAAAAGGGTCAACTATCTGGCCCTTAAGAGAGAGTCTGCCAACCCCTGATCTAGTGGGTAGGAGACATAGTCTTATCTGAGGCAGAGGACCATCCCAGCACCTCTGGAACTTGCTTGGTGGCTGCATACATGAGGTGAAGGATTAAAAGCACCAGAGCTGGGCTTCCCTGGTGGCGCAATGGATAAGAATCTGCCTGCCAATGCAGGGGACCCAGGTTTGATCCCTGGTCCGGGAAGATCCCACATGCCACAGAGCAACTAAGCCCGTGCGCCACAACTACTGAGCCTGTGCTCTAGAGCCACAATTACTGAAGCCCGCGTGCCACAACTTCTGAAGCCCGCGTGCCCAGAGCCCCGTGCTCCGCAACAAGAGAAGCCACCGCAATGAGAAGCCTGCGCACCGCAATGAAGAGTAGCCCCCGCTCGCCACAACTAGAGAAAGCCTGCACACAGCAACAAAGACCCAATGCAGCCAAAAAAAAAAAAAGCACCAGAGCTAGAGGCACCAATCTGCTAGTCCCAGTCTGACTACTTGCTCTGTGGCCCAGGTATGCCACTGAGAGCCTTGGTTTCCTCATCTGTAACAAGAGAATCAATATATGACCATGAATTGCCACTGCAGTACTTAAAGACTGACTCCACAGTCAGACTGCCCGGGTTCAAATTCTGGGCACAGTGAAGGCTGTGAGGCCTTGGGCAAGTCACTTAACCTCTCCAAGCCTCAGTCCCCTCATCTTAAAGATGGAGATGATTAATAAAGTGCCTGCCTCAGAAGGCTGTTGTGAGGATTAAATGGAGTAATATATTAATAAATCACTTAGCACAGTTCCTAGCACCCAATGTATGTTTCATAATTGGCAAATGTCATCATGATGGGACAATTTCTGAGTGGGAGAGGGCAGGGGAGGACTGGGCCATTGAGGCAGAAGGGTCAGGGGAATAAACAAAGGATAAACCAGAGGAGGAGTCCTTGCCCCCATCTGAGCAGGACCCCATCAACATCTGCTGAGTGAATTGGGCACAAGAGGATTGCCAGGCAACAACCAGGGTCTGGATGTGCAGAGGTCCAGTGGGTGAGGTCCCCCTGCTGGGCTAGGCCGCGTGGGCTTCGTGTGGATAAAGTAGCCCACGGGGGCTTCCCTGGTGGCACACTGGTTGAGAGTCCGCCTGCCGATGCAGGGGACACGGGTTCGTGCCCCGGTCCGGGAAGATCCCACGTGCCGCGGAGCGGCTGGGCCCGTGAGCCATGGCCGCTGAGCCTGCGCGTCCAGAGCCTGTGCTCCGCAACGGGAGAGGCCACAACAGTGAGAGGCCCGCGTACCGCAAAAAAACAAACAAAAAAAAGTAGCCCATGGGTATGAAGTGGGATTAACGCTGCCTCAGTGGGCGAGGCCGTGGCATCAGGGAATCTAGGGCCCGGAGAGGAATCACAGAAACAGCACGTCTTGGGTTCTGTGTGGGCAGGGAGACAAGTGAGTGCAGAAGGCAAGGGGCTGAGGGGACAAGAAGGGTGTTGAGGTGGAGACTCAGGGAGAAGAGGCAGAGGGTCCTGGAGGGCAGGAGCGGCCAGGATGGGGTGCAGCACACCAGGGTGGGGCGGTGGCAGGGTGCTCACTCGGGTAGTTCCTGCAGCCGCCCGCGGTGGAGCCCCGCCTCCAGTTCCCATCCATCTTGGTGAGCTTCCACTTCTTGTAGGTGTCACTGGTCAGCGTGTCAGGGGTCAGGTTGCAGATCTCCAGGCGGGAATAGTGCCTCAGGAAGTCGTTGAAAGACATCCTGCAAAAGCAGGGACGCAGCACCCAGGTTGCCGGAGGACACACTGATAAGCCTGGACCTTCCGCCCAAGGCCAGACTAGGACCCAGTCAGGGCCAGGCAGAGCTGCTAGGAGACAGCACCTCGGGGCCACATGGCCACCAGGTCCGCCACTGGAAGGCGCCAGTTCTAGTCCTGGTGCTACCACCTTCTAGCCAGGTGACCTTCAGCAAGTTACTTAAGCCTCTGTGAAACTCAGAACTCTCATCTGTAAAAATGGGGGCCATGTGTATCAAATGAGACAAAATACGGCTGCTCATTTGGTCAAACGCCAGTACTGTGCAGCGGTAGGTGGCCCCAGAGCAGCACAGACACAGCCGCGTGGGCCCCACTGCTACTCTCCAAGGGACCCATTTCTTGAGGCCTCGGGATGAATCTCTAGGAACTGGCTGGGAGAAAGGCCCACCTTCCCCCTCTTTTCTCTTGGGACCTGAACATGCCTGCAGAATTCTTAGCCTTCTCTGCTGAGCTGCTCAGCTTTGAAACCCTACTGCTGAGATGGACCAACTGGAGAGGTTCAAGAATTGTTTTGTTCAACGTCTTATAGTGAATTTAAAACAACAACAAAACCAGGATCCCACGCCCCTGCTCCCTCAACACGATAATCTCACTCATTTGCTAGTAAAGATCAGACACCTCGTTCCCTAAAGCCTAAGAATCTTACCAGAATTCCCCATCTTCCTGCCGTCTGGTCAGCCTTTCCCTCTCCTCTGGGTCAATAGTGGTCCAGTTTGGGCAGCTGGAAAACCAAGCAATGGGAGAGGCATTAGAAACTAGTGTGGGACGATGACTTCTCCCCAAGATGCCCCAAAGATGAGGACCGGGGACATGCTCTCCCACCTGAGGGCTCAGACCCCAGTAAGGGAGGGAAGTAACACACAGGTAGCTGAGAGGTACAGGGCAGCAAGGTGAGAGGATATATTATCCTGGAAGATGGTGGCAAGGAAGATTCCAGAAGATGAACACAGCCCATCAGAGAGACATGAAGTAGCATCAGTGGCCCAAACTGAGATGGGCCTGTCAGCTCTTTTAAAGGGCGATTGGAAATTCGATGTAGGGTAGGGGCGCTCATCTTGGCCTCTGTGGCTGACCTGCAGCCCCTGGCAGGCGTCTCTATGCCATGGCAGAGGCTGCCAGGGAAAAGGTGAAGAACTGTGGGTGCTGGGCTGTGGAGGGGCACGGGGAGACGGGAGCAGAGGAAGACCATGAGAGGGGCTCACAGAGTTCACCCCAGAGAGTCGAAGGTCTAACAGGCCTACCAGGAACCCTGGACATCAACAGAAGGACTCCTCTCTGGTCACAGGCACAAAGTTTACATCCTTGGGATAGAACGAGTGCTTAGGGGAGGAAGGGTGTATTTTTTCCCTGAAGATCCAATAGCAAGGTGACGCCGAGCTAGGGAAGGGAGGAACCATGAGATGATGAAAGGATGAGCATCCCAGGAGCCCTGGGCCTTGTAAAGGCACCCAGACGGCTGGAGTGCACTGGTTAAGAGCCTAGAGGGCCACCAGCCCCAGGGGTCCCACTCAGGGTGGCCTGTGCTCTCGGGGATTTATTCTCAGCATGGCTACCGTGCCCCGCCCCTCCTCAGCTCCCCCAGAGACCCCTGGAAAGAGTGCCCCCACGCCGGCTCCCGAACCTGCCCTACTCACTTGTCGTTCCACTGCCCGGTCCACTCCACCTCTCCCCAGGGATTCCGGATGCGGATCAGCTTCTGCAGGCTTCCTCTGCTTTCCACCTGCAGGAGGGGTGGGTGAAGGAGAGGAGAGAGATGTTGAGTTCAAGCCAGGCCTGGAGGTTCTCCGGCCCAAAGCCCCTTTTTCTCCATGAGCCAGGGGCAGGAGGCATCAAGTCCATGTAATAAGGGGGATCGCAAAAGGGAGAGGGCCTTGACTCCCAGACCCTCGCTGCTGCTCGGCTTGGGCAGCTCCCAGGGTCTGGCCCTTGGAGGACCAGGGCTCTTTTTTTTTTTTTTTTTTTTTTTTTGGGGGACACGGGCCCAGCCGCTCCGCGGCATGTGGGATCTTCCCAGACCAGGGCACGAACCCGTGTCCCCTGCATCGGCAGGCGGACTCCCAACCACTGCACCACCAGGGAAGCCGCAAGGACCAGGGCTCTTTAACCTCTATCCTGAGTCTGAGGCACAAATGTGCTTGTTCTAGACTCTGCATTGGCACGTCACTTCTGAACCTTAGTTTAACTAACTATAATAGCGTGTACTTTTGTCACAGGAGCTCCATCAAATGAACACTGGTGATGACAAGAAAATGCAGTGCATGAATCTTGATTAAACCCTGGACTGGGGGCATTGAGGGTACTATAAAGGACATTTTGGAGCAACTGGGAAAATGTTTACATGGACTATATATTAGATCATGTTATTGAATTAATGTTTATTTCTTCAGCATGAAAATAGTACTGGGATTCTGTAAGAGAGTGCCCTTATGGGTAGGAGATAAATGCTGAAGTATTCAGGAGTGAAGCGTCTGTTGTGACATCTGCAGTTTACTTCCAGATGGCTCAGAAAGGAAGTACACATACATAGAGACAAAACAGATGTGGAAAATTTCAACCACTGTGGAATCTGGAAAAGCAGCATTTGGATGTTTATTATACTATTCTGTCAACTTTTCTGTAGACTTGAAATTTTTCAAAATAAAAAGATATATGCGGGGGTGTTAAAAAAAAAAAGAGAGAGAGAGGGCACTGCACATGTCAGAAGACCTGGGATCTAGTCCGGGTTTTGTAATTAACAGTGGATGGTGGCTACCTAACAGTATTTATAGTATAAACAAAACAGCAAAATCCAGGACAGCGACCTGCTTGGACAAAATGTGTCAGGTGCAGTCTGAGTGCTTTACATATATTAACTTGTTTGAATCACCTCAACAACCTGCAATGGATGTTATATTTTTTAATTAATTAATTAATCAATTTTTGGCGGCGTTGGGTCTTCGTTGCTGTGCGTGGGCTTTCTCTAGTTGCGGCGAGCGGGGATTACTCTTCATTGCAGTGCGTGGGCTTCTCATTGCAGTGGCTTCTCTTGTGGAGCACGGGCTCTAGGCATGCAGGCTTCAGTAGTTGTGGCACGTGGGCTCAGTGGTTGTGGCTCACGGGCTCTAGAGCGCAGGCTCAGTAGTTGTGACACACGGGCTTAGTTGCTCCGCAGCATGTGAGATCTTCCCGGACCAGGGCTTGAACCGGTGTTCCCTGCACTGGCAGGCGGATTCTTAACCACTGCACCACCAGGGAAGTCCCTACAATGGATATTATTATTACTGTTTCTAATTTAAATTTGAGGAAACTAGGGGGCAGAAGACAGCTTAAATAACTGCCCAAGGCCACACAGCTGGCAAGAGGCAGAGTCAGATTTGACCACTACAGTAATTGGGGCACCAATGCTTCTGTGAGATCAAATGTGAAAGCACTTTTTGTTTTTATGTTAGTTTCAGCTTCACAACAAAATGAATCAGTTATACATATACATATGTTCCCATATCTCTTCCCACTTGCGACTCCCTCCCTCCCACCCTCCCTATCCCACCC
>NW_020173691.1:56229-88799 GCF_003031525.2 Neophocaena asiaeorientalis asiaeorientalis
TTTTTTTTTTTGGCGGCATGCGGGCCTCTCGCTGCTGTGGCCTCTCCCATTGCGGAGCACAGGCTCCGGACATGCAGGCTCAACAGCCATGGCTCACGGGCCCAGCCGCTCCGCGGCATGTGGGATCTTCCCAGACCAGGGCACGAACCCGTGTCCCCTGCATCGGCAGGCGGACTCCCAACCACTGCACCACCAGGGAAGCCGCAAGGACCAGGGCTCTTTAACCTCTATCCTGAGTCTGAGGCACAAATGTGCTTGTTCTAGACTCTGCATTGGCACGTCACTTCTGAACCTTAGTTTAACTAACTATAATAGCGTGTACTTTTGTCACAGGAGCTCCATCAAATGAACACTGGTGATGACAAGAAAATGCAGTGCATGAATCTTGATTAAACCCTGGACTGGGGGCATTGAGGGTACTATAAAGGACATTTTGGAGCAACTGGGAAAATGTTTACATGGACTATATATTAGATCATGTTATTGAATTAATGTTTATTTCTTCAGCATGAAAATAGTACTGGGATTCTGTAAGAGAGTGCCCTTATGGGTAGGAGATAAATGCTGAAGTATTCAGGAGTGAAGCGTCTGTTGTGACATCTGCAGTTTACTTCCAGATGGCTCAGAAAGGAAGTACACATACATAGAGACAAAACAGATGTGGAAAATTTCAACCACTGTGGAATCTGGAAAAGCAGCATTTGGATGTTTATTATACTATTCTGTCAACTTTTCTGTAGACTTGAAATTTTTCAAAATAAAAAGATATATGCGGGGGTGTTAAAAAAAAAAAGAGAGAGAGAGGGCACTGCACATGTCAGAAGACCTGGGATCTAGTCCGGGTTTTGTAATTAACAGTGGATGGTGGCTACCTAACAGTATTTATAGTATAAACAAAACAGCAAAATCCAGGACAGCGACCTGCTTGGACAAAATGTGTCAGGTGCAGTCTGAGTGCTTTACATATATTAACTTGTTTGAATCACCTCAACAACCTGCAATGGATGTTATATTTTTTAATTAATTAATTAATCAATTTTTGGCGGCGTTGGGTCTTCGTTGCTGTGCGTGGGCTTTCTCTAGTTGCGGCGAGCGGGGATTACTCTTCATTGCAGTGCGTGGGCTTCTCATTGCAGTGGCTTCTCTTGTGGAGCACGGGCTCTAGGCATGCAGGCTTCAGTAGTTGTGGCACGTGGGCTCAGTGGTTGTGGCTCACGGGCTCTAGAGCGCAGGCTCAGTAGTTGTGACACACGGGCTTAGTTGCTCCGCAGCATGTGAGATCTTCCCGGACCAGGGCTTGAACCGGTGTTCCCTGCACTGGCAGGCGGATTCTTAACCACTGCACCACCAGGGAAGTCCCTACAATGGATATTATTATTACTGTTTCTAATTTAAATTTGAGGAAACTAGGGGGCAGAAGACAGCTTAAATAACTGCCCAAGGCCACACAGCTGGCAAGAGGCAGAGTCAGATTTGACCACTACAGTAATTGGGGCACCAATGCTTCTGTGAGATCAAATGTGAAAGCACTTTTTGTTTTTATGTTAGTTTCAGCTTCACAACAAAATGAATCAGTTATACATATACATATGTTCCCATATCTCTTCCCACTTGCGACTCCCTCCCTCCCACCCTCCCTATCCCACCCCTCCAGGCGGTCACAAAGCACCGAGCTGATCTCCCTGTGCTAAGAGGGAAGGAAGGAAAAAAAGAAAGAAGACAAAGTAAAATAAAATAAAGTAAGATAAAATATAATGAGGTTATTAAAATAAAAAAATTATTATTAAGAGGAAAAAAAAAGAAAACAAAAAAACGGATGGATAGAACCCGGAACAAATGGTGGAAGCAAAGCTATACAGACAAAATCTCACACAGAAGCATACACATACACACAAAAAAAGGAAAAGGGGAAAGAATAATAAATCTTGCTCTCAAAGCCCACCTCCTTAATTTGGGATGATTCATTGTCTATTCATGTATTCCACAGATGCAGGGTACATCAAGTTGATTGTGGAGCTTTAGTCCGCTGCTTCTGTGGCTGCTGGGAGGGATTTCCCTTTCTCTTCTTTGTTCTCACAGCTCCCAGGGGCTCAGCTTTGGATTTGGACCCGCCTCTGCGTGTAGGTTGCCAGAGGGCGTCTGTTCTTTGCTCAGACAGGACGGGGTTAAAGGAGCTGCTGATTCGGAGGCTCTGGCTCACTCAGGCCGGTGGGGAGGGAGGGGCACGGAGTGCGGGGCGGGCCTGCATCAGCAGAGGCCACCGTGACGTTGCACCAGCCTGAGGCGCGCTGTGCGTTCTCCCGGGGAAGTTGTTCCTGGATCCCGGGACCGTGACAGTGGTGGGCTGCACAGGCTCCCCGGAAGGGGGTGTGGATAGTGACCTGTGTTCGCACACTGGCTTCTTGGTGGCGGTAGCAGCGGCCTTAGCGTCTCATGTCTGTCTCTGGGGTCCGCACTTTTAGCCGCGGCTCGCGCCGGTCTCTGGAGCTCCTTCAAGCAGCGTTCTTAATCCCCTCTCCTCCCGCACCAGGAAACAAAGAGGGAAGAAAAAGTCCCTTGCCTCTTCGGCAGGTCCAGACTTTTCCCCGGACTCCTTCCTGGCTAGCCGCGGTGCACTAACACCCTGCAAGCTGTGTTCACGCCGCCAACCCCAGTCCTCTCCCGGTGCTCCGACTGAAGCCCGAGCCTCAGCTCCCAGCCCCGCCCGCCCCGGCGGGTGAGCAGACAAGCCTCTCGGCTGGTGAGTGCTGGTTGGCACCGATCCTCTGTGTGGGAATCTCCCCGCTTTGCCCTCTGCACCCCTGCTGCTGTGCTCTCCTCCACGGCTCCGAAGCTCCCCCGCTCCGCCACCCGCAGTCTCCGCCCGCGAAAGGGCTTCCTAGTGTGTGGACACTTTTCCTCCTTCACAGCTCCCTCCCACTGGTGCAGGACCCATCCCTATCCTTTTGTCTCTGTTTATTCTTTTTTCTTTTGCCCTACCCAGGTACGTGGGGGGTTTCTTGCCTTTTGGGGGGTCTGAGGTCTTCTGCCAGCATTCAGTATGTGTTCTGTAGGAGCTGTTCCACGTGTAGATGTATTTCTGGTGTATCTGTTGGGAGGAAGGTGATCTCTGCGTCTTACTCTTCTGCCACCTTCCCGGAAGTCTCGTGAAAGCACTTTGAAGAGGACGGAACACTACACAGATGCAGTGTTGTTGTATTATCTTACCTGGTCCAGAAGAGCGAGACAATTCTGGAACTCAGTGGCACAGAGGGCCTGGACCGATCTGTGGCCAGCAGAGGGCAGAACGCGGCCGGCAGGGGCTGGGGAGGGCTGGCCCATCCCCTTGGCCCTGAACTGCAGTGACGACTGGGGAACACGGGCCCCACCCTCAGCAAGCAGCAAAAATGGCTTCTGCCATCGTGCGAACAAGAGAAAGACCCCCGAGAATGCCTGCCAGGCGTTACCTCCTCGGCGCCAGTGACCGAGTATGCGTGCCCCTTCACCAGCTTCTGGAAGGTGATGGCCTCCGAGTCTGCAGCACTGGTGATCTGGAAATGTGGGAGAATCAGTCCCAGGCCGGCTGCCGCATCCCGCCTCCTCCCTCCCTCCCTCCATCCCTCAGGGCTAAGCAGGGCCTTGGCCCAGGTGGAGGGCTCCCGCTCCTGCCTGGAGGCCCTCCTACTACTTCTTTGAGGCGCTGCCCGGCTATTCACAACCAGAGAAGAGGCCGAGGGCAGCCCTCTGGGAGAGTGGCGCTTGCACTCATGTGTGTGCCCGGCGCAGTCACAAATTCCCGCAGGAAAGGGCACACCGTGGAGGGGACTCAGGACACACACCTGGACGGCATCGGCGGCCCAGGTGCACTGAGTCCCCTGAAACTGCGAGGGCTGCCCCGCCCGCTACAGGGTTTACACTAGGACAGCCGTTCGTTTCTGCCTGACTTCAGAATTGGCTTCTGTTCTACTAGAACTTCCCCAGTCATTCCTTCCCCATCTGTTCTGATGGAGGTTATTTTTGTCTAGGTCAATGAGAAGGGCTGCGTCGGAGTAGAAAGGGTCTCTGCCATGCAAACCAGAGAAAGTCTGAGAATCCCTCCCTAGAGTCAGAGACTTGGGCCCCCAGAGCCACACTTCTTACCCCTGTCCCCACAGGGACCAGAGCTAGGACAGGGCTCCGGTGCCGGGCACAGGCAAAGCCTGGAGGCTCCTTGGGGACAGGGGTTGTGCCCACCTCCCTTCCTCTGGTGACGTTCACCAGCAAGGGTGGCACGTGGGAATGGTTCCTTCCTGTGCCTTCTGAAGTCTTGCCACGGGCCCCTTAACCCTGCAGCAGTGGAGGGAAGGCTGCTGGGCTCCCTGCGGTCATAGGCCCCGCAGGTGGGGCAGAAGGTGTCTAGAATGGTCCTGCCTTGGGCCCAGCAGAGGGCAGGGGACTCTCAGGGAAGCTGTGGTCCGGGGTGGTGAGTCAAAGGAGGCCGAGGGCTGTAAGCAGGTGGGAGACGGAAAGGCTGGAGTCACCATCGCCCCAGCAGCTGTACCCCAGCCAGCCTGGTGGTCGCCTAGCCACCCCTGGGCTCCAGGTGATGTGCAATATGGTGGACAAAGGATGCGCCAACCGTGTGGGGAATGAGGGCAGTGGGTCTCTTTGGTCACTGTTGGTGGAGGCTCACTTCCGCTAGAGCAGATGGGGGTGCGGCCAGGGAGGGAGGCCTGGACTTACATCGATAGAGCAGCCAAGGAGAGAGCCTTTCTGCAGAGCTTTCTGGATGATCCTGAACAGGTTGGGAGGGGCCTTCCTTAACTCATACCACTCGGCGATGCCTCCGGTGAAGTCCTCGAAGCCCTCGGTGGTGGCACCCCCGGAGAGTGCTTCGTAACACCCATTGATCCTGCAGGAAGGGGACAGATGCCGCTGCCACCTGGTACTGACACTTCTGCTTCTCAAAGTGCCCCTCCCCCCACGCCTCTTTTGTTGGATGCTGCAGGGACCCCCTGCTCAGTCTTTCCTTGGTCTGTCTCCACCTCGGGGTGCCCACGAGGGCCAGTGACTGTCGCCAAAGCTACCACTGCCTGGTACTTTGTGAAGTTTTTGGGAAAATCTCACAGAACCTTAAGAGTTAGGAAGTACCTCGGTGTTTATCTGGCCCAACCTCCTGTATTGATTCTTTCTACATCCTGGCAGGAAAGGGGAGGTCTGCTCAATTGGCTGTTTGGCATTTATAGCTTAAAAGAAAACAGTTGAGTCATGAAAGCAGCTTCCGTGTGCTGTGTTAGGAGGGGCTGGTCTCTCCCCATGGCGATGTTGGCGCCCTGTGGCTTCCCTAACTCTACTGTTAAAGCATAAGACTTAGTAGCATCTCAGGCCCCAGATTCTCACAGCTGGGTGTGTGACTCCTGGCCCTCCTCCCTGGCAGGGGCTGGAAGGAACAGAAATCCTCCTGATGCCTGAGAGCCGGTCATTTTCCTGGAGGGAGCCCAGACAGCAGGGCCAGGACCTGGCCACTCTGGAGCGGGGCCGACGTGGGTGTCCCGCTGAGAACGGGCAGTGCTGAGCACTGGACAATCTCGACTCCGGGCAGCCTGGGGGGGGTGGGGCGGGGGCCCGGCTGGGAGGGCTAGGGGAAACCAGTTTTACTCAGCGTATTATGTATTGTGGGCAAGTCTGCATCATTTTCATACCTCTGCAATGGATAGTTTTGCCCACGGGCAGCAACTCTTTGCTGTATTTAGCTGACAAAAATGTAACATGACCTGCCAAGGAAGCAGAGGTCCTTCTCAAGGCCAGCACGATCAGTACCATGACTCGTTCCTGCGTATTTGGTTAAAAACGGCAAGAGCTGGGTGCGTTATCTCCTAGAATTGAGAGCCCGATCTTGTCCGAAGTAGTCCTTCTGTACAAGAGGACTTCTCTTCGGGACAGCCCTCACCTAAGTCCCGTGTTGCTTCCCAGAATGCAGGGCAGCTGGGGGCAGGCTGCGGGGGGACGGGCACGGCAGGCACTTACTTGGCGTAGGCCTTCTCCAGCAGCGCGCTCCAGAACTCACTGCCCTCTACCGAGTGCACGAAGAGCAGCTCCCCGTCCTTGGTGGGCAGCCTGTCGTCCACCACCACTTCCACCCATTCGCCGTACTGCCAGAACTGTGGGAGGGGGAGGTGGCGGCAGTGTGCGGGGGGTCGTGAGCCTCAGCCGCAGCTGGCTCCTCTCTGCCCGGCCCCTGGGCGCCGGTTCCCCAAGCCCATCGCATCCCCGAGAAGACGCTCCCCTCTAGCCCTCCTCCTGCAGGTACAGCCTCGCTGAGAAACGAGCGCAGAGGCACCTGCCCTTCCCTCCCAGGCCACACCTGCCCCTCCAGCACTCTGCCCTGTGCCTTATGCTTTTCAAAATGCTATTTCTCCTTTACCGGCATAAAAGGAGAACAGCGAGCGGTGCCTTAACATTTTGTCTCAGACCCCAAATAGTCAACTTTCTTAAAGAAATGTGGGAATTACTTCCTGAGTGCCCTGCCCTACCGCCCTCCTCCGCACTGCTGTCCTTACAGGGTCCCAGGGTGACGACAGGCCAGGCAGCTTCCTGCTGTCTCTCAGTGTCCTTGCCTGGCCCCTGCTCCTAGCCCTCAGGACCTGCTCAGGAGAAGCTCGAGCCAACTCTTAAGTTACCTGGAAGTGGAAGATCCCCGCGTAGTTCTCCTGGAAGCTCTGGTCCAAGGGGACGACTCGGGCCAGGATTTCTTCATTCAAGGTGAGGGAGGCAATGGCTGCCAGTAGCCAGCAGTCCCCTGTGAACACGGTGTAAGGAGCTCTCATCGGAGAGGGCTCAGTGCCGGGAGGATGTGAAACCTCCTGTGCCCACCTCTGGCACTTGAGGCCTAAGGCAAGCCCGGCACAGATGTTCCCCCCTGGTCCTCATGTGAGGGCTATGGAGGAGGGCTGGGGTGATGCTTTGAGGGAATGCTGAGGGAGAAATGTTTTTGCTGTGATCGTTGAGGTGGGAGAATTCATTCCCTGAAGAACCCAGAACGCTGTGATGGTTGGACTGTGTCCTCACAGCCGGCTCTGGGCCTGGTCCACCGAAGGTGCATGGCGGCGATCATGTGTGGAGTGAGGACCCCAACTCAGCAGCTGAGGCTTCTGACAACACAGGGTTTAAAAGTGGGTGAGTTTGAGGGAGAGGAAGAAGACACCGGCACGCAGCCCCATGGACGCAAATGCAAGAGCCAGAATCTGAGAAGGCACCCTGGGCTACCTCCCTGAGGACGGGCGAGGAACACCTCTGGGCGGGTGTGTGGGTACCACACGTGGGAGTCAAAGATGGGGACAGTCAGATGGTCAGCTGTCTGGCAGCCTGGCCTCCCCTTAGCCTCGGTGCCCTCCTCTGTGACACGTTGAGTAACTGGGAGGTGTGACGAGAGCGTGTGTGTAAAGCACACACCCATTTCAGGTGGTCAGAAGCAAGCTGGTGGCGGGGAGGGGTCATGTTTGCCACAAGATAAAAGGCCCGACTGATGGGGGCGTTCTGGGACGAGGATGAGGAAGTTTACTCCATTCTTTTTTTTTGTGGTACGCAGGCCTCTCACTGCTGTGGCCTCTCCCGTTGCGGAGCACAGGCTCCGGACGCGCAGGCTCAGCGGCCATGGCTCACGGGCCCAGCCGCTCCGCGGCACGTGGGATCTTCCCGGACCGGGGCGCGAACCCGTGTCCCCTGCATCGGCAGGCGGACTCCCAACCACTGCGCCACCAGGGAAGCCCCGTTTACTCCATTCTTAAGGAATGTGCACTTTCCTACAGTTTCCCATGACAAGAATAGGAAATAGCCTCAGATGAGTTTGATTTCCACGTCTGGGTTTATTTTTATTAATTGGCAGGTCTATTAAAAGTGTTACTGAAGGACTTCCCTGGTGGCGCAGTGGTTAAGAATCCGCCTGCCAATGCAGGGGACACAGGTTCGAGCCCCGGTCTAGGAAGATCCACATGCCGCGGAGCAACTAAGCCCATGTGCCACAACTACTGAGCCTGTGCCCTGAAGCCTGCGAGCCACAACTACTGAGTCTGTGAGCCACAACTACTGGAGCCCATGCTCCACAAGAAGAGAATCCACTGCAATGAGAAGCCCGCGCACTGCAACGAAGAGTAGCCCCCACTCGCCGCAACTAGAGAAAGCCCAACGCAGCCAAAAATAAATAAATGAAAATAAGTTGAAAAATATTTTTTTTTATGTCAACTCTTTTTAAAGAGTGTTACTGAAATTCACTGCAATCTTTGAATTCTGTGGACTAGTTGGTGTCCTGAGAGTTGCTGAACCGACTGACCTGCTAACACTTAGCAATGACAGGGGAACAGCTCTGAGGCCTCTAGGTGCTCAAGCCAGCCCTGTGGGAAGTGGAAGCACACCTCTCCCTAACCAGCCAGTCAGTAGCCAAAGGAAGTTAAATCCCTTTGCTCCTTAGGTTGGGCAGCCGCTGTGGGTTCACCGCAGTTTTCCACTCAGCGACCATCTCTTCCCTCCTGGCGCCACCAGTGACCCTCCGCGAAGCAAGTCTCCCTGCCTGAGAGGTTTGGGTAGCGCTGGCCCTGCCCCCAGTTCCAGAGGTGGATCTTCAGCAAGCTGGGCTGCATGTTCTCTGGCTTCAGTGGTTCATTTGGGGAAGGTTCTGCAATCCAGCCAGAGCCAGGGAGGTGTGAGGAGACCACTCCTGAGGCTTCAGAGAGAGTGGACAGGTGCCCTCTTCTACTGCATTGGCTCTACAATGAGGGGCGGCCTACTGCTGAAGCCGTCTTGCAGCCAACTCAGAGGGAGAGGGGCTGAGAGCTGGAGAGAGAGAAACCATGTCCTGGTGTCATCACTTGAGTCCCTGTATCAAGCTGTACCTGAAGCCACACCTGCCTTGGACTTCTCAGTCCCTATTTCCTGACCCATTAGCCAGGGCTACCAGTTCCTGCCTCCTGACTGCTAGGGGAGCTTGGGCAGTAGCCATTACTGACGAGGCCTTCCTATGTGCCAGCCACTGTTCTGGGAGCTGCAGGTTCATCATTTCATTTCTCTCTCACAACAGCTCTATGAGGATGGTGCTATGACCATCTCCATGTTAAAAACTGAGAATGACAAGGCTTAGGAGGTTAAGTGCACTGCCAACCGTAAAACACTGCAAGGAAGAGTTTAAAAGGTGTGGTGTTTGTCAGATCTCAGAGACAACCTTTTGGGTCAACTAGATCTTTATATAAACCAAACTAGAGACACACTCTTTGACACAGTGAGAATAGGAGCTTGCAGAGAAACTTGGCAGTGAGGGTTTTAAGCACTGGCCCTGGGGAAGGAGCCCCCGGTTGGTGAGGATGGAAATCTATGTAGAGGAGCTTTTCCCGGCTTGATTCCATATGCTGCCTTGTAGGAACCAGACCGTCATTGAAACAGACGACATTCAGGCCTTTTCTGAGCACCCACCCCTCTCTCACTTAGACCTTATCATACTGTCTGCCCTGGAGGATGACTACACCAAGTGACAGCTGCTCTTTGAGTCATGAGATCCTCCTTTTCAATCTATTCCCTTTCCTCCAACTTCAGATCTTCTCCTGACTTTAGTCCTTCTTTGAGAACCTGGAGATGACTGTGATTCTTATTTTCCTTGAGGTTATTTGAGATTTTCTAGGAACCTTGGAAAATGACTTGGGTCTGTCAATACATGGAGGCAGACAGGCGTGTGGATAAAGTGGGCCCAAGTGTAGGAACTTCAGCGACATTTGTCCTGGAACCAGTTATTCCCATGGTTCCTGTAGCTCTTCTGTCAAATCCTCAGAAGAGCTTCCCAGTCTGTCTGACTCTGGGAGGGCCATTCTAATGCCTTCCTGGTTCTCTTTCCCCTGGTACCAAGAGTCGATGCCTTTACCTTGTGCATGTGTGTAGGCGTCACACGAGTGTGTGTCTGTAGGACCTGTCGGTTGCTTTTTAGTGTTGGAGGTCACGGCTGACTGTGCTGCTATTTGTGGGACAGTGACTGAATTCAGATAGTGATGGCTTTTCCTTTTTTTTTTCTTTTTCTTTTTGTGGGTCATACATCTAGGTCAGTGCTGACCGTACACGTGTCTCAGATTACCGCTCACCACCAGACCTGGACGTTCTTGTGACATCCCAGAAATCAGTGGCCACGTTTCACGGCTCCCTATTTTTTTCCTTTGTGTCCCAGAAGTTTTTCCTGGTCATCCTGGGAGGAGCAAGGCCTCATCTCCCCCTGCCCTTCAGAGAGGATTGCTTTCTTCATCCCTTCCTATTCCAGTCTAACATGTTTCCTCTGAAAGGATTCATAATCCTAGAATGTCTCCTAGACCACAAAACTGTACCTTTTAGAGATTAAGTTACAAAAAAAAAAAGGGAATTCCCTGGTGGTCCAGTGGTTAGGACTCTGCGCTTTCACTGCTGGGGCCCAGGTTCAATCCCTGGTCAGAGAATTAAGATCCCTCGAGCTGTACAGTGTGGCCAAACAAAAAAAAAAAGAGAGAGAGATTAAGTTACTTTCTTGAGGTCACAGGTCCTGGAAAGGGGGACCTGTGCACGGACAGGAATCTAGACTTAACTTCCGGGCTGTGCGCCTTCCACCAGAAGGAATGAAAGAAATAACAAGTAGCTAACATTGTATATAATACTCTTATATTTACAATTTACAAAGAACAATGGTCCACATTTTATTTGATCCTTACAGAAATCTTATGATTATCCTAATTATTATCACCTTTTTTGGACGAAGCTCAGGAGTCTGTGTTCTACACAGTTAGCAGGTCTTAACATGTAAATCCTCTGAATCCAAATCCTGGGTTTTGTTTAAAAACCATACCTTGCTGAAGATTTCCTTTGGTTAAGAGTATCTGATTCTTCTAACTAGGGAAAGACCCCACTTCTAACTAGGAAAATCCAACTGCAATTCAAATTTAAAACTAAGGGGTAACAAGTTGGCAGCTTCCTGAAATCCTATATTGTATCTTAATACCCCAATATCCTTGGCTCAGAAATATTAAAACATATCACCCAGGCTTCCCTGGTGGCGCAGTGGTTGGGAGTCCGCCTGCCGATACAGGGGACGTGGCTTCGTGCCCCAGTCCGGGAGGATCCCACATGCCGCAGAGCGGCTGGGCCCGTGAGCCATGGCCGCTGGGCCTGTGCGTCTGGAGCCTGTGCTCCGCAGCGGGAGGGGCCGCGGCAGTGAGAGGCCTGCATACCGCAAAAAAGGAAAAACAAAACAAAAACAAAACAAAAAACAAACAAAAAAAGTATCACCCATTCAATGCAGTGCAATTCCTTACAGCAACAGGAGGATGGCCTGTCACTGCACGGCCAAGACCCTGGCACTAAGATCACAGCACAAGCAAGAAGAAACAAGAGTTAGATGCATTTTACAGTCAAAGGTTCAAAGTTTTTTTATCAGGTCTCCAAATTCTGGAGTTGAGGGAGACTTAGAGCCACTTAGAAGAACATCTTGATTTCTAATAAGGTGGAAGCATTTGAAATCCTATTGTATTATTCTGATTTCTTAACTTTCTCCCTCACCCCATGCAGCAAAATATTTTTAACTAAGTTGGGAAGCTCCCTTATGTAGAGCCCATTTTTAAAGTTTATTTAATATCTGCTCATATAAGCTTTCTCAGTTACAAGATCTGAAGACAACAGTTATCGCAGTTTACACTCACGGAGACTTACTGTGTGCCAGGCCCTGTGCTAAAATGCTTTACGTGCATTGCAAACAACAACAAAATGTTGCCTCTCATTCCAGGAAACAACAAGGTCGCCACCATCAAGCCATCAGCCACGGTAGCCACCCAAACAGTGCACCCTGAGGGGATTCAGGACGGAGAAAAACTGGTCCTAGACAGTTAAGATGCATATGATATCTAGGGAATAATTTCAATGAGTCCAGACTCCTGGATCCTCCCATACATAGAAAAACACTAAAGTCATTAACTTGAGATGTCTGTTTTTTTGTGATTAGCAGTAATCTTTTGATGTCCACTACGTGATTTTTTTCAGTAAAAACTCCTATATACCTTGCTCCTCCCTTACCTCTTTGGAACAGTCCATCAGAGCCACCAGGGAGGCTGTCTCCCAGGCTACAGTCCCCAGATAGGTCCCCGAATAAAACGTAACTCGCAACTTTTAGGTTGTGCGTTTTTTTCAGTCGAAAGTATCATGAAGTTATCTCATTTCCTCGCCACAAAACAATTTGGGGTAGATGGGTACTATTACCACCCTCTGTAAGGAGACTGGGTGGCTCACCCCAAGATCCCAGCTAATGCGTGGCTGTCAGGTGTGCCTGAGCAAAGCACATGCTTTTAATGTATAATCTGAACAGTCTCCTTTACAAGTAGGTGTCAGTTTCTAATTCACCCAGTTCACAAAACATGGTCTTGGGGGCTTTTGTCCTTGAGGGGTGACTCCATTATGTTTCAGTGTTTGGGCTGCACCGTGTTTTCTCTCTAGCTTCCTGCTCGCTCCGCCTGGATGGCCACGTCCGCCTGAGGGTTTCCTCCCCACGTGGAAACCTGTTCTACACCCTCATTAGCTGTAGCCTCACACAGTGCCACTCCTCCGGGCTGAGGGTTCTCCCTACCAAGGTCAGCATCTACTCTCCCTAAAATGATTTATGAAAACCCGTCTCCTCTGGGTAGTCCCATGGTGATCTGCTTCTGTAGAGGTGACCTGGTTGGAGAAGTCACTGGAGTCTCCTCCTGGCACAGCCTGTTTGGGTCAGTCACATCCTGGTCTGGATAAAAACCAGGCCAGCTGGTACGGGCCAGGCAAGGCAACCCGTTGACCTCTGAGGCTCCAGACCACTTGCGGCGCAAACTGATTTGAGAGGGTGCCTGCCAGTGACCAAGGCCTCTCCTGGAATGTTGCCACGTGGATGGGGCTTGAAAAAGAAAGATCCAGTATGTAGTTTTCTACGGATGTTTAAATTATATATCTATAAGAGACTCTAGACTTTAGCAAGTATTTCTTCCTCGTGCTCACTTGTTTGTCTGTTTGGCTCTGCTCTCCAGTCACACAAGAAGATATTTTGGCAGGGGTGAGGGTGGCCGCCCAGACTGCTCAGGGGATGTGTCACTGAACAGTGCTCCATGAAACTCCTGCCTTCCCTTCCTGGTGGGTTTTCCAGTTGTTACATGATTTTAGCCTTCCTGCCCAGGTACAAAGTCCTTTTAGGAGGAACAGAAGGAGGTGATAACCTTCTGATCTTTTTCTTTTTTTTTGCGGTACACAGGCCTCTCCCTGTTGCGGCCCCTCCCGTTGCGGAGCACAGGCTCCGGGCGCACAGGCTCAGCGGCCATGGCTCACGGGCCCAGCCACTCCGTGGCATGTGGGATCTTCCCGGACCAGGGCACGAACCCCTGTCCCCTGCATCGGCAGGCGGACTCTCAACCACTGCGCCACCAGGGAAGCCCCTTCTGATCTTTATTTACTCCATTTATCTCAGAGCAGAAACAACTGTCTTGGGGGCCTGAGTGCTGGACTGTGTGAGCTGGAGGTGAGGATGGGTACCTTCCGGTTGCCTCCCCACATCCAGCCTACACCCTTTTCCATCCTGCCCTCTACCCCAGAGCTGACCTCAGTGGATGAAACTGTGGGCTCCCGGGGCCTCTGGCTGCTGGGAGGGTTTGGCCAGCAGGAAGCCCTAAAGACCAGAGGGAGGGAGGAAAGTGAGATTAGTGTATTTCTTCCCTGGCTCCTTCTTTGTGAGCCTGGCTCAAGCTATGTCCCTTGGCTGCAGGCACTGTTCCTTCAAGGTGGCATCTGTACACGACCCAGTTCTAGAATCCTGACAACTGCCTCCGACTCACATCAGGCTCTCTTCTGGGAGGGATGGTTATGCTTCCTCATTTGATTACAGAGGCTTCCAGCCACGCCGTTTATATCCAACAGTGTCCAAGACTCCTCTGGCTAGTGTGGTCTGTCCACCGGCTGTTCACCCTTATAGCTAACTCCATCCTGGAGTGAGTTAGTCATCCATCCAGGACGCCATCCTGCCTGGAGAGGCGTAGACGATCATTTACTCCATTTAAAAGGCGGCCCGCATTCTTGGCTAGAAAGATTCATCATAAAATTGGCACTTCCTCTTAAGTCAGTCTAGAAATTTAATGCAATCCCAATAAAAATAGCAAGAGGACTTTTTAAAAATTGGAACTTAGCTGATCCTAAAATTTACAAGGAAAAAGTAAACATAAAGGCTAGCCAGAAAAAAATCTAAAGGGAGCGGAGTCTAGCTCTATTAGCTATTAAAACACATGTAGAGCTAACATATTTAAAATAGTACAGAACTTGTGCAAGAGTATACAGAGATACATAAATGGCACAAAATAGAAAGTCCAGAAATAGTTCCAAACATAGGAATTTAGTAAAGATAAATTATTCACAACTGGAACTGGAACAACTGAGTAGCCATCTAGAAAAAAATCAAGTTATAGCTCATCTTGTCATGGGGATAAATTCTAAATGGAATAATATTTACATAAACATAACATTATATATCTTAACAATGTACTTTATATTATTTATGTTATATATAAATCTAGCCATTTGTATTATTTACATATGTATTGTTTATGTATTTATATATATTTTAATATGTTCACATTATAAATATATTTATAAATCTATATATCCTAGAAGAGACAATGGGAGAATTCTATTATAATCTTAGAGTGGTGACAGGCTATCAAATTGTAACCTAGAAGCCATAAAAATTTTAAATGATAAACTTTACATTAAAGTAAAGAAAATTGCATGGTAAAAAAAAATCACAATAAGCAAGGTCAAACTAAAAATTAATAGGGAAAAATATCTGTTATTCCGCTCCCAGACCACAAGTGATATATAAATCTTCCTAGTATTTAAAAGGAAAAAAATGAAAGTTCAATAGAAAAATGGGCAAAGATATAAACAGAGTTAATGGAAAAAGGAAAAATTAATGTCTCTTACACATAGTAAAAGGCATTTATCCTCACTCATCATAAAAGAAACATAAAGTAAAACTATACTAAGATACCATTTTTCACCTTTCGGATTGCAAAGGTCAAAGCATGATCATTTGGAGAGGCTGTGGGGGAATGTACATGCTCAATCCCGACAAAGGCAATTTGAGGATATCGTCAATATGCTCCAGCAATTCCACATGTAGTAATCTTCCTACAGACATACTCATGTGTGAAAATAATGTATGTGTAAGGTTATTTATTGCGGCATTGGTTGCAACAGAAAAGACTAAAGGTAAATGTTCATCCATAGAGAACAGGTGAAACAAACTATGCTCCCTCTACGACAATATTCTGTGCAGCCCTAAAAAGAAACGAAGATGGTTTCTGTTGATACGGAATAATCTCCAAGATGTGTTAAGTGAAACAAAGCAAGGTACAGAACAGCAACAACAAAAAGGGGGAAACAGAAAAAAGAAAAACTGGGCGAACATAGTATTGGCTCCCCTTCTGTAATTCATATCTTCACAAACTGAAGTTATTTTTGGATGATTTATTATATAGAACATGTGTCCTATGTGCTTAAATCGTAGTTTTATTACCAGAAACTCTAGTTTATTGCATTCAATAGATAATTGGTTATGTCAGTATTTGCAGCAAAAAAAAAAAGTAGCTTAATATCAGGTCTTCTAAATGAAAATGATTATTTTTTGGTAAAGTCTTCCATAATAATTGGTCTCTAGTCAGTAAGAACAAACAACCAATCAAGTCACTTATTCCTGTGTCCCCTAAAGTGTGTTGTGTAGAAACTAGTTCCTTGGGGTTAACAGATGCTCCTTGAGAAATGGGTTCTGTGGTCAAGTAAGTTTGGGAAATGCAAAACTAACCAGGTCAAGTGTGGAGACATCTCAGAGCCTTTCAATAATTACACACTGTGACCTTCCCAGGGGTAAGGGGAGTGGGGTATAATATGAATGTTACCCAAATTTATTTGACCCTGGAACCCTTGCTGTTGACATCTCACACAGGCAGGGACCATGGAGCTCACTGGAGATGCTGGCTTACCTTGTGAGGGCACAGGAGCCACTGGCTCACCCTGGGAGGTGCTCCAGGAGCTGGGCTGCTCAGAACCAGATCTTCCCTGGGGGCCCAGTGAGCGGCTGTCAGGCATCAACACTAGCTGCAGGGCCCACCTCTAGTGGCTGAGGTCCTTCTGACAGCACCCATGTGATTTTTCCTCTCTCCAGGTTTTGACATCCTCTTCTTTCTGGATTGTCTATACTTTATTTATTAATTTAAATTAATTTAATTTATTTTTGGCTAAAGGCTTTGGGTCTTTGTTGCTGCGCGTGGGCTTTCTCTAGTTGCGGTGAGCGGGGGCTACTCTTCGTTGCAGTGCGCGGGCTTCTCATTGCAGTGGCTTCTCTTGTTGCAGCATGGGCTCTAGGCGCGCGGGCTTCAGTAGTTGTGGCTCGCGGGCTCTAGAGCGCAGGCTCAGTAGTTATGGCATGCAGGCTCAGTAGTTGTGGCTCGCGGGCTCTAGAGCGCAGGCTCAGTAGTTGTGGCACGCAGGCTTCAGTAGTTGTGGCTCGCGGGCTCTAGAGTACAAGGCTCAGTATTTGTGGCGCATGGGCTCTAGAGCTCAGGCTCAGTAGTTGTGGCACACAGGCTTAGCTGCTCCACGGCATGTGGGATCTTCCTGGACCAGGGCTTGAACCCATGTCCCCTGCATTGGCAGGCGGATTCTTAACCACTGTGCCACCAGGGAAGTCCTGTCTATAGAACTGATTATTTTTCTTTGTAATATATGGTTTCATTGTATGCCTTTTCTTGGGGGGGGCATTTAGGCCAAAACAATTTCTGAGGAATGAGGCGAGGCGTATCTAAACACTTAACACCTTCTGACTCACCACATGTCATCTGCCTTTCTCATTCTGGGAGCCTGATACCTGCCTCGGTCTGTCCAGAGCCCTGCACACAAGCAGGGACAAGTATCAGAGCTGGGTCACTAGAGGTCCTTGACCACCCTGGCTCCCTGCAACATTTCCCTTCAGCAGGTGGCTGCTGGCCCCGTCCATCACTGAGGCAGCATACAGGGCCCTGCCCAGAGGTTCCTGAACCACCCTGAAGGCCTGCCAGCAGGCTCGACAGGCTGACCGCTCCCACATCTGGGCTCCCCCGACACCCAGCTAAGCTTCCGCCCCTCCTTTCTGTCCTAGGAGACACTCGGCCAGTACAGGCCTGTGAGGCTGGGGACCTTCTGCCCTGCTGCCTATCCTAGAAGCCCACCTGGGTGCCCCTCCCTACAGGAGCCCGCAGCCCCCTTCCTCTGCACATCTGCACCACGTGCTGACGAAACTCCCCGGACAGAACAGTCCCCACCCTGCACTGAGGTGGGACCTCAAACGCAAGTACGGAGGGAAAGGGACCCGTGCATTTACATGCCCTAACATGAAAATGACCGAGAGCAGGTTAGTGGGGAAAAGGGAGAGGTAGGGTTCTGGGAGTCTGGAGCCGGAGTAGGGGTGGAGCAAATAAAAAGCACGAGAGAAAGGAAACCAGCCGAGGCCGGGGCGGGGGCTGTCCAGGACCTCATGCCAGACCTGCCCCTTGAACTTGGACTTAGGTGGGCGCAGAGGTTCCCTGCCCTCCCCAGTGGGGACCTCTGGATCCCTATAAAAGGCGTATCTCGCTGGAGGCTGTGTTCCTGCCCGTTCCCTTAAAGAACTGCCCTTCTCATCTTGCTTCGCACCCATTCTCTCACCTTTCCATGCACCTTGCTGCCTCCTGGCACCAGGAGGCCCCTGCACCAACTCCACTCTCTCTGGGTTCCTCAGATGCTGGCTCTTGGCCGCCCTGTCAGTCCCCTTTGGCTGGGTTTGTCCTTCCAGCCCAGGCCTAGGGATCACCCTTCCTGCACAACCCCCTCTACGAGTCCAGTCCACGTTGTCCTGGGGCTCTTGCTGCCAGCACTCAGCTAGAGGGAGGTCCACAAGCCCGCTGCAGGGTGCCTGCCCACCGGGAGCGCTGGCCCGCTGGATGAGAACCTGGGTGCCGTCAGCCTGGGTGCCGACGGGTCCCAAGGAAGGCTGCGGCTGGGCTGATGTGCTGACCCACCACGGAGGTGAGAGGGGGAGGTACGCCTTGGCTGGCCTTCCCGGATCCCAGGCACAGGACAGGGGCTGCACGGGCACCCACAGCCCCGCGGGGCCTCCAGGTGATCCCCCAACCAGAAAGGAAAGATCCCCTGGATAGAGCTAGGAGGACTGACCTGGATTTGAATCCTGACCCCGCCACTTAAGATTGTGTAATCTTGGACACATTTCTTAATTTCTCTGAGCCCATGTTCTCTCAGCTGTGGAAGGGGGATAATAACACACATATCCTCAAAGGGTTGTTAGGATCAGATGAAAAAGTGAAACTGGGGGTCCTGGATGGGCTTCAGAGATCTGGAACCCGAAAACACTGTGTGCACATTTTGTATGTATGCAAATATATGCATTTTCTAGGGAGGAGTCAGGTTTCCTTCCCCCTCACACCCCCAAAATTAAGAAACAACAGAGCCAGAACATGGAGTTCAAATTCCAGCTCTGACTCAGGGCAAACTACTCTCTTTGTGCTCATTTCCTCATACATACAAGGGGTTTCATCATAGGAAATGGCCTCACAGAGTTGAGAATTAAATGGGAGAAAAAAAGTCAAGCATTTAGAACACCGTCTCTGAGGGTTTGCTCTTTTTATCTTCTAAGTTTATAAGGGAGAAAACTGAGGCCCGGAAGAGGTGAAGTCGCGACTGGGGATGAGTTACGCCCTGTTTCGGAAAGGATGACAGCTCAGGATGGGGGTGAGGGTAGGTGGGAAGGAGGAGGGAGGGAGACCGGGGAGGACTGTGACCTGCTGAGCGCTTTTGGGGCCTGTCTCATCATCTTGAGCCCCTGCCGAATCTTCAGAAGCAAGCAGGGGGTAGGGGGGACGGTAAATAAAGGTAAAGGATGCGCACTGATGAGGATGTAGACACGAACGCATTTACTCAAAACCCAAGAATGGCCCCTGCAGTGATGGAGCCCCTCACCTTCACCCCTGCCCGTGCCTCACCCGGGACTGTGGCCTTTGCCCCCTATGCCCACCCACACCCCAGCGCAGGACCAGGGGCCCCGGTACCCACCCCCTGGGCTGAGGATGGCTTCACGGACTCTGCTCTGTCCCCTCACAGAAGACAAGGCAAGAGGTTCCTTTAACAAGCAAACTGCCTCCCCCGTCTCTGCAGTTTGATACTTTCTCTCCCCGCTTGCCTTTCCTGTGGGTTTTCACACAAAATTTTCCTGTATTTTGTGCCTGCGGCAGAAGAGTGCTCACACATTAATTCTGAATTTATTCACTTGTTCGATGCCTATTTAGTGTCGTTCTCTCTGGCCTGCCCTTGGGCACCTGCTGAGATCACTTAAGCCACTTTTCTCAAAGGACCTCAGGAGGCTTGAGTAGGATCTTGGTTTGTTCGTTAAGCACAGCTGCCTCACCCTCCTGGACTCGGGCACCCAGGCTACCTGGGTAAGAGTTTAACTGTCCCCAGCTGGGCTGCCCTTGTCCGGCTCCTCTGCAGCCTCGCTGTGGCCGTGACCACGTACACGCAGGCTTCCCTCCACTGCACACACTCGGCACGCCCGGATCCCCACCCTCTGAGCACACAGCACCCACGGGCAGACCTCATGAATAGCTCCTTTAAGCTCCGGAGCCCTCTTCCAAAAAGATAAATTCGTGCAGTCACGTCGATAAATTTCCAGAGCTGTGCTCCCCGGGCCTCTGTGTCCGGTCCCGAGGGTCAGCGCTGAGCACGGCCGAGGACGCCTGGGGCCCACTGTAGTGGGGACGGGTGGGATGGGGCTGGAATGGTGATGAGGATTACACTGGTGGCTGCTGGAAGTTTTCCCAAGAGGGGAGCGTGGTATTTGTTGTGTGTGTTCTGCTCCTTTCCCTCCCACCATCACTGTCTTTCCTCCACCCACCGGGAAGCGGAGCAGAGGACCCAGGAGATGCTGGCTGCCGGCCCACCTGTCCCACTGCAGCTCCATCACTCTAGGGCGTGGTACCTGCTGACAGTCCCAGGAGGATGCAAGCTCTGTGAGGGCAGGGACCCTGCCAACGTGGAGCACGTGCTCCATGAAGCAACACAGGCTGAGGAAGCTCTTCATCTCGGAGGAGAAAGAGTAGACAGAACATGAAGCCCAGGGCCAGCCTTGCAGGGCTCTGCACCCCCAGCCCGGCCTCAGCACCCCTCGCTGCTGCTTCCCGTGGCTCCTGGGGCACACCAGCCGCCCCGAGAGCCTCTGAGCACCTGACTGGCCTACATGCTTCTTCTGCCTCCCACCTGGTCTCAGACGTCCCTCCTGAGCCAGGTCTAGAGAAGGATGCTTCTCACGCTTGGGCTCACCAGCTGGCGTGGGGAACAATGTGGAAACACCATCAGAGAAGACGGAGGTGAGCCCCAGGACTCAAGTCCAAACAGGTCACACGGGCTGTAGGGCCACGGGGCTCGAAGAGGGGAGCTTGGACTGGTCCTGAGAGCAAGGTGGAGGTGGGGTGGGAAGCACTTGCAGGGAGAGAGAAGGTCAAGTGCAGGCGCCCGAAGGTATGGGGTGTGGCGTGGCACCGTCCAGGAGGGTGGGGAGCAGGGCAGAGGGGATGCGAGGACGCCGGGGGTCTAGGGAGGGCAGAGTCTGGAGATGGGTTACACTTCTGTGGCGTCTGAACTGACCCGGAGGGAATTTAAACGAAGGTTCCCTTTCACCCTTTCTTCTTCTGCACAGACCTTCCAGGCACAAGAAAATACCACTTGCATTTTCCAGAATGGGCTTCTTCCTGCTGGGGAAGCACACACTTTGCTCTGCTTCCTCTGTCCCACACCTTCCCTCCGCCTCTCTCCTTAGTCGTCCTTGGGGACTGTCCCATCCCTTGCCATTCCCCTCCTGTGTCCTCACACTGCATCCCAGCTGACCCCTACTATAGCATGATCAGAACTTATATTTAATTTGTCCATTTAACCGTTTCCCCCACTGGCCGTCACTTCCCTGATGACAGGGCCTCTGGCAGTAACGTCAGAATGGACCGGTGACAGGCAGGTACCCAGAGCAGGAATCCAGGTGAGAACTAGGGCCCACCTGGAGTAATGGGGGCTTGGTAGGTGGAGAGGCTGGGAGAGGCGTGACGAGGGATTAAGGACCCAGAACAGGGAGGACCAGATGGATGTGGGAGAAGGAGCTGGAGACAAGAAGAGTCTGGTGCAGAGAAAGGGCCGTGGTGTTTTTTGTCTTCTGCCTGAAGCTGCAGCCCACTGCTCTTTTGGTCACAGGCACCCAATGGCCGAGTGGAAGCAGAAAGGGCCTTGGGGCCCGGCAGGGTGTCTCAGGAAAGCTTGGCCGGTGAAGGGAGTCCTGAAGCTGGCACCACCAGCCCAGCCCGCTGAGTGCCCCTCCGCCCTGCGTACTGGGAAGTCCCAGAGAACAGAGGACACACCTGCCCCAACCACGATGGGCTAGTGTCCGAGCAGCCTTGGGTCACCACTGGTGACCATTATTCAAAGGGGAGGAACTGTGGCATCTTCCCAAAACGGCAGCCATGGTATTTCCGGTTTCACCTGTTCTTCTAGGACCTTGCCTTTCCCCACCAGGGGGTGGAATCTGCATCCCTCCCCTTGAACCTGGTGGGGCCTCTGTCTGTCTCAGTGAATAGATATGGCAGAAGTGATGCTCTGTGATTTCTGAGGCTCTCTCTCTGTAACTTCTGTGTAAGAAGTGGAGCTCCCTTAAAGAGACCACACAGGATATAGGAAGACCCCAGAGATTCAGTTGACGAGCCTCCAGCCCAGGCACCAAACACATGAGTGGGGGGCCTTCGGGTGACCTGAGCCTGTCGCCATCTGACTGCAACCCCACGAGGGACCCTGAGAGAGTCCCCCCTGCTAAGCCCAGCTATCTATCCTTCAGAACCACAGGAGAGAATGAGAAAATGATTGCTGTTGTTTTAAGCCTTTGATGGTGGGGCAGATTGCCACGCAGTAGATACAGGTGCAAGGAGACCAGGACCTTCCTGAAATCTGTGCCTGGCCAGGGGCAGTGTGAGCCAGCTGACAGAGTCTGCCCCTGGGCGGGGGGGGGACGTGTCAGCAAGAGAGGAGTCAACACGGAGAGATGCCAGCGCCAGGACGCCGTGCCCAGACACCCACTCACTCTGCGGTCCCCGGGGCACCCCAGGACCTGAGATGCACCGCACATGCCTGCTCCGGGAAGCTGATGAGACAGACGGCCCGCCAAGGGGAGCGTCCTGAGACGCAGAGAGGGCTGATCTCCTCCTTTGCTGCAGCAGCTCCTCTCCATGGGGACAAACATCCCAGCCATGCCGCCCTGACTGCAGCTCCATGTTTCCTCCTTCCCCAGGACGACGCTTACTCCCAACTGTGGCTGGCTTAGGGGAGGTGATTCTGGACGTGTGTGGGGCTGGTCTTCACCAGCTGCTAGAACAGGCATCACACCCTGGATGCTCAATGACTGCCCTCCGCCTGCCCTGTGGTGCTTACTGTGTCCATAGCCTCCTTCTCTCCCCGGATCTACCACTGGTTCGCCCCCAGGACCGTTTTTGCTCCCCTTACCCGCAAGGCATTTTTGGCTCTGTGTGGAGACGTCTTGGGTTGTCATGCTTGGGGAGGGCTGCCAGGGCATCTAATGGGCAGAGGCTGGGAACGCTGCCACGCGTGCCGCAGCACTCGGGACACCCCCATGATGGAGAATGAGCCGGCCGCAACCGCCAGCAGGGCCGAGGTCGGGGAAACCCTTCTCCCTCTCAAGTCCTGCAGGGCTCTGTGCCTTTGCTTTTCCATGGTGACAGCTAGATAAATGATAAAGGGACAGAGATACTGAGGCTACTTCTGGCTAAATTTGACCCTTCCCGAGACACTGGTATTTAGCAGTCTCCAGCAGACCTGAGACCCTGCTGACAGAATAACTGTCTCCTGGCCTAGGCAGCCTGGGGCGTCTCAGCTTTGGAGGGAAGTCCTTGGGAGCCAACAGGCGCTCCCCCAACCCCGGGGCTGGTGGTGCTCCCCAGAGGAAGTGCACACCCTGCCAGTGCCCGGCCCTGCGCGATGGCGGCCGATGAGTCCCACGGGACCATCCCTTCCGTGACTGCTTCACTGTCTGGAGCAGCCCAGAGAAGGGCACCCCCAAAGCGGAATGACCCCCTACACACAATCACGTCTCATTGTATCGGCACTGTCGGGGGGAGGTGGAGGTGCTCCGTTCTGCTCACATCCCAACCCTGGTAAACACGGGGCTTCAGCCTCCTTCCGTGAGCTGCAAGCACGACTGCAGCCAGAACAAATGATCCGAACCACGTGTGTGCTCTCTCCCTCCCTTCCCGCTGCCGCTCCTGAGGAGCGGGGCCCTGAAAGGGAGAAGGAGAAGGGAGGATGCAGGCGGACGAGGACGCCGAGGCCTCAGGGTCACACTGTCGCACACCGAACTTGCATGGACGAACCAGACTCTCGGAAGGGAGGCCCTGCCCCGTGCCGCCCTCGGCTGCCCTGGACCGGGAGGACACAGCCTCCCGGTTGTAGGAGTCGACTCTGCCCCCCAGCTCCCCGCGACCGTGGACGCTGAGGTCACTACCAGATGGCAGAGTTACCAGCCAGCTCACCGTAGCCCTGTGTCTTCCTGCCATCCACATCCACAACCTCGCCTTCCTCCCCAACCCCTCCGTGCCCAGAGGCCCCAGCAGGCAAGGAGGTGGAGCCAACCCCATCTTAGATTCCTACTCCTCAGAATTCCTTCCTCACCTCCCGGAGGAACCAGAGGGTGAGGATCTACTTTCCTGGTTTCCTGGGGGCCTTCACAGTGTTGAACGAAAGGTAAAGTCTCAATGCAGCTGGGGCGGCAAAACACAGGGGAGAGATCACGTCGGGGATTGCGATAAGAGTGAACGTTAGAGGTTTTCTCACTCTGGTCCTGATCCCCAGAGAGAGAGAAACCCATCAGTCATACAGCCTTAAGGTTCTCCGCCTCATGGGAAAAGGAAAGGACAGACCTGTCACCTTGTTCCCATTTCACAGGTGGGTAAGTAGAGGCTTGAGACTGAAAATAGCAGGCGCGCTACAGGCAAAGCGAGTGCTGGGAGAGGAGAGAGCCCAAGTGTGGTGGCAGTGAGGAGCCTCCTGGCCTTTTGGGAAACGTCAGGGAGCAACGGCCATTGCATGAGCCCTGAAAGTTGGAGCAGGAGACTTCATCGAGTCTCTTGAACTTTTCTCCAAACATCAGCACCTTGGTCACCTCCTAATGCCAAGTGCTAGAGACGGAGCCCATTGGTTGTTCAAGACACAGCAGGGCATACTCCATCTCCCCTCCCCAGCCTCATTTCCATACTCCCCTCAAGCCACACTCTCCCCAAAGGTAACTTGCAATTTGCAGTTATTAAACCCTTACTAAGTGTCAGCCTCTGGCACTCTGAGCTTTCCATGCATTATTTAATTTCATCCTCACAGCCCTCTGAGGTAGATACTACTATCATCCCCACGTTACGGATGAGGAAATTGAGGCTTAACGAGGACGGTGATTTACCCCATGTGATAGAGCCAGGAAGTGGCAGAACCAAGAGGCCAACCTCTAACTGATGGACACCCAAGTCCTCACTCTGGACCTTGCCATTTACAGATGCTTACTGATGTACGTGGCTTGCTTGTCTCTGTGTGGAGACCATCCCACCCCAGAAAGTCAAGGATGGGAGGCCGGATCCCAACGCTGCAGCGGCCATAACGCACATGTGGCTTTTCATGTTCAAACTGAAGAAAATTAAAAATTCAGTCCCTTGGTTGCCTTAGTCACACTTCAAATGCTCCACATGTGGCTTGCAGCTACCATATGGATAGCGTAGAACATTCGCATCACGGCTCAAAGTGCTGGTGGACAGTGCTGGTCTCGAGTCTGCCCCACTGCACACAGGCCACCCAACGTTGGCCCAGCCAGAGCAGACTACCCTCCTCCTGGGGCTTCCTCGCCCCACAGTTGCTGCCCAGGACCCCACTAGACCTCACAGAACACACGGCCCTTCATTTCTGAAATCCCCTGGCTGGGGGCCTCTCTGTGGCTGATCCTGTGGGGGATGATCTGTGCAAGGGTCTCAGACCCCGGGGTGGAGAGGTCACTGCTCGCCATCTGCAGCCTGGTGCCGGCGGGTGTGGTGGAGCGCGCGGGCTGCCGGTGGCAGTCACAGCACGCCAGAAGTAGTGAGACCTTACGGAACTGGGATCCAATCCCCTCAACTCAGAAGCAGAGCAGAGTCCACACGGGGATGTGGCCTGGCTCCTGGCTCAGCACCCGAACAAGCGCAAAGTCACACTCCGATCCACAGGCCCACGGGGAGCCAAGGAACCGTGCAAACTCTTCGCAAGTTTCCTCTGGCTTCAGAGGAACATGTACGTGACAATGGTGGGGGGATTCTTTGGAGAGGATTCCCACTGCCTCTCCTCCCTGGGGAGAGGAGGTCAGCGACAGCCAAGGAGAGATGTGCCCAACTCTAGGCCTCGGATGAGGCAGGAACCCCGCTGTGTGACTGCCAAGGCTGGGGCAGCCAGGGCTGGACGGGGCCGCCGGGAGATTCATCCCTGGCGCGTTTATGGGCCTGTCTCAGGTGCAGCAGGAAAGGAAGCTGGGAGCCCAGGCAGTAGCCACAGGGGAGAAAAGCTGTGAAAAAGCATTTATAACCAGAAGAGCTGCCGGGGAGAGGACAGGAGGGCTCACGGACCGCACACATCTGCCCCAGGAGCTGGGAGAAGCCACTGGGGTCGGGGACGGTGAGGGCAGTGCTGGGGCTGGCGGTGAAGCCATTGTTTTAAGAAACAGGAAAAAATATATTTATTTTCCCCACCAAACCAGCCAACACTTATTTTCTAGTTCTTTTTTTAACTACAAGCACTCTTTTTTGAAAAAGGCACCTACAAATTCCAATAGAGGGGCATCCTACAAAATCCTGGACCAGTACTCCTGAAAAGTGACAAGGTCAACCAAAACAGGCTGAGAAACTGTCACAGCCAAGAAGAGCCTTAGGAGACATGACAACTAAATGTAATGTGGTGTCCTGGATGGGATCCTGGGACAGAAAAAGGACCTTAAGTAAAAACTAAAGAAAGCTAAAGTATGGACTTTAGTTAATGATAATGTATCAATACTGGTTCATTAACTGTAGCAAATGTCCCACACTTAATAATGTAAGAAGTTACCAGTAGGGGAAACTGGGCTGGTGTGTTTGGAATTCTCTGTACTATCATCTCAATTTTTCTGTAAACCTAAAACTGTTCTAACAAAGTCTATTAAAATGTTTAAAAGGCACCTATTAAAATGGCTTTTAAAAATTATAATTTAAGGGGGTTGGATCCAGGGCTGAGGCAGGCACCCCTCACCCCCGTCTCAGTGGGTCATGCCCAGGGCGGCAGCGAGGGGAGGCAGATGACTGGGCAGTGTCCGCGCACGAGACCATGCGGTTTCCTGTTACAACGCAGGGATCACAGCAAACACAGCTGCCGTAGAAGCACTATGGCATTACCTCTCCCATCAGCTTAGCAGCCCCCAAGGAGACTGACTGCCTACTTACACAGAAACTAATTGAGACTCTGAAGCCCTTTGGCGTTTTTGAAGAGGAAGGGGAACAGCAGTGCAGGATTTTAATTTGGGGAAAATTAAGTAACCTGGTAAGAGTGGATGCGAGAAATCAGTGAAAGCAAGAATCTTCCACAATCTGTAATTGAAAATGGTGGTGGAAAAAGCTTTACATTTGGATCTTAGAGATTAGGAGTACATACAAAAGGTGCCGATATTAACGTGTTGTGTGTTGCACCAAGACACGTTGGTCGAAGTGATTTTTTCACCTCATTCTATGATAAGTTGAAATTACAGGAAGAAGTAGAAGATTGAAGAGCTGTTGAAGAAGCATTTGTACCAGTTATCAAACTGTGTTCTGATGGGATAGAGATTGATACTTGGTTTGCAGGATTAGCACTGCAGACTATTCCAGGAGACTTGGGCTTAAGAGATGACAGTCTGCTTAAAAATTTAAATATAAGATGCGTAAGAAGTCTTCATGGCTGCAGGGTAACCGATGGAATTGTACATCTAGTACCAAACATTGACAACTTCAGGTTAACCCTGAGAGCTATCAAACTGTGGGCCAAATGCCACAACATCTATTCCAATATATTAGGTTTCCTCGGTGGTGTTTCCTGGGCTATGCTGGTAGCAAGAACGTGCCAGCTTTATCCGAATGCCACAGCATCAACTCTTGTACATAAATTTTTCTTGGTATTTTCTAAATGGTATGTGTTTAGATTATATTAAAATAAAATGGATTGTAGACACTGAAAAACATATAGTTTAAGAATCATTTAAAAAGTTATTTACCGTATTTAAAAATGGGAAAATAGGGAGAGGCTGAATTTGTTCAGGATTCTACAATTTGCCAATGTGTTTGCCTATATTAATTGCATTTTTCATCACAGCCCTGGGAAAGGAGTATTATCATTATTCCCATTTTATAGAAGAGGAAACTGAGGCTCAGAGAGCTTGGGTAACCTGCCCAAAGTCACCCAGGCTAGTAAGCAGGGGAGGAAGCAGGAACTGGAAACCTCCTTCCTGCATGCTTTTCCCACTGGCCCTGCCCTTCCGCACTCTCTGCTGAGCCGGGCTCTGGGGAGGGGCACCCTGTAGCCAAACATCTCCTAGTGTTTGGGGGCCCACGTGACTTTTAGGGGTAGAGGCAGGGTGATCCACCTCTGGGGGCCAGGTTACAAAGGCACGGGGCTGTGTGTTTTCAACAGCTCTGACAGCGCTGGCAGCCTCGAGCCTTCCCCCAGGAAGCTGAGGGCCTATGGGGGCACCTGGCCAGGGCAGCTACCTTCCTCTGAGAGCTTTGAAGGCTGTGGGGCCCATGGGGGGCTATGAGGGGGCAGTGGTTAAAGCCCAGCAGTGGCCCAGCGAAAACCAAAGGTAGGAGGAGCTCAGCTCTGGGACCTCCTGGGCTCCTGGGGCCACTCCATGGCCATCACCTGTAAGAAGAGGCTGAAAACAGCAACTCCAGAGCCATATTTAGCTGTAGGGCCAGTCTGGCCGAGGTTCAGCCTGGGTCTCCAGCCCTTCCAGATGGGCAGATTTTTCTTCACTGGCTCAGTGCTGAGCCCAACCAAGGTCTGCAAGGCAGATGGCTCATGTCAGAGCAGTTCTGCAAACATGGTTGGAATTACTTTGGTGAGGCTTCCAGCTTACCCTCTGGGAAAGTGGGTGGGAGCTGGTGGATTAACCATTGCTGGGCAGCCCTGCGAAGTGAGGCAGGAGGCTGAGAAATGTACAAGTCCCAGGATGGGCCCCGCCCAGGTTCACTGGTGAACTGAGTGAGTCTCAGGGTAGAAAGTACAGGTAGGAAAATAAATTTTGCTTTGAGAATTTTACCTCCAAAATCCCTCAACATAGCCTCATGGCCACTTGTGACGGGAGTGAGAAGAGTGTGGAAAGCTTTAAAATCAGATCAGGGTTCTTTCCTTTGGCAATTTTTAGCTTTGTGGCCTTGCGTGGGCTCCCCACCCCCTGCCTCCAGATAAGATAAGTTTTCTTATCTGCAGAGTGGGGATGAAAATATTTACTTGGATGATTACATGAGACAATGCAATGAAAATGCTCCATGAGTTGCATACTGTTATATAGTGATAGGGGCTGTTATCATTCCTGCTCCGAGATAAGAGATCTGCCCTCGGTGCTTCGATTCTCCAGAACAAGATTTACACTCAGTGTCAGGCATGAGGAACGACTCTAGAATAGCTGACTGCCCCATCGTAGGGGATCTCTGAGGTCACCCCGTTGACTCTCCCCCTCCCTCCCATTTTCAGAAGAGACTGAGATTCCAAGTGATGACGTGCCCACGGTCTGCCAACTAAGAGCTGAGCCTTGACTCGCATCTCTGGTTGTGTGGCCAGGTGTCACTGCCACGGCCCCCCTGTTCCTGATGCTTCTGAACCTGCTGGGACCTGGTGACAGTCACCACCCCATGCCCACCCTGTGTCCGGATGCCAGAATCAGAGTGAGAGTTCAGTCCACCACACTTCACAGATAGTAATCAAACCCAGATCCTCCAAAAATAAAAGGCCAAGAGGACAAAACGGCCAATGTGGTGTAAAAAAAACCTTAGAACTTACAGACCTGATTACTGAGAAATGTTTTAAAGGACTTACACTTAATCTTGTTTCTATTTGATTTGGTGCATATCATGGGGATTTTTACCCCAGGGAGTGTAAGCTTTGCGGGAGTCTCCTCTCCAAATGGCCTGACAATATTTTTTTTTTTTTTGCAGTATGCAGGCCTCTTACTGTTGTGGCCTCTCCCGTTGCGGAGCACAGGCTCCGGACGCGCAGGCTCAGCGGCCATGGCTCACGGGCCTAGCCGCTCCGCGGCATGTGGGATCTTCCCGGACCGGGGCACGAACCCGTGTCCCCTGCATCGGCAGGCGGACTCTCAACCACTGCGCCACCAGGGAAGCCCGGCCTGACAATATTTAACCAGGACTTAAATCTTGCAATTTGGCCCTTAAGATGTCATTAAACTTTAAAGTAGATGTTTAGTCTAGGTGTGGAATTTAGCCCAGGTATGACAGTTGTCATTTTTTTTCCAGATTTCCTGAAGCCCCCATGGTTGGTCAAAGTCTCCATCAACTTCTAGCCCTGTTAACTTCCATTTTCTCTAACGAATGGATTTTCCTGGAGCACCCACCTAGGTGCCCTAGGCCCCCTGGGCATCTCTCTTTTGTTGGGGAGAGAAGGTGGGAAATGGGAGGTGTGTTTTCTGTGGGTAAGAATGTGCTCTGGCATCTCAGGAATTTGTACACAGAGGCTGAGCTCAGAGAGCGGTGCTTGCACGCCCAGCCCTGGGTCATGCTCTCGGAGACCCATTTCACAAGGGGCTCCCAGTTGCCTGTCCTAACGATTCACACAAATGCCCTGACATCCCTCAGAGACTGAAAACTTTCCATGCCCCTTCTGGGGAGCCTAGCTCAGGGGTTAAACACACAGACGCTCTGCATTTGCATTCCAGGCCCTCACTTCAGCTGTTGGATGACCTCAAACAAGTCACTCCCAGCCTAGCTCAGGGGTTAAACACACAGACGCTCTGCATTTGCATTCCAGGCCCTCACTTCAGCTGTTGGATGACCTCAAACAAGTCACTCCCAGCCTAGCTCAGGGGTTAAACACACAGACGCTCTGCATTTGCATTCCAGGCCCTCACTTCAGCTGTTGGATGACCTCAAACAAGTCACTCCCAGGACAGAACCTCTGCTGGGTGGGCCAGGAAAGAAGGTACAATTCAAGATGATTAATTTTGTTACTGATAGACTGGTCTGGAAAGCAAGTTGGAGCTGATGGCTCGAAACAAGGTTTTGGTTATTCGCAGCAAATAATCTCCTCCAGCGATCATAGGCCCATATCTATTATGAGTAAAAAAAAAATGAGCGTGGATTCTATGAGAATCTTAAATAGTGGTCCCAGGCCCCATCGTTAAGACCTCTTTGCAGAACCCTCGGGTCCTGTATAGCAATAAACAACAAGGTCCTACTGTATAGCACAGGGAACTATATTCAATATCTTATGATAAACCATGATGGAAAAGAATATGAAAAGGAATTATATGTATAACTGAATCACTCTGCTCTACAGCAGAAATTAACACAACACTGTCAATCAACTTTACTTCAATAAAATAAATTAAAGAAAAAAAAAAGAAAACTTGGGGGCTTTCATGCCAAAGCTGGAGCAGGTTCCAATCTCAGCAGGCACTATGTCCAGAAAATCAGAGCTCAGCTACAGAGAGCAAAGTTTCAGACCCTCACGATTCAGCTACTCCAGTTGAACTTACTTAAATGAACATTTCAATTGCCTCTGTGACAATAAGCACCCACATTCACTGTTGTGATACCATGGTGAGCTCGTCCTGCGAACACTGAGAACGCCCTGATACGTTAACTTCCTCCCAGCAGTGAGTGTTAGGGTTTCCTCTTCCTCCACACACTGAGTCACCATCCCACCCCTGAACCCCAGAGAACTGATGTCTCAGTGCTGCAACCGGGCCTGGGCTAGGCCTCCCACCTGGCCCTCAGCCCAGAGCCTGACTGTTCCGTGGGCCACTAGCAACACGGGCCCCGGGACATACAGACACCAAGGGTGGCTGAGATCCAGAAGCTCCTCCGTCTTCTAGTGGGAGTGTCTTTGTAACTTCAACAACTAGCCCAGGGCAGGGGACCCAGGAGGCCTCACTGCATATCTGTGCATTTGTCTGCCTGCAGCACGGGGTCCTCAGGGGACAAGACATTCCAGGAAGCTTCTAGAACTGGAAATTGCCAAACTCTCTGGCAAGGGAGCGGAGCCATAGATCATCCCTCACGCCTTCTATCCACAGCCTTTCAGACAAGCCCCCGTAGCCTGTTTGAGATGCCATCACTTACCCAGGGCTCCTTGGCAGATGTCTGTGCGAGTGGCTCCTCCAGTAATAAACTGTGGATCATCGCAGATCTCCTGGAAACGAGACCCACAAAGTGCTGTCAACCCACCTGCCATGTGCTTCTGTAGTCAGGACACCTCGGTTCCCAGAAGGTGCATCGGACCCCCTCCGCCCCTTCCCCTCCCCTCTAGGGAAAGCTATGCAGTTACAGTTAGACTGCCACGGGACCCCAACGCTCCACACTGCCTACAGCCCACTTCATCACGCTACCTTCCTAGGGGCAGGGCAGTGCCAAGTCCAGCCTCCTCTGGGGGCCTTGAGACGGTCCACGCTCTGGAGCTGCCCTGCCCGCTCTGCCGGTCCCTCTCCTCTGTTCCTGCATGGAATTCCTCCCTCTCCCACGCTCTTCTCTCCTTTTCCACATCTTACCGTATCTCAAGACCCACTGCCACCAACTCCACGAAGCTCTCCTTCACAGTCCAGCCCTCACCCGTCCTTTTGATCCTGAATCCCAGAGTATGTGTACCCCGTAATTTAGCAGCTAGCTGTGTGCTATGTGGTGGTGCTGGGCACCAGTCTGTCTTCCTAACACTCACACGCTCCTTGAGGGCAGGGGAAGGTATCTAGCCGTCTGGATTCGTCCACAGGCCATGATACTTGGGGGTCCACATACCGTGAGCCTGCTGTGTGTCAATACTGTGTGTGGTACTTTATCTCAGGCAGCCCTTCCGGGAACACAGATGGACACCGACACCATTTCACAGGTGGGGAGACAGGCTAAGAGATAAAGCCACATATCCCAAGATACACTGCTCGTAAGCTGTAGATGGCACGGGGATTTGAACTCTCCGGTGTAAACCATATATTCTTTCCCTCCTGCCCTGCCCCTAATGGATTACTAACAAGTCTCCAAGGGCTGTCCCACAAGTCACCTGCTGGAACCCAACCTTGAACAGTGCTGGCCCTTCTGCAGCCCCCTCTGAGTATGCTTCCTGATTCTGAAGAGCCCCACCCCAAAACCACAGGGGAAGTCAGGGCATGAATCTGGGCTTCCCTCAGCCGGGACCCCTTGGTTCGTAAGAGCTCCACCCCATAGCGCCCAGCCCCCTGCACCCATCCCCCCACCCCC
>NW_020173691.1:88893-91794 GCF_003031525.2 Neophocaena asiaeorientalis asiaeorientalis
CACCCCCCTCCCTGTCAAGCAGAAGCTTTTCTTGGGTGAGGCCCGGATCTAGACCCTGGCCATCCCGGCTTAGGCTGTAGAGGCTCTTTTGGAATCCGCAGCAGAACACACTCCTTTCATGCCTCTGCATTGTCCCTTCCCTGTTAAGGTTGGGCTGTTTGGGGGAATGACAGGGACAGTGAGAATGCTTTTCTGCGGAGGCAAATGAAGCCAGCTTGGCCCAAGGCCTGCCAGCCAAACGCTTATCCTGCTGATGGAAGAGACTGGGTTTGGTGCTGGGAGCCCAAAAATCATACAGACAATCTTCAGTGTGCCAGGCACTTACCCTAGAAGGATTTTTCCACTATATTTGAGAAACTTCCTCATACCTTTGGCACCCTCTCCAAAGAAGGAAAAGTTTAGAGTGGCCCTTAGAGATGCTTCAGGAAATTGAAACTTGTACACAACATGAAGGGCACGGAATTAAATACGGAACTTAACAGTCCCAGGAAAGGGGTTGAGGACTTGGGCCTTGGAGTCAGACAACCTGGGTTTGAATGCTGGCTCTGTCACTTCTTATATGGGTTCTATGACCCTGGCAAGTTACTTCACCGCTTTAAGCCTCAGTTTCCTCATCTGTATAATGGGGATGGCGCTGACAAGTGTACCTACCACACCAGGTTGTTCTGAGGGTTAAATGAGATGACTATGTACACATGCCTTGGTAAGAGCTCTATAAAAGTCACCTACTGTTAATTATTACTGGAGGAGTTGATCATAATCACTGAACTTGAGGCAGGAGATGCAGGTTTGAGGCTAAGTTCAGCCAGCTGAGTGTAAACAAATCATAAACCACTCAGAGGCCTTAGATGTTTCAGGGTAAGGTGGGGACTCACACACCTGCCCTTGCTCCCACCTGACTGGTGGCACCCTCTGGAGGGTGCCGGCTTTTTCCTCGCTGTGCCTCTGCGTCAGCCACAGGGACTGCAGCCATGTGCTCTTCAGCCTCCTTCCCAGCCCCCAGCCCTCTGTGGCCAGAGGAGCAGCCCCCGCTCCAGGGCTGGCCTGCTCCCCTGACTCCCTCCTGCAACCCTACTCTCACTTCCTGGTGGCTCCGTTTCACCGTCTCCCCGCTGCTTTTCTCTCTGGGACCTGACATATAACACATTCCAATTGCTCTCATCTGAAAACCAGCCTCTCGAGCCCCAGGTCCCACTCTGCCTGACACTTTTCCTCCTCTCCTTTCACAGGCCGCCTTCTGGAATTATCTGGGCACGCTCTTCATTTCCAGTTCCTTACTCTGGGGTCTACAGCCATCCGGCTTCTACCCCATTGCAATTCTATGCCACTGCAATTGCTCTGTTACAGTTACCAATGACTTGCTTCCATCTAGATCCAGTGTACACCCTGTCCCGCCCTAATCTGGGGCCCTAAAATGGTCTCGGATCTCTATTTCCCCATCTGGAAGTCCTACAGGCATTTCCAACTGTTGGGTGACCTGTCTGTGTCCCCTCACTAGCCCCTAAAGCCTTGAGGGGCAGAAACCATATGCACTGTGCCTGGCATTCAGTAGGTGTTCAAGATACACTTATTGAGTGAATGAAAGAATAAGCAAAGAAGTATGTAAAGTCACTTTGTAAACTGTAAAGTGCTATACAAATGTAAGGCGAATACATTCTCGTTTATCACTTTCACAGCTGTAATTGTTTGAGGCTAATTAGTCTTGCATTCACTCATTCCCCAAATAGTCACAGTCTTTGTTCACAGATGTATCCCAAGCATTTAAGACACTGCCTGACATATAACAGGCACTCGATAAGTATTGTTAAATGAATGAATGAACGAATGAATGCATACTCTGAATGCACTGGGGATAGATTGGTGCATAATACACACATGGTCCCTGCAGTTCACTAGGAAGGACAGACAAATATATGTAATTACATTTATAAGTTGTGAAAATGCTATGAAGGAAATTAGCAGGGTTCAGTGATAAAGAAGAAGATGCGAAGGGGGCTGCTAAGAATGGTCAGGAAAGATCTCTTTGGGGAGGTGACATCTAACTAAGTCCCAAAGAGTAAGTGAGCCAGACCCCAGAAAACCAGGAAAGAGCACCCCTGGCAGGTGAGGCAGGAAAGAGATGGGTGCCCTTGAGAAACTAAAAGGTGCTGTGCCTGGTACGCCAGTGGGGAGAGGAAACTATGTAGGCATCACCTCTTCTTTTAGACGAAGAAACGGAGGCAGGGAGGTTAAACGGCTCACGCAGGTTAGCAAGAAATGAACTCAAGTGCTCCAGGCCAAGGACACTTCCTACTGAAGTTGCTGCCTACAAGGACACTTCCTACTGAAGTTGCTGCCTACGGGCTGGGTTTGGAGTAACAGAAGGTGACTAGCGGGTGGGGGTGAGGGGCTCAGAGAAGTGGGAGCAGGGCGGGAATGTTTATTTCCCTAACAGGAGTCTGGAGGCTGTATTTCCCAGGAAGCCTCCTTGAGGTTTGGTGGGGAAGATCGGTGAGGTGTCCCATAGGACATGGGGCCAGGAGGGGTTCCAGGGGAAGTAGGATGGACAAACTAATCAGGAAGGAAACTGTTCCAAGGCCTGCCAGGGCAAGGAGGACAGAGACCCAGCGGGGCGGGATAAGGGAACACCGAGGGGCCCTTGAGATGCAGGGGTGAGGATTCTGGGAGGGTGAGTAAGGTGCAGGAACTGGCTCCTGGCTGCATCTCCCCTGTCCTTTTGATAATCCCCAGGGTAAATGTTACAGAGAGGTCGGCCCCCATTTGGAAAAATAAACAGGAAACTCCGACTGGATAAATCTAACCGTGGTTGCATGAGACAATCCTTAGTCACAAAGCACCAGGCCAGGCGGCGTGGAGTTTCTCCCTTCCTGAAGCAGCCTAACCGAGGTAGAGACCGACTTT
>NW_020173691.1:91845-134344 GCF_003031525.2 Neophocaena asiaeorientalis asiaeorientalis
CGGTCGCTGCGCCTCCGGTCTCCGCGCCCCGCCCGCCCCGCATCCCGCCGCGGGCCCGCTGCCTACCGTGGGCCGCTTCCACTCGATGCCCCGGGTCTTGCTGGAGTAGGGTCCCAACTCCTTGAAGCCCAGGGAAGACGGGAGGGCCGGGAAGGACGGGTCCTGGAAGAGCGCCCCGGCCTCCAGGCACTCGTCCCGCAGCGCCGCGTAGTCCTGGTTGAGGTACTTGACGGCCCTCTCGTGCGAGCCCAGCCCCTCGGCCGCCTCCCGGTCCTTCGCCAGCTTGACCGCGATGCCCGCCATGGTCGGCCCGCTGTCCGCGCTGCGCGAGCGAGGGTCTCAGCGGCTGCTCTGTGCGGCGCTCCGCAGGGGCGCGGCCAGGGTTCGGCGCGCGGCAGCGGGACTGGGAGCGGCCGCCGCGGGTGATGATGATTCACCCGGCAGGGCAGCGCACTCCGCGCGTCGGGGCGTGGCCTGGCCGCTCCCCGCCAGCTCGGCGCGCGGCGCTAGACCCTGCCGGCCGGCGGCCTGCACAGCGCCGGCGGGAGGACGGCGGCCGGCGCCTGGGATGGCCGAGCCGGCTCGTGCCGTGCACCTGGGCGTCCTGGTGGAAAACTGGGGACTCAAACCCAACCCTGGGCGAGACTCCGAGGCTGGGGCTGTCCGGACTCTCCAGGACACACCCTGTGAGTCAGAAGATCGGGGAGAGAGCTCCACGGGACTAAATTAGCTCTGTGAGAAGGTTGTCCCTCCGCTATAGTCCCAATTGGCAGATGGGAAAACTGAGCATCGGAGAGGTTCAATGACATCATCCAATATTGCACAACTAATTAGAGGCAGAACAGGGATTCTAAGTCACCAGAGGCGTGTTACAATCATGACCAGTAGCTACACACTGCTACTATATGATCACAGATCGGGTGGCCAGATTCGGCAAATAAAAATACATCCACCTGTAATAGGAAAGAACAACTCTGACTCCATATTAGATCTGCTTTGTTGCCTGTGTTTAGTCATGCTGGCTCTGAACCTTTTGTAAAAGAATGTTATCTACAGCCTGAAATATACAGGATAGCCTATTCTCAGGGCTCTGACCTTGAAGAGTACATTCATATAGAGATAAAAAGTTGCAAAACAGAGAATAACTTTTGTTTCATTGGAGGTTTACAGGAACATCTTCACCTGACCAACATGAACAGCTACAAGAAGGAAGGATTCCAACACCAAGAAGTTTGCAACAACTTAACCACGCCCCTCCCTCATCTTGCCTTTAAAAGTGCTTTGCTGAACTTCTTGGAGAAGTTCAGGGCATTTTAAGCATGAGACAGCCTTCTTGCACAGCCCTGCAATAAACCTTTCTCTGCTCCAAACTCTGTTTCGGTTTGTTTGGGCTCGCTGTGTGTCAGGCACATGAACTTGCGTTTGGTAACACACCCAGTTAAATTTGATTTTCAGGTAAACACTAATGATTTTTAGTATAAGTATATCCCAAATATTGCACGGGGGCATACTTAAACTAAAAAATTATTTCCTATGTAGGGGAGCAAAATTTGCCACCCCAAAATATCTCTCTGGCATGTGGATTATTTTGAGCTGAAAACAGTCAAGGCCCTAAAGACTCAAGAAGAAGCTTTGACCTTCCCGGTAACTGCCTAAAGAATCTAGATAAAGGGCCTCTTTCCAGAAGAGAGCCATCACCAGAGATGTGTGCAAAGAATATGGGCTCACTGTGGTGGGGAAGACTGGCCTAGAGACCAGATTCCTCCCTGTGTCCCATTGTCTCTACCTGGCCCAGCAAACATCTATTTACCAAATATTTGCTTTTCCGTCTCCAAGTCGATTGTCTTCTGCCCCTTTTTGAAGTCCCAAACCCCTACCACCAACATCCTCATTTGTCTTTAGCTGAAGATGGTGTTTAAGGAGAGGGCTTCAGCCAGTTTGGCGAGTTACTCAGCTTTTCTGGACCTCTCCCATGTATACGTGGTATTAAACTTTTATTTGATTTTCTTTTGTTAACCTGCTTCATGTCGATTTAATTTTTAGACCAGCCGGAAGAACATAGAAGAACATTTCTTCTTCTCTAATTGCTATTTATCTGAAACTCACTTTTAACTGGGAGGACGGAGTCCACATTGGTAAAGCCTTTAGAACACTGCCTGTGCTAGGGGCCACTGTGACGGTTCTGCTCGTTGAAGAGGTAGCGTGAGATTCTTGGCTCATACACAGGAATGGGTGTGTGCCAAGGAGTGCGGTCGTCCCTTCCTCTCCATCTCTGTGCTAATATGGAAGAATTCGTGTTTCAGTGGAAAGCTATGCATTGTTTAGAGCAGTATTTCTTTTTTTTTTAAATTTATTTATTTATATTTGGCTGCGTTGTGTCCTCGTTGCTGCGCGTGGCATTTCTCTAGTTGTGGCGAGCGGGGGCTACTCTTCATTGCAGTGTGTGGGCTTCTCTTGTTGTGGAGCACGGGCTCTAGGCGTGCGGGTTTCAGTAGTTGTGGTGCGTGGGCTTAGTAGTTGTGGCTCGCAGGCTCTAGAGTGCAGGCTCAGGAGTTGTGGCACATGGGCTTAGTTGGTCCGTGGCATGTGGGATCTTCCCGGACCAGGGCTCAAACCCACGTCCCCTGCATTGGCGGGTGGACTCTTAACCACTGTGCCACTAGGGAAGCCCTAGAGCAGTATTTCTTAACTGAGGGTGAATTTGCCCCCTCCTCCCGGCCTTGGGTGACACTTGGCAATGTCTGGAGATAATTTTTGTTATGATGGGGTGCTACTGGCCTCTATTGGGTAGAAGCCAGGGATGCTGCTAAACATCTTGGATGTCTAGGACAGCTCCCTACAAAACAAAGAATTACGTGGTCCATGTTGACTGAAAAAAAGAAAAAAACACAACGTGAGAGCTGTGAGTTAAGTTTTTTGGGGGCAAAATGAGAATTATAGCCTGGGGAGACAGCCTCTCAGCTCTGAGGAACTGCTCCGAAGAGGTGGGAGGAGGACGGTACATGTGATTTTGGTGACGGGGGATACATACAGTCAAGCTCACATCTTGGCAGAAGGTTGCAGCTCGTCACAAGGAGACGTCTCCATGAATGGTTTTAGTGCTTTCCTAGATGTGAGAAGGTGCAAGAAATTGGGCTCATAAAATCTTCTCCTGAAAATATCTAAGTATCTGAAGGCCTGTTCTGCCAGTTTTCCCCAGAGCACAGAGCGCTTCATTCCTGATCTCCACCCTGAACTCCTTTCAGCAGGTGTTGAAGGTCAGCAACTTTGAGAACCAGACGGGAAGTGACAATTGTTAGTGGGCATCCAAGATGTCAGTAATGCCAAGGCTGAGAAAGTCTGGTTTAGAGCACCTCCTCCCAAGTTATCTGATTCCAGCCTTTCACTGTTTTTGAGTCATTTTACAACCCAAAGTTGTAGATAACAGTAGCAGTGCAAAATAATTTTTCTCTACATGCAAATTAATTCTGTTCAGTGCGGGGCGGGGGATCTCCCTCCCCACCATGGAGAAGCCAGTTGAGTCCATTTGCACATTCATTTCAATATTCTTTACTTCATATAAATCTGTGCCTCTTTGACTTTTCCTTTGAATCAGTCACAACGTATGCTTAGTTGCCTCATTTAATTAATAAGTTAAATAAAATCTTTAAAACTTGTTCATTTTATATCCGTATGTGAGTCATGATTTTACCTTTTTTTTTTTTTTTAAATTATCCTTTAGTCTGAGGAAGACCAGATAAAGTGGCATTTTAGTCAATCTTGAAGGACAGTTTGAGATTTGAGTATTCGGGATTTTTTAGTGAAACAATGATCTGTCAGGAAAAACTGAAAAGTCTTCAGAATTACAAAGTATTCCTGGTGTTCTATGGAATTAGGTGAAGCCTAATCAGCCTGCCAGGGGCCAGGTCTGCAGCGGTCTGTGCCTTTCACAGTCTTCAGGGTGTTTTACTACTCTGTGCATTGTAGAAATCGATAGTAATGCAAATAATTATTGTCCGTGTATATGCAAATGAACTTCTTTGGGTAGAAGCGCAATCAAACGGATTCCCTCCCTCAGTTTTGCATCTATTAACAAATTCCATTCAGCATTCCTAATTTTTCTTTTGGATTCTCCTTTAAACTATTTTTTTTTAAATATCTACTGGTTCCCTCATTTATTCATGAGTGAAATCAAATCTTTGACATGTAGTTATTGTATATTTGTATGAGAGTCATTATTTACTCTTTTTGTGTGTGTGTGTGGTACGTGGGCCTCTCACTGTTGTGGCCTTTCCCGTTGCGGAGCACAGGCTCCGGACGCGCAGGCTCAGCGGCCATGGCTCACGGGCCCAGCCGCTCCGCGGCATGTGGGATCTTCCCGGACCGGGGCGCGAACCCGCGTCCCCTGCATCGGCAGGCGGACTCCCAACCACTGCGCCACCAGGGAAGCCCGCATTATTTACTCTTTTAACAGACACTTTGTGGACAGGCTCTGTTATGTCATGTGCACATTATCGCCTCTTAATAAATGATGGAGAAATAAATAAAATGGGTGAGAAATATTCAAGTGAAATAGAGGCATTTTTCTTGGATAAGAGATGGATATTGGGCACTCAGTGCGCTAACTTCAAGTGTTTACAGGATTGTCCTGGAGAAGAGGAAGTATATTCATTCTGTGTTGCTCCAGAGGGAGAAGTGGAACTAGTGATCGACTTAAAGGGGCACAGATTTTAATTCAACATAAAAACTAATTAAATAGTGGCTTGTGACGCAGAGATTCCAGCAGCACTGGCTGTGTTCAAGGGGTCAGGGGTTCCCCAACTTGGCTGAGTATCAGAATCACTTGGGGTCACAAAGTGTTTGGTCTTTAATGATTGAGGGCCAGCCAGATGGGGGTCCTTCTGCTGGAGGGGCCTGCAGAGATAGGGGCTGGTGACCTATGGGATTCTTTCATAGCCAGAGATTCCATGGCCTCAAGGTTTGCAGGCAGATGGTATGAGCCAGCCCTGCAGGTACTTTTCCATCATTGTAAGGTCGGATCTTAACAAACGGCACCACAAAACAGAGGAAAGCTTCAAGTGAGCTTTATTAGGGAGCGCTCCCGGGTGAGGTTCACTGCTCTGAGAGAAAGGGGGCCAGAGAAGTCGCACCTGGGCGAAGGTTGGGCAAGATTTTATAGGGGAAGAAGGGAAAGGGGTGTGGTGAATCTGGGAGGGCGCAGGTTATTCCTTATTTGGTGGTCTTTTCGGGTATCCTGGGGGACCGTTGGTCCCACCCCTCGAAAGGCGGGAAGGCTGGGCTGGGTTCAAAGTCCCCAGGTCAGTTTCTGGAACTGGGTGGTCCGGAATGTCTCCAGGGCAGTTTCTGGAACTGGGTGGTCCAGAGAATTCGGTCTGATGCAACCTGTGAATCTGACTGTGTTCCCCTGCCTCCGGCCAGTTGGCCTTACAATCATCATCAGGGTGCCAGCTTCCTCCTAGCTTTAAAGTCAGCACTGGCCTTGTTCATGAGGTCCACACACCCATTCTATAAGTGGGGGGGGGGAGTGGTTTGCATATGAAGGAACTACTCTGTCCCTCAGAATCTTTGGGGGATTGCCTATTACTCCCCACTTTCTAAATTTCCCGGATTTCATAGGATTTTCGAATTGCATTGGCTGCCATGAGTATTTATTCACATTTAAGAACTGAGCCCTTTGCACCAAGAGCTCCAGGAGTGGAATTCCCAGGCACCCCATTTCCATGGAATCAGCCTCCATTTGTGTTTGGTTTTGTATTCACCAATTTTATTCCTCCTCCCTCAATCTATCTTGTCCTTGGCCAGGTGTTCACGTGTCCATTTCTTACACTCTGCTTGACCAAACTTTAGTCAGGTTTCTCTCTTGCCTCCATGTCTGAGCAAACACAGAAAAAGCGGACCAGGTCCCGCTTATCAGCTTCTGGAAAATCTCCTGACCCCCAGGATGACCTTTTCCCATCAGACCCCACTCGTTTCCCCTTGTTTGTCCAGCTTCCCCTCCAAAGAGTCTGCTTTTTTTGTGTCGCCCCTCCTTTACCCTATTAAAAAACAAATTGTTGTTTTGTGGTTTTTTTTTTTTTTTGATTTTGAGATCCTTGTAGCTTTCTGAGACCTGAGAGTTCCCCCTGTTGCAACAGTCTTTCTTTCTGATAGAAGTCTTCCCCATCTAAGTCTGGATGTGTTTTTACCTGACATCCTCCATCTCCAGTTGGCACTGCCCGATGGACGGGTACCACTGCCACCACCAGGCTCTGCTTTCTGTACCCTTGGATGAAATGGGGGACACAGGCACTCATTCCTAAGTCACAGGTTTCTGGTGCAAGTGTTTTACGAAACCATCCCAGTTGAGAGCAGAGGAAAGAGACAACCCTTCCTGGAAGCTGTTAATTTCCTTCACTGCTGAGCCACTGAGCCCCTTGGGGCTCTTGGGAGAAAGCTTGTCCACCCGTCCAGCAGCAGAGTGGGCAGATTTCTCCTCCAGCCGGTCTGCTGGAGGACAGCCCATCCTGGGAAAGCACCTCCTCCCAGGCAGGTGGCTGAGGTTCCCCTTCCCAGGCCTTTCGGCGACAAAGGCAAACCAGCTGTAACAGAAGCTTCCTGCAGCCCTTCACAGAGGAACCCCCTCGTCACCCGGGAGTACCATCCTCTGGCCCCGGCCACACCCTCTTCTCTGCAGTCCTGGCAGATGATTTATCAGCCTTCAGGGCCTCTGCACACAGGGCTCTGCTCACAAAGGAACTTGGTGGTCCTGAGCTACTCATATTTACTTGTAGTTACCCATGATGATGACTACACCCGCCACTGGACAAGATCCAGTTTTTAAAACCTGAATAAACACTGCTCTGTACTTTTCAAAGCCTCTTACATGATGCTATCTCTCTGGATCCAGCAAAATCTCTTTCTGATGGCATAATCCCTTCCACAGGAACTTACCAGTGCAGACAGACAGACATACATCCCATCAGCCTCACTGATGCAGTGAGTCACCCAGCCCTGAGAGCAGGGGTGAGTCAGAGCAGCTGGGATTACCCACAGCTGCTTGGGGGCGGGCCACAGGCCTGTGTGCCACGAGGGATGTGTGTGTATGTGTGTATGTGTGTGTGTGTGTGTGTGTGTGTGTGTGTGTGTGTGTGTGTGTGTGAGTGAGAGAGAGAGAGAGAGGGAGGGAGAGAAGAAGAGAGGGAGAGAGGGAGAAAGTGTGTGTGTCTCAGAGGTCCAGAGCAAAGCAATCTCTTTTTGTAGAATTTTTCTTTTTGTTTCTTTTTCTTTTTTCTTGGTCAGTATTGTGTTTTTATTGGAGTATAGTTGATTTACAATGTTGTGTTAATTTCTGCTGTACAGCAAAGTGATTCAGTTATACTTATATATACATTCTTTTTTAAAATATTCTTTTCCATTATGGTTTATCATAGGATACTGAATATAGTTCTCTGTGCTATATAGTAGAACCTTCTTTTTGTAGAATGTTTCTTTAGATTATTTTCTCCAAGTGAAAAGAAGAGAAAATAAAACATCTAGGTCATACCAAATCCATAGCCCGGATGCTTAACCTCAGGGAAAATAAAAAGTTCTGCAAGAGGGCTTCTCTGGTGGCGCAGTGGTTGAGAGTCTGCCTGCCGATGCAGGGGACGTGGGTTCGTGCCCCAGTCTGGGAAGATCAGTTCACAAGGAGTCAATATGTAGTTTAAGAGACAATCAGTATGTGTCTTATATAAATGGTACATCTGTGGTTTTTAATCTGTGCTAGACTTCAAAACAGTGATCTTCTGTTATTGTATGCAACCTCGAACTCCACCTCTGCAGGGGTTCTTCTAGGATTAAAGAGGTTATAATTATAAGTAAATTCAGAGCAACTGAGTACTTATCTAAAAAGATTACCTTTGGCTGGAGGTGAGCTGCACTGAAACTTTACAACAAAATGTCTCTGGACAAGGTGAGAGAAGAGAAACAAAAGGACACTAATTCATCTGTAATTGGCTGTTGGTAAGCCTAGCAGTAAAGAGACGTTGGTCAATTGCTCTGACCCTGATGAATTTATAAACTGAGATCCTCGTTATTTATGTTTGCAGATGTTAAATGGAAAAGTTATATATGCATAAACCTTTCTTCCTGGATTTGGAGGATATGTATAATTATATTAAAATGGTTCTAGCACACACAAAAAAGAAAAGCAAACAAAACAAAACAAAACAAAACTTTACTTAGCAGATCATAAATTCCATGAGATGTTAATGGATGTTCTATGGTATTGTGGCTGTGAGTGTGTGGATGTTAGCTTTTAGTGATCAAATAAATTTGGGAAACACTTCAAATTATGTTCCCCTCTTGAGAACCATAATGTATATTCTTACATTAAAGGCTCAGGCAAGTCCTGTAGCAAAGAATTCTGTTTTACCTAGTTTGTCGATTTGGGTCCTCCAGGAGGCAAAATGCCAACACAAAGTTAGACGTGCAAGAGATTGATTGGGGGTGATACCTGTGAAAGAGAAAGCGGGGAGGGAGCAGAGGAGGTATGGGAGCCTTCGGACCACAGTGCAAGCCTGACACCTGTGGAAAGAGAGAGAGAAGGAAAAACAGTGGGGTTGGGGGCCAGCAGTGCCGCCTGAGAACGCCCTAGCCAGCCCACTGGGGACTCCTGAGCAAAGCAGGCCTCTCAGAAGTCAGCAGTGGGCAGAAATGACCAGCCCAGTGCCTCTGCTGTATTGTCAGTGGCTGGAGCAGCCTGGGGAGAGCTTGTCTTCGTCTAGAATGCTCTACACATATTTTTTCATTTCATGGATGGATCTTGTCATTTTTTCCACATTTACAGATGAGGAAACCGAGGCACCATGAGTTTCAGTGACTTCCCTGGGGTCATCCAGCTAGTGAGTATAGTGGAGTCGGAAGTTGAACGCAAAGCTGCATTTGGGAAGCCCTGCCCTAGACATGAGGCAGTGTGGTTTGCAGAGCGAATGGGGAGAAAAATGAACATTCTGAACCCTTATTTATCAGCACGCCGCAAACTGCAATGGCCACAGTCACTGATGGCTTCCAGATCTTCAGTCAAGGATCTAGTTCCTCCTCAAGGGCTAGAGATAATATTTTGAGCCACACCCTTTGAGCTGTTTTGCTGTTTTCACCTGAGGTATTGTGCGCTGCCTCTGGCACTGCAGTCCTTCCTTCCTCCTTCTCGAAACCCTTCCTCCCTCTGCTTCCGAGGATGACTCCCTCTCCTGGCTTTCCTCCCAGCTCTCTGCCTGTTCTTCCTCAACCTCCTTCTCCAGCTCCTCTTTCTCTGCCTGTGCCTTTTGTATACATTGTTCTGGCTTTTCCTGCCCCAGAACCTGCCTGGTCCATCATCTCCTCTGCTTTCAACTTCCAATCACAGGGGCCACTTGTAAATGCAGCCAGCGCTGGGGGTAGAATAACCAGGATATTTCCACTGCCTGAGGCTTCTTCCTCCTCTAAGAGGTTGTTTGTTTGTTTTCTTTTACACACACACACACACACACACACACACACACACACACACACACACACGACTTTTCTACAGACTTAGAGATACTTACTTTTTTTGTTGTTTTTGTTGTGGCCTCTCCCGTTGCGGAGCACAGGCTCCGGATGTGCAGGCTCGGCGGCCATGGCTCACGGGCCCAGCCGCTCTGCGGCACGTGGGATCTTCCTGGACCGGGGCACGAACCTGTGTCCCCTGCATCGACAGGCGGACTCTCAACCACTGCGCCACCAGGGAAGCCCAAGATACTTACTTTTTAGAACATTAATTTGGGCTTCCAGGCACAATGAAGCATAATGGTGCCCAAGGCATTCTCCATACAATTTATAACTTAAATTTCCACATGATTTAAAGCTTGGAAAGACATTCCTTTTTTTTTTTTTTTCTTTTTTTCGACCAGGGATCGAACCAGCGCCCCCTTCAGTGGAAGCGTGGAGTCTTAACCACTGGACCGCCAGGGAAGTCCCTGGAAAGACATTCCTTAGCATAAGTCTCTTCTGAGGATGAGGTGGTCAGCTACAGAGCCCATGCCAGGCTGTCACTGCCTGGGTGTTGGGTGCCCAGGTTCTTCCTTGGCCCAGAGAGAGGCTCTGCCCAGCACTTCCAAAGAGAGACCCTGCCTGGGGCCAAACAAGGGAATTACAAAAGGAGCCTCAGAGCCCTGTCTGGGTCTGAGTCACCCCTTAGTGATGTGACCACAGAGCATCTGGCTCAGAGCATGGAGATTCTTCAGCTCCTAATGGCAAGGATGAGAATCACAAAGGCGGCAGGCTTAGAGGTGGAGAAGAGGGCAGGACCATTTCTTCTCGTCTAGTCGCTGCAGATGTGAAGCCAAGGCCAGAGAAGGGCTGTGACAGCTGAAGGGCCAGCAGTCATAGGGGAGGGCTGGAGCCAGCAGTGGGGCCTCTGCCTCATGTGGGGGGTGGGTTTCCCATCTTGCTGCCCGCTCCCCAGGCTGTGTCCAGCCTTTGGTTGGAACATGTAGTGGAGCCCAGTTACCCTGCCTCTGACCGGGTTATGCCTGGGAGGCCTAGGCTTCCTGACTCATACTAAGAAGGGAGTGTCTTGGAGGAATTTCTTTCCACCCAAGCAGTCTAGGTGTTAGGGGAAACACTGACTGAAACCGCCCGCCCGCCCGCCCGCCCGCCCGGGCCAGGCAAAGACAGCAACAATTTGCATGAGTTATTTTACAACAGGAGGTCCTGGTTAGGAACATGGAACTAACACGCCACCGCCAACCAGAAGAATCGGGAAAGGTCAAAAGGAGAGAGGAGACACCTGTCCGCATGTCTTACCAGCCTCCCAGAATCCTCCTCGCTGGAATCCCTCTTGGCTGAGCCGTTGTGCGCACCACCAGAAAGGACCCTGAGTCAGACCAAATATGGACCAAGCAAGATGATTGGCCAGAGACAACCCGAAACTAATCCCATCACCATGAAACCCAAGGCTGTGAGCCACGTGGCCGAGCACTTCTCCTGCGGTCCCTTACCCTGCAGCTCTCTGCCCGGGCGCCCCTTCCCAACAAAGTCTCTTGCTTTGTCAGCACGAGTGTCTCCTCGGGCAATTCATTTCCAAGCATTAGACAAGAGCCCACTGTCGGGCCCTGGAAGGGGTCCCCCTTCCTGCAACATAGGCACTGATCAAAAATGCAAGTCACGTGAAGACGTAAGTGCTCTCTAACGTGTATTCTGTGATGTGGCTTTGAATGCAAATCAAAAAACACAATAATGAATAATCAGAGCTATTACCTTAGCACTTTTTGTGCCACTTCTTTTATAGTGCTTATAACCAGGTGCGACAAATACTAATGGGTCTGATTCCCTGCTAGCCTGTAAGTTCCTGAACTGGAGAACTGTCTTTCTTATTCACCCTGTGATACTGGCACAGTGCCTGGCATCTGGTGGGTCCCTGGTGAAGGTCTGTTGACTGAAGGAACATAGACACAAAGCTTACCCTAGGCAAAGCTTGCTGGTATCTCCCATGGCTGTGTCACCTATGTAGGGTGGGGGAAATGCTGCTTAGGGCCCTGTGTCCTGCTAAAGGGGTCCCTGAATTGAGAGTTTTTAGGAGCCCAGGCTGAACAGCCATGAGGGTTGTGTCTTTGTTTATCGTGGGGTGGGGTGTAACATTCCTCTCTACAAGAGAGCCAGAAGATCTCTGCCCCAGGGTGGGGCGGCTGTGATGTCTACTCTAGGAGAAACATGAAAAGGTTCTTGGTCAAGGTCTGTTTCCTGCTGACTCCCTCCTCCCCTCACTCTCCTTGGCTGGACTGGTCTATCCTTCAGATGTGGGTGCTGATGCTGGCCTATGGGGTTGGGGAGCCCTGAGAGTCTTCAGGGAGTCTGCCTGGGACCAGACTGGCCATTACACAGCCCACTCTCTCCACCCCATTTCCACCCACTGGGGTGTGCAAATACCCTGGGGCATTCAGGGCTGATTACAAAGTACTGCAAACCAGGAGTCTGCCTCTGCAGGGCCTTGTAAGGGCCTTGAGGGAGTCATCAAAGGGTTAAGGAGGTGAGGGTGAGTAAGGCTGGGAGGGGGAGGGGGAGGGATCTGGGTGGAGGGGGCCCCTGAGCCCCAACACAGGAAATGCCAGGAGCACTGAAGGCTCCTTCCAGAAGCAGGACTCTGGCCAGGATTGCAGAGCCCCACCTCTCAGTCCCCAGGGCCTGCTCAGCCCTCAGAGGCAGGCTCTGAGGGAAGAGTACTCGGCTTTTCTGAAGACAGCAATTCCCCAAGGTTTCTCCTCGTTCACAGTGGAGCAGTCTTCTCACTTATTAGCACAATAGGCTGACACACTTTTGTGGGAGAGGAAATAACCCTCTCCACCCTTTTGTGGGGCTGGGATGATTTCTCTGAGTCTCAGAGAGTTGTAAATATTGCCAAGATTTCCCGAACAATGAATACAAGCCCCTAGTAAAGTCTTTACACCACAATAATGCTGTCCACTGTCAACAAGGGTGGGTGGTATCACCCCCAGTCTGATGATGGGGGCGAAATGGCGCCTCTGAAGGCCTCTTTGGTGTTGTGCTGGCGCCACCACGTGGCAAAACATAGTACTGTTACTTCAAAGCCGTAAAACTCCCGACCTAGCTGTGGAAAAAGAAATCTCTACCTCAAAGGCCTTTGATACTTTTCGGCCATAATGAGTAAAACTGACAAAGTGTATTGCTATGGATCTCAGGAAGTCATGAGTCCAGATTCCAAAACCCTCTGGAATTTATACTGAGTTGTTTGTTCGTTTACCTATTCTCTATCATCTGTCTATCTATCTATCTACCTATCATCTTATCTTTCTATCTATCATCTTTCTATCATCTATCACCTATTATCAATCAATCATTTATCTATTAATCCATCTATCCATCTCTCTATCATTATATGTGGCCAGGTATAATGTGCCAGGTATAACGACGAGCACTGAGGCTTCAACCGTGGACAGGACAGTATGGTCCTCACGAGGATAAAGACAAACAGGAAGTTACAGTTCACCATGGCAAATACTATGGTGGGAAGTGCATTATAGGAGATCCTCAACCAGACTTGGTGAGTCTTGTAGTAAACAAGCGACGCGTGACAGCTGAATGCAATTTATGTAAGGGTGAGTGAGTGGGTGGGAGAAGCAAGTGGAGTGAGGAAGGGTAGGAACGGGAGAGTTTCCAAATTGATGGGGGGATATTGGGTTGGAGGAAGTGAGGGAAGTTTGAGGGGCTGGCATGTAGGGTGCAAGAGGGGAGAGGCAGTAGGAGATGAGGCCAGAGAAGAGAGCAGGGGCAGAACACAAAGGGCTTCGTGAGTTATCTGGAGGAGTTCTGACTCAGGTTAAAGTGCTCACCCACGGCGTTTAACCTCAGCGTGACACGTGGCCTAGAGGGGGAGAGGACAGCTAGGAGGCTGTTGCAATGATCCAAGGAGAGCTGGGGTCAACGGATTGTTGGGGGGTGACTGTAGTGATAGAAGCGGACAGGTTTGAGGGAGAATTAGGAGGCAGAAAAGACAGGACTCAGTGACTGACTGAAGGTGCTCAGTGCAGAATGATGCTCCGGGTTCCGTCTTGGGAACAGGATATTTTCTGAGGTAGAGAAGACTGGAGCGACAGTGTGGCAGAGTGAACAGGAAGACAGTGAGCTCTGTTTGGGACATGTTGAGTTTGAGATGCCGCTGGGTGCAGGTACCCAAAGGACAGGTGGAAATGTAGATACGACTTAGAAGAGCAGGGCCTGAGCGGGAGATGAGGGTGGGAGATTCTTCAGCATGAGGTGATCATGGAAGCTGTGAGCATAGATGAACCTGAGGTGGGAGATTGTGAAGGGTGGCGAGACCAGAACCCTGAATGTCACATGCGTGAAAGAAATAGGCAGAGAAAGAAAAGCTGGGAAGAGATGGAAAGGCAGAAGGAGAAACCAGGAGAGCCATGCCAGTGGAAGTGGAGAGAAGAGATGTTTTGAAGGAGACAAAGTCAACAGCAGATCAGAGATCAACAAGGAAGATGACCGGTGAGTGGTCGCTGGACTTGGTCACTGCTGCTTCATTGAAGTGGTGGAATTGGAGGCCAGAAGGTTCAGGTCCTCCCTATTCTCTCAGCAAATCACATTCCCTGTGTCTTTAGCAGCCATTTCCAAACCTTATCAACTTGCAAGCACCAAACTCCTTCATTTCTTTTATATGCATATAAAATGCCTATAAAAGAATATATGCATATACCATTATGTGTGCATACATATATACATATATATATATAAAATACATGAATGTATTTTTTCTGAACCACTTGGGAATCGGTTGCAGACATTGTGTCTCTTTGCCCCTAAGTACTTTAAGGAGTAACAAAGTCAGAATATTTAACGTTGATACATTGCTCTTATCTAATTATCCAATGAATGTCCTTCAGTTTGGGTTTGTCTGATGTTTCTTCGTGATCAGATTCAGGTTATGCATTTTGGCAATAATATTACAGAAATGATGTTGTGTCCTTCTTAGGACATTATATCAGGAGGCCCATGATACTGATTTGTCCCATTACTGGTGATGTTCATTTTGATTACTTAGTGAAGGTGGTGTCTGTCAGTGTCTCCATTGTAAAGTTACTCTTTTTTCAATCATTTGATAGGAAATATTTTGAAACTGTATAAATATCCTGTTCCTTATCAAACTTTCATCCACTCGTTGTAGCATTCATTGATATGTTTTTCCTGAATCAACCATTACTCTGAGTATTACAAAATAGTGTTTTTTCTCGTTTTATTATTTCTTCTACCTTTATTGGCTGGCATTCCACGGTTAGGAAGCACTTTCCCTTCTCCTCCAGTTATTTATATAAAGACACACAAATTCTTATTTTACTCAATGGATTCTAATCCTTTACTATCATTATTTATTTCTATGCTTAAATTGCCCCAGATTTGGCCAGTTGGAGTCCCTTCAGGCAGGCTCCTGTGTCCTTTTAACATGCCCCCACCATTCTTTGAGCACTCCCTTACTTTCTGGCACATAACTACATTCCAGATCTCTCTTATACGTTTTCTGCCCTAGCTCTGTAATTAACCATTATTTCATGGATTAATGGAGAATGGTGTTTAGAAACCAAGATCCTGGTGCTTGCTTATTGCTACTGAAGTAGCAATGTTTCCTGGCCCTCATGGCAGACATATCTTGTCCACTCTATAAAGGACACTGCCCATTCTGCAGCTAAAGGCCCACTCAAAGGTTTTTTTATTTTTTAGGGAAATGTACTTTTGTTTGAATGGTTATTCAGCATTGAATAGAGCCCAGACTGTATAAGGTTACATGTTAACATGCAGATTTTTGTCTGGTACTGATATAAATCATTTCTTTCAGGTAAAAAATAAAACAACAAAACCCAAAGAAATCAGAAACAAAATCCCCGGGACTTCCCTTGTGGCACAGTGGTTGAGAGTCTGTCTGCCAATGCAGGGGACACGGGTTTGATCCCTGGTCCAGAAAGATCCCACATGGCGTGGAGCAACTAAGCCTGTGCGCCACAACTGCTGAGCCTGAGCTCTAGAGCCTGTGCTCCGCAACAAGAGAAGCCACTGCAATGAGAAGCCCGCGCACCACAATGAAGAGTTGTCTCCACTCGACGCAACCAGAGAAAGCCCGTGCACAGCAGTGAAGACCCAATGCAGCCAAAAATAAATTAATTAATTAAAAAAAAAAAAGACGGCTTCCCTGGTGGCGCAGTGGTTGAGAGTCCGCCTGCCGATGCAGGGGACACGGGTTTGTGCCCCGGTCCGGAAAGATCCCACATGCCACGGAGTGACTGGGCCCGTGAGCCATGGCCGCTGAGCCTGTGCGTCCAGAGCCTGTGCTCCACAACGGGAGAGGTCACAACAGTGAGAGGCCCACGTATCGCAAAAAAAAAAAAGAAAAAAAAAAGAAACAAAATCCCCAGATCCCAAATGTTACAGCTTCCTTGCCCTGTATGACATTAACCAGTTTTGTATCTAACCCAGAAATCCTATTCTTTATTCAGTGCCTATGATATTAAAAAATAATTTTTATTGAAGTACAGTTGATTTACAATATTGTGCCAATCTCTGCTGTACAGCAAAGTGACTCATACATGTATATGCATTCTTTTTTTTGTTGTTTTCTTTTGTTTTTTAAATTAATTAATTAATTTTTGGCTGTGTTGGGTCTTCGTTTCTGTGCGAGGGCTTTCTCTAGTTGTGGCAAGCGGGGACCACTCTTCATCACAGTGCGCGGGCCTCTCACTATCACGGCCTCTCTTGTTGCGGACACAGGCTCCAGAAGCGCAGGCTCAGTAGTTGTGGCTCACGGGCCTGGTTGCTCCACGGCATGTGGGATCCTCCCAGACCAGGGCTCGAACCCGTGTCCCCTGCATTAGCAGGCAGATTCTCAACCACTGCACCACCAGGGAAGCCCTGTATTCTTTTTTTAATATTCTTTTCCATTATGGTTTATCCCAGGATATTGAATATAGTTCCCTGTGCTATACATAGGGCCTTGTTGTTTATCTATTCTAAATGTAGGAGTTTGCATCTACCAACCCCAAACTCCCAGTCCATCCCTCTTCCTCTCCCTCCTCCTTGGCAGCCACAAGTCTGTTCTCTGTGTCTATGAGTCTGTTTCCATTTTGTAGATGGGTTCATCTGTGCCATATTTTAGATTCCACATATAAGTGATATCATATGGTATTTGTCTTTCTCTTTCTGACTCACTGCACTTAGAATGATAATCTCTATTTGCATCCATGTTGCTGCAAATGGCATTATTTCATTCTTTTTTTATGGTTGGCTGGTATTCCATTGTATATATGCACCACATCTTCTTTATCTGTTCATCTGTTGATGGACATTTAGGTTGTTTCTGTGTTTTGTCTATTGTGAACAGTGCTGCTATGAACATAGGGGTGCACGTGTCTTTTTGGGTTTTTTAAAATAAGTTTTAGGATTTTTAAAAAAAGATTTATTATTTATTTATTTAATTTATTTTTGGCTGCCTCAGGTCTTAGTTGCAGCACGTGGGATCTTTGTTGAGGCATACGGGGGTTTTCGTTGTGGGGCGCAGGCTTCTTTCTAGTTGTGGCATGCGGGTTTTCTCTTCTCTAGTTGTGGTGTCTGGGCTCCAGATCTCGTGGGCTCTGTAGTTTGTGGCATGCAGGCTTTAGTTGAGGAGCGTGCAAGCTCAGTGGTTGTGGCATGTGGGCTTAGTTGCCCCGTGGCATGTGGGATCTTAGTGCCCTGACCAGGGATTGAACCCGTGTCCCCTGCATTGCAAGGAGGATTCTTTATCACTGGACCACCAGGGGAGTCCCTGTCTTTTTGAATTATAGTTTTGTCCGCGTATATTCCCAGGAGTAGGATTGCTGGATCATATGGTAATTCTATTTTTAGTTTTCTAAGGAACCTCCATACTGTTTTTCATAGTGGCTGTACCAACTTACATTCCCACGTGCCTAAAATATTTAATCTTTCAAATTCTCTTTGAACCACCTTTGCTACCCTGCTGGTTTTCTTTTAATTAGGTAAATAAATTATTTTTAAACATTGGGTAAATAAATTCATCTTCACTTTATATTTATGAAAGTGAAGAAATGAAATAACATTTTAACTTATTAAATGTTATACCTTGCACACGCGTTCCCATTGACCTTCAATTTCCAAACAAACACCACATGAATTTGTTTTAAAGTTCCCTCTCTCCATACTTGTAATTCCCTTCGCCAACAATGAAAAACATGGCTTCCATCATTCTTGATATATTTTTTCATTTACTTAATCCAAGAATATACAGAAAGTAGTTTTAATTTTTTTTTTTTATTTTTTTATTTTTTTATTTTGCGGTACGTGGGCCTCTCACTGTTGTGGCCTCTCCCGTTGCGGAGCACAGGCTCCAGATGCGCAGGCTCAGCGGCCATGGCTCCCGGGCCCAGCTGCTCCGCGACATGTGGGATCTTCCCGGACCGGGGCACGAACCCGTGTCCCCTGCATCGGCAGGCGGACTCCCAACCACTGCGCCACCAGGGAAGCCCCAGAAAGTAGTTTTAAATTGCTAACCCATTCTACTGTGAAAATCAAAACTACCAACCAGTATTCAATATTTGTTTACAGTTGTCTTTGCTCAGGATATATGGTCAAAATGCTGTGGATAAAGTCTCTTGGATTAGTTTTTCTTCTGTCTGACAGATCCTTTCTGAGTCTGAAATCTGTTTATAAAAGGACTGGAACAGTTTATTCCACACCTGTAGCCAGAGTGTTGTTAACTGTACAAGTTCCTTTCACATGAAAACAGATTCTTACTTTTTGTACAAAGTAGCCATGTAAATAGAAATATCAAATGTACATGGAATAGAATGTAAAAAAAAAAAAAAAAAAGCTGTGATCACTTCCCAGGAGTTGTACATTCAATTTACCAGTGACATATTTTTACTAGCCTTTTGCTGATATCCTAACTACACATTAGTTCTTTCTGCCCCACGTGGAAAATGACAGTATCGGCACATTTTAATTAACTCCAGATATGTTTCTCTATTTAGAACTCTGATAAGTTGATATCCCTTCAGAGAACCCCAGGTAATAAAAAGCATCTTCAGTTCTCCAGAGTTGGGCCATACAAAGCCGGTTTTAAACAAGAGGTTGAATGACGTTTCTGATTGTTCACTCTTATATGTGCTGTTAGTGTACTCCTGGGGGTTAGGGAATTATTTTATGACTCATAAAAACGATGTCTTAATTTTTAGTTTTTAATAACCGGGCTGTACGTTTTATTCACATTAGCATCAGGAATAAGAGTCTAACAAAGCCTAACTGGGTACAAAATATGGAGTTTACCTTTAACCCCCACCCCCATTTCATCACCTTTTCCCACCTTAATGGTATTCTTTCTATTTTCCAGGTATGTAGTGCCCCTAAGCTCACTTTTTACATGTTTTAAGATCTTTCATAAAAGGATCTGAAATTCATTTACATTAAGGGGTAAATGACAGATAATAGCTTAAAGTATTACTCCTCTTTTCCAAACTCCCGTGGGACAACCAAATTAGTGGCACAGGATCTCACCCTCGGGGCCTGCTACATAATTTACAGAGCTCAGCACAAAAAGAAAATGTGACCACATTCTCAAAACCCAGGAAAAAAATGCTGTTAAAATATAAAGCTTTTGGGTTTCCCTGGTGGTCCAGTGGTTAAGACTTCGTGCTTCCACTGTAGGGGGCATGGGTTCAATCTCTAGTTGGGGGAGTTCTGCATGCCATGCAGTGGAGCCAAAAAGAAAAAAAGTAATATATATATATAATATATATAACATATATATAAAGCTTGGTAGGTAGTCTTGGTCAGAGGGTGAAGTCAAAATGTGATAGAGCTGAGACAAAATTTTGGCCAATCCCATGGAATGTTCTGGACCATCCATGGCCCATAAGAAATGCTAGGTTGGGCCAAAATGTCTTTAGACCTTTGTCTCTGTCCATCACTGGATGTGGGCTGCTCCAACGGCAGGAAGTGTGATTAGCAGAAAGTTTCCAACTCTCAGTTCCTTTAGGGTGTGTTTTAGTTGCAGGAGGCCACCTCACCCAAGGACACACCCTTCCCACCTGGACCCACATCCTGCTTTGTCTTCTGAAGAGAATGTTAACAAACGAAATCCAGCCATATACATATGGTAATAATCACAACCAACAGCTTGGGTCTGTTCCAAGAATAGAAGGTTGGTTTAATATTGGGGAATCAGTGAATCAATCACTGATTGACTGATCTGCATTAACAGAATGATATATAAGCTTACAGATAAGAAAGGGTGAAAATAAAATGATGGGAAAAGATCTATCATGTGTCAATGATAAATTAATCAGTTGGTCTAAGAAAGGAATGGAAAATTTTATTGAAGCCAAAAGAAGACTGTAACCTGGGAACAGCAACTCAAAAAGCTCCAAGAACTGTTTCATCCATTAGAAGTCAATGCACAGTTATATAAGTTTTTTGAGACAGAAGGCTGTGTATTAAATGATGTATTATTGACAGTTTACACAATCCAGATCTAAGTGTCATTATGGCCCCTTTCAAGATGAAGAAGGAAAGGAGTTGTCTTGTTGATGCTAGGAGAATGTTGTTCTTTATGGCTGAGCAGGTATTTCTGCCGGTGGGGCAGGTTTGGTGGATGCAAAATCCAGATACAAGTTATCAAGGTACAAAAAGACATGGAGGAAATTTAAACATGTTTTGCTAAAGAACTCAATCTGAAAAAACTGCATACTGTATGGTTCCAGCTTCATGACATTCTGGGAAGGGCAAAAATATGGAGACAGTAAAAGTATGGTTGCCAGGTGACAACAATAGACCAGACAGATCTAACTGATGTTTATAGAACGTTCCACCCCAAAGTGACAGAATACACTTTCTTCTCAAGGGCACAAGGGACAGTCTTCAGGATAGATCACATCTTGGGTCACAAATCAAGACTCAGAAAATTTAAGAAAATTCAAATTGTATCAAGCATCTTTTCTGACCACAATGCTATGAGATTAGAAATCAGTTACAGGGAAGAAACTGTAAAAAACACAAATACATGGAGGCTAAACAGTGTGCTACTAAATAAACAAGAGATCACTGAAGAAATCAAAGAAGAAATAAAGAAATGCATAGAAACGAATGACCATGAAAACACGACGACCCAAAACCTGTGGGATGCAGCAAAAGCAGTTCTAAGAGGGAAGTTTATAGCAATTCAATCTCACCTCAAGAAACAAGAAAAATATCAAATAAACAATCTAACCTACACTTGAAACAACCAGAGAAAGAAGAACAAATAAAATCCAAAGTCAGTAGAAGGAAAGAAATCATAAAAATCAGAGCAGAAATAAATGAAATAGAAATGAAGAAAACAATAGCAAAGATCAATAAAACTAAAAGCTGGGTCTTTGAGAAGATAAACAAAATTGATAAACCCTTAGCCAGACTCATCAAGAAAAAAAAGGGAGAGGACACAAATCAATAAAATTAGAAATGAAAAAGGAGACATCACAACAGATACTGCAGAAATACAAAGGACTATAAAAGACCACTACAAACAACTATCTGCCAATAAAAGGGATAACCATGAAGAAACGGACAAATTCGTGGAAAGGTACAATTTTCCAAGACTGAACCAGGAAGAATTAGGAAATATAAACAGACCTATCACAAGTAATGAAATTGAAACTGTAATTAAAAATCTTCCAACAAACAAAAGTCTGGGACCAGATGGCTTCACAGGTGAATTCTATCAAGCATTTAGAGAAGAGCTAACACCAATCCTTCTCAAACTCTTCCAAAAAATTGCAGAGGGAGAAACACTCCCAAATTCATTCTACAAAGCTACCATCACCTTGATACCAAAACCAGAAAAAGATATCCCCAAAAAAGAAAATTATAGACTAATATCACTGATGAACACAGAGGCAAAAATCCTCAACAAAATAGTAGCAAACAGAATCCAACAGCACACCATGATCAAGTGGGATTTATCCCAGGGATGCGAGGGTTCTTCAATATACACAAATCAATCAATGTGATACACCACATTAACAAATTAAGGAATAAAAACCATGTGATCATCTCAATAGATGCAGACAAAGCTTTTGACAAAATTCAACACCGATTTATGATAAAAACTCTCCAGAAAGTGGACATAGAGGGAACCTACATCAACATAATAAAGGCCATATATGACAAACCCACAGCAAGCATCATACTCAGTGGTGAAAAACTGAAAGCATTTCCACTAAGATCAGGAACGAGACAAGGATGTCCACTGTGGTCACTCTTATTCAACATAGTTTTGGAAGTCCTAGTTACGGCAATCAGAGAAGAAAAAGAAATAAAAAGAATCCAAATTGGAAAAGAAAAAGTAAAACTGTCACTGTTTGCTGATGACATGATACTATACATAGAAAATCCTAAAGATGCCACCAGAAAACTACTAGAACTAATCAATGAATTTGGTAAGGTTGCAGGATACAAAATTAATGCACAGAAATCTCTGGCTTTCCTATATACCAACAACAAAAAATCTGAAAGAGAAATTAAGGAAACACTCCCATTTACCATTGCAACAAAAAGAATAAAATACCTAAGAGTAAACCTGCCGGGCTTCCCTGGTGGCGCAACGGTTGAGAGTCCGCCTGCCGATGCAGGGGACACGAGTTCGCGCCCCGGTCCGGGAAGATCCCACATGCCGTGGAGCGGCTGCGCCCGTGAGCCATGGCCGCTGATCCTGTGCGTCCGGAGCCTGTCCACAACGGGAGAGGCCACAGCAGTGAGAGGCCTGCGTACAGAAAAAAAAAAAAAAAAACCTGCCTAAGGAGGCAAAAGACGTGTACTCAGAAAACTATAAAACACTGATGAAAGAAATCAAAGATGATATAAATAGATGGAGAAATATACCATGTTCTTGGATGGGAAGAATCAATACTGTGAAAATGACAATACTACCCAAAGCAATCTACACATTCAACGCAACCCTTATCAAGCTACCAATGGCATTCTTCACAGAATTAGAACAAAAAATTTTACAATTCGTATGGAAACACAAAAGACCCCAAATAGCCAAAGTGATCTTGGGAAAGAAAAATGGAGTTGGAGGAATCAGGCTCCCCAACTTCAAACTATACCACAAAGCTACAGTAATCAAGACAGTATGGTACTGGCACAAAAACAGAAATATAGATCAATGGCACAGGATAGAATGCCCAGAGATAAACCCACGCACGTATGGGCACCTAATTTATGACAAAGGAGGCAAGAACATACAATGGAGAAAAGACAGCCTCTTCAATAAGTGGTGCTGGGAAAACTGGACAGCTACATGTAAAAGAATGAAATTAGAACACTCCGTAGCTCCATACACAAAAATAAACTCCAAATGGATTAAAAACTTAATGTAAGACCAGACACCATAAAACTCTTAGAGGAAAACTGAGGAAAAACACTCTTTGACATAAACCACAGCAAGGTCTTTTTTGACCCACCTCCTAGAGCAACGGAAATAAAAACAAAAATTAAAAAAGTGGGACTTAATTAAACTTAAAAGCTTTTGCACAGCAAAGGAAACCATAAACAAGACAAAAAGACAACCCTCAGAATGGGAGAAAATATTTGCAAATGAAACAACAGACAAAGGATTAATCTCCAAAATTTACAAACAGCTCGTGGAGCTCAATATCAAAAAAACAAGCTATGAGGTTAAAAAATGGGCAGAAGACCTCCATAGACATTTCACCAAGGAAGACATACAGATGGCCAAGAGGCACATGAAAAGATGCTCAACATCGTTAATTACTAGAGAAATGCAAATCAAAATTACAATGAGATATCACCTCACTCCAGTCAGAACGGCCATTATCAAAAAATCCAGAAACAATAAATGCTGGAGAGGGTGTGGTGAAAAGGGAACACTCTTGCACTGTTGGTGGGAATGTAAACTGATACAACCACTATGGAAAACAGTATGGAGGTTTCTTTAAAAACTAAAAATAGAACTACCATATGACCCAGCAATCCCACTACTGGGCATATACCCTGAGAAAACCATAATTCGAAAAGAGTCATGTACCACAATATTCATTGCAGCACTATTTACAATAGCCAGGACATGGAAGCAACCTAAGTGTCCATCATCGGATGAATGGATACAGAAGATGTGGTACATATATACAATGGAATATTACTCTGTCATAAAAAGCAACAACACTGAGTTATTTGTAGTGAAGTGGATGGACCCAGAGTCTGTCATACAGAGTGAAGTAAGTCAGAAAGAGAAAAACAAATACCTTATGGTAACGCATATATAGGGAGTCTAAAAAAAAATGGTACTGATGAACCTAGTTGCAGGGCAGGAATAAAGAGGTAGACATAGGGAATGGATTTGAGGACATGGAGTGGGAGGGTGAAGCTGGGGCAAAGTGAGAGTAGCATCGACATATATACACTACGGAATGTAAAATAGTTGGCTGGTGGGAAGCAGCAGCATAGGACAGGGAGATCGGCTCGGTGCTTTGTGATGACCTAGAAGGGTGGGATAGGGAGGATGGGAGGGAGGCTCAATAGGGAGAGGATATGGGGACATGTGTATGCATATGGCTGATTCGCTTTGTTGTGCGACCGAAACTAACACGGTATTGTGAGGCAATTATACTCCAATAAAGAGCTATTAAAAATAAATAAATAAAAAGCATTTAAAACAAAACAAAACAAAAATAACAGAGGAAACTCTGTGTGTTGTGGGGACGGGGGCCGGAAGTGAAGGGTATATGGGAACTCTTTGTACTCTCTGCTCAATTTTTCTGTTAACCTAAAACTTGTCTAAAAAATAAAGTCTCCTATGAAAAATAATATTACTAGGAGAATGTAATATTGCTAGGAGAGATTCTTTTGGTGCAAGTAACAGAAACCAACTCAAACTAAGCCATAAACAAAAGTACATGCATGAGGGTGTGGGGGCCGGTTGAGTTAAGAGTTAAATCCAAGGTCATAACAAAGTATCTGAAGTTTTTAGCAGGGCTGTGATGGTACAGAAAGGAAACGTGGAAGGCGTGGATAGGACCCCGAACTGAATCCTCACCATGGTGAGGCTCACAGAGGACATGGACGTGATGGCAGTACTCTGAGAAGACGCCGCTGGTGACAGCAGGGAAGCTGTGAGATCTGATGGCAGCCCGACAATGTGGAAATGGCCTGCAAAATCAACTTCTTGAAGACAAAGAATGGGGCAGACTCGTGGCAGGGCTGCTGAGGCCAGGAGCTATGATGCCCAGTACGAAATCCTCATCTAGTTCATCTCTCCACCCATTTTCTTTCTCCAACCCCATCTTCTCTTAGCTTTCTGTACAGTAAACTGAATCCCAAATATGTATGCAGGCCTGCATATACAGAAGCAATCTCACTAGTCAGCAATGGAATCATTGCTGGTTTTATGGAATCATTTATCTGGTTTTCTGGGTTTTCCATTATGTGTCTTGATATTGATTTCTTTTCATTTATTCTGCCTGGGCTTTATTGAGCTTCTTGAATCTGTGGTTTGATGATTTTTACTCAGTTCCGGAAAATTCTCAGCCATTGTATCTTCAAATATTCTCTACCCCTTTCTTTCTCTCCTCTCCTTTGGTAATTCAATTTTATGTTATTATACCTTATTGTACTCTTTATGTCTCTAACCCTATCTTTTTCTACTTTACATATTTTTATCTCTCTGTGCTTCAGTCTTCTGATCTAACTTCCAGTTTACTAATTTTCCCTTCTGTTGTATCCAATCCACTGTCAAATATATCCAGTGAGTTCTTAATTTGGGTTACTGAATTTTTCAGTTCTGGAAGTTCCTTTTGACTTTTTCAAATCCATGATGTAGCTTTTTATAGTTTCCTGGTCATGCAAATGTTTTAAAGTTTGAATTTTATCAGTTTAATCATAGTAATCATAGGTATTTCATGAATGAAAATTCTTAAAGCTTAAGTCTTTGTGAGTCTTTCTGTTTTCTGTTATTACTTATGGCTCTCAATAAATATTGTTTTTGAAAAATTATTTATAGGAATATTAATAGACATAGGATAGCATCACCTTCCTCCAGAGAGGATTTTCATTTGTTTCAGCCAGGCTCCTGGGTCTAGTCAGGACCACTTTTGTCCCCTTTTAAGGACTGAGGTTCCCTGGAAGGGTCACTCAGATTCAGCCTGCAATTCTAGGTGAGAGTTTACTTCTGGTTTGCCTTTATCTTTAAGAAGAGAAACTTCAGTGTCTCATTTAAAGTGTGGGAGGGTATTGGATTTCTCACCTTGGTTGGGTTCTGTGCCGGACTCTTGTTCCCTTCTTCCCACAGGGCTGCTGAAAGTTCAGCTTAATTTTTAAAGCTATTATTCAGCTGTTCCTACAGGAGCAGCAAAAACAAACAAACACCCTCAGTGCAAAAGCAGGTTTGTAGAAATGACTTATCTTTCTAGCTCCTTCGTAGAATTTATCTGGTTCATCCTCATTAGCTTTTTTTTTGGTGCACTGCAGCATGAGGGATCTTAGTTCCCTGACCAGGGATTGAACCCATGCCCCTGAAGTGGAAGCATGGAGTCTTAACCACTGGACTGCCAGGGGAGTCCCTCATTAGCTTTTTTGTTTTGAATTTTATTTTATTTATATTTTTATACAGCAGGCTCTTATTAGTTAACCATTTTATACACATCAGTGTATATATGTCAATCCCAATCTCCCAATTCATCCCACCACCACCACCCCCACCACTTTCCCCCCTTGGTGTCCATACATTTGGTCTCTACAGCTGTGTCTCTATTTCTGCCCTGCAAACCAGTTCATCTATAACATTTCTCTAGGTTCTACGTATATGCTTTAATATACGATATTTGTTTTTCTCTTTCTGACTTACTTCACTCTGTATGACAGTCTCTAGAACCATCCACAACTCTACAAATGACCTAATTTCATTCGTTTTTATGGCTGACTAATATTCCATTGTATATATGTAACACATCTTCTTTATCCACTCATCTGTTGATGGGCATTTAGGTTGCTTCCATGACCTGGCTATTGTAAATAGTACTGCAATGAATATTGGGGTGCATGTGTCTTTTTGAATTATGTTTTTTCTCTGGGTATATGTCCCATAATGGGATTGCTGGGTCATATGGTAATTCTTTTTTTAGTTTTTTAAGGAACCTCCGTACTGTTCTCCATAGTGGCTGTATCAATTTACATTCCCACCAATAGTGCAAGAGGGTTAGGGAAGTCCCTCATTAGCTATTTTTTAAATTAATTAATTAATTATTTAAATTTTTGGCTGTGTTGGGTCTTCATTGCTGTGCACAGGCTTTCTCTAGTTGCAGTGAGCAGGGGCTACTCTTCGTTGCGGTGTGCGAGTTTCTCATTGTGGTGACTTCTCTTGTTGTGGAGCATGGGCTCTAGGTGCACAGGCTTCAGTAGTTGTGGCATATGAGCTCAGTAGTTGTGGCTTGTGGGCTCTAGAGCTCAGGCTCAGTAGTTGTGGCGCACGGGCTTAGTTGCTCCACAGCACGTGGGATCTTCCTGGACCGGGGCTCAAACCCGTGTCCCCTGCATTGGCAGGCAGATTCTTAACCACTGCGCCAACAGGGAAGCCCCCTCAGCCTTTTTTAAAAAATTTTATTTATTTAATTAATTTATTTTTGGCTGCGTTGGGTTTTTGTTGCTGCACATGGGCTTTCTCTAGTTTCGGGGAGCAGGGGCTACTCTTCATTGCGGTGCTCAGGCTTCTCATTGAGGTGGCTTCTCTTGTTGTGGAGCACAGGCTCTAGGTGCCTGGGCTTCAGTAGTTGTGGCACATGGACTTAGTTGCTCTGAGGCATGTGGGATCTTCCCGGACCAGGGCTCGAACCCGTGTCCCCCGCATTGGCAGGCGGATTCTTAATCACTGCGCCACCAGGGAATTCCCCCCTCCTTAGCTATTAATGCTCTTAAATTTAAACGCCTTCATCCAGATTTTATTTTTTTGTCCTTAGTGGGAGGATCGTTTGAATAACCTGACCTACTATTACTAGAAGCAAAAGACCTTTTGCTTTTATTTTATTCTATTTTTACCATCTTGTTATGGAACATGTAAAACCTACACAAAAGTAAGGAGAGAAGTAGATGAACTCTCTTGTACTCATCAATCAGCTTCAACAATGATCAATTTTCTTAATTTCTTGTTTTATTTACTCATCTCTGCTGGCTCCTTCTTTCTTTGTTGAATCTTTTAAGTCAAAAGACAGAAAAATATAATTTTAATTGAAAATACTTTGGTGTGAGTGTTTATCTGTTAAGGAGTTAAATACATATATTTTAAAATATATATGTACAATAAAAATACATCTACAATATCTTATCATACCCAACGAAATTAACGATAATTTCTTACCATCATATAGTTCCAACCTTATGTTCAGTTTTCCTCAGTTGTCTCCAAAATGTTTTTTTACAGATTGTTCGAACTGGGGTCTAAAGAAGGCTCAAACATTGCATTTGATTGATGAATTTAACTACATTTAGATATATAACATGCCTTCACTCCTTTTTTTTTCCCCCATGGCATTTATTTTAGGAAGAAAGTCGATCATTTGTCCTGTAGACTTTCTCACATTTGGGAGCAGGCTGATTGTATCCTCATGCTGTCATTTAACATGTATCTCTAACTCAGTGGTGCTTACCTGGGGGTGATTTTGCCACCTAGGGAATATTTGGCAATGTCTGGACATTTTTGGCTGTCATGACTGCAGGGATGCTACTGATATCTAGGAAGTTGAGGCCAGGGATGTTACTAAATATCTTATAATGCACAGAATAGCTCTACCCAACAAAGGGTTATGTGGTCCAAAGTGTCAATAGTACGGACATTGAGGAGGTGCCTAAGCTTTGATTTTCTCTAAAATGGCAGTTAGATCTAGAGGTTTTATCAGATTTAAGTTCAGTTTTAGGGAGAGGATAGCATTCTTCACGGGTGGACTTGTGTTGTATATCCTAGGATATCACGTAAGAAATCGATAATCTCACATTTTCAGTGATGTGCACATCACTGTGATAAACACATTTAGGTATTGTCAGCCTGATCCATCCATTATAAAGTTTCTAATTAACTTTTCATCTAATAGTTTTATCATGCATTGGTGGCTGCTTAAGCCCATTATTTCTTCAAAGGTTGCAAAATGGTGACTCTTCTAATTCTGTTACTTGTTCTATTATTAGCTGCAATTCTTCTATACAGAAAAGCATTGCCTTATCGACTATTTACCCTGAAATACAGTCCATACTGGAAAGGCAGGATGAATGCATGATTCTTTCCCTTTCTCAATTCTCAGAATGCCATAGTTGCTTATAAATATGTTTAAAATAGTCTTTATAAGTGTTTTTGGAAAACCCAGCTTGCTACCACCCTCTGAGGAGCGAAACAGGACAAGAGTGTTACTACACAGACACTGTTACACCAGGCACTTCGTTTTAAATGAATCCACAAGGTGGGTTGGGATGAGACAGGGATCTAGGGGGCAGCAGAGACCACCAGCTGCTGGAGTCAGAACACCTTTGCTTTGATAACCTTTAAAAATTCCTTGCCACTGACGGTTGCGGCTTGCAGCTCTAATTTCAGCTAGATAGACTCTCAGCTGATCTGAGAAACCACATCTCCGCCATGGCTGCAGGGAGGAGCTGGGCTCTCTCTGGACCTCCTGGCTCTTGCTACCTGCTGCGTAAAGAGTCTCACCTCCCACTAGCAACAGGAACCTGTCAGTCCCTGTGGGTGGGGCCTGTCTGTGACAAGAAAGCAGCCTCCACCGAGTTCAACTCCAGCGTTCATTCTGCGTGTTTCCAAGCGATCATTTATTTGTCTCTTTAAACGGTGTCAGTAGGCTATCCTGGAGAAAAGCGTGGGCTTTTAGGTAAGACAAACCTGTTGCCAAGTCCTGGTTCTGCTATTTATGAACTGTGTGATGAAACTCAGCTTCCACATCTGTAAAATGTGGTGGATGAGAGTTGCTACTGCCCAGGGTTGTTGCTGCTGAAACAGAGGATGCTGGAAGTAAAGGGCTCAGTCAGGGCCCCGACGTGCAGGGCAGTGCTGTGCAGTGTGCGCGCGTGAGTGCGTGGTAACCGCAGAGGAGCGCCCCTCACCTTCCCCTGGCACAGCTTGTCCCAGCTCCAGGGCTGATGGCTGCGTTCGGCTTGCCCAGGAGCCAGTCACCTCTGGACAAGTGTAGCTTGGTTGAGCGCATAGTGAGCTGTGCTCTGGGCCCCTCACGTCCTCTGTGTCTGGTGAGCAAAGGAAGACCTGGGAGAAAAGTGACTTCTCCAGGTCACCATGAGGGTGGGACAGGGCGGAGGATGGAATCCACTACAGACTCTTGGTATAGGGCTCTTACTGGCTGCATTTATATTGCTATTTTGTCTAGATCCCCCTAGCCCTTCCCTAACCCCTTCTTATGTTGTCTTGGTTTAAGTCATACTTGCAAACCTTTTCAGAGAATTACGCATAAAATAAGAGCCCTCAGGATACATGTGTACTGAAATTCCTATAATTTTACCCATCCTGGGCTTAACTATACTCTGTCTTTTGCTAATCCAAGGATGCAAGATACAAAGCCTGAATATAACTTGTATGTTTAGCTAGTTATTCATTCATCAAACATGCATTGAATATCTGATATGTGCTAGGTACTGGGCCACAGGAAAGGGGTTTGAGATAATGGGGTGGGGGAAGGGTGAATGGAGACATAGGGATGAAAAATGCAGTCCCTGCATGCAAAGAATTTTAACTCTAATGGGAGGAGTGGAGGAAATTCAGAACCAAGAAGCAAACCGATGATTGCAATCCAGTGTAATGCACAGGATGGCCTTTACCTTGGGAGCCTTTCTGGAAAATTGATACTTGAATGTAATCTAGAAAGATGGGTCATGGCAAAGCAGGGAGAGAACAGAGTGACTGTCATTTCAGTTAGAGGGAGCATGGGGGGTTGTAAAAAGGCATGGTAGTTTTGGGGGAGTTTCCCTTAACTCTGTATGGAGGAAGCACGGGCAGGTAGGGTTGCTGTGGTAATGGGGCTGGGGTAGAAGCCAGGTGGTGAGAGCCACGACGCCATGGCAAGGAGTTGGGACGTCATCTTTAAGGCAAGATGAGGGGCATTGAAATACTTAAAGTAACAATCAGACTGAAGATTGGAGAGATTTGAGAAATTTGGAAGACTATCGTCATGATCCAGGCTAGAAGGGAAAAAGGATTGTACTTTAGGGGCTTTCCTGGTGGTCCAGTGGTTAAGACTCTGTGCTCCTAATGCAGGGAGCCCCCCTGGGTTCGATCCCTGGTCGGGGAACTAAGATCACACATACTGCAACTAAGCCCACGGACCGCAACCACTGAGCCCGCAGACCCTAGAGCCCGCATGCTGCAACTAAGGACCCACGAGCTGCAGCCAAGACCCAGCGCAGCAAAAATAAACAAACAAACAAATTAATTAAAAAAAAAGAATTGTACTTAAGCTGTGGCTGTGGGCATGGAGAAGAAGGAAGTAACTCAAGGGACATTTAGGAGAAAGACTGGATAGGACATATGTTCAAACAGTAACCATGGGAAGGACCTACCTCGACGTTTTGGAATCAACCTTGAGAAATTGCTATGATGTGCCCAAGTTCCCACCTGGTTTTTCACAGGTTCAGCTTGGGGCACTCCTCTAAAGTTTGCTGGAAGTTGGAAGTCTGATAAACACCTATGAAGATTTTTTTTTTCTTCCTTTGCCTCCCCTTTGAAAAACCCAGTGGAAAATTCAGTGTTTTCTTTGTCCTAGTGATGGGGATGGGGGGAGATGAGAAATGTGGCTATTTCCAGTGCAGCCTATGGCCTGCAAGGGAAAAATGATTGATGGGCTATGAGTACCTTCCTTCCATCCAATTTCATGCCAAGCTCTGCTGTAGCACCAGGGTTATAAGATTTGAGGCTCCTTGCACAAAATTCCCAGCCCATAAATATCTCCCCTTCTGCCTGCTATGGGAACATTTTTTCTGTTAATGTCCAAAATTAGATTAATTATAATCCTTGATTTAGGACACAAGCTCATCATTAGTCCATGCATGGCTTTCTTTCATTTCTTGTTCATAGTATAATGAACTCCTATGTATCCACCACCCACCTGAGAATGAAAACATTACCTGAAATGTATACCTCTCTTCTGCTCCTCTCCCACCCCATCTCCCTCCTCTTCAAGATGGAAGGAAAAACCCTTCTGATCTTTGTGTTTATCTTTCCTTTTTTGGCATGTTTTATTTTGTATATTTTTATGTATGGGTTTTTCTCCCCCACATTCAAAAATTGACCCACTAAAATGAGAACATTTGAACTTGGAGAAGAGCAAATACAAAATCCTTCGGAAGAGTCTGACATCTTCGTAAATATATTTCTTTTTTAAAAATAGATTTAGTTATTTATTTATTTTTATTTTTGGCTGCGTTGGGTCTTTGTTGCTGCCCGCGGGCTTTCTCTAGTTGTGGCGAGAGGGCGCTACTCTTTGTTGCGGTGCGTGGGCTTCTCATTGCGGTGGCTTCTCTTGTTGTGGAACACATTCTCTAGGTGTGTGGGCTTCAGTAGTTGTGGCACGCGGGCTTAGTTGCTCTGCAGCATGTAGGATCTTTCCAGACCAGGGCTCAAACCTGCATCCCCTGCATTGGCAGATGGATTCTTAACCACTGCGCCACCAGGGAAGCCCTTAAATATGCTTCTTATTAAAAACCTAATTTGCGGGCTTCCCTGGTGGCGCAGTGGATGAGAGTCCACCTGTCGATTCAGGGGACATGGGTTCGTGCCCCGGTCTGGGAAGATCCCACATGCTGTGGAGCGGCTGGGCCCATGAGCCATGGCTGCTGAGCCTGCGCGTCCGGAGCCTGTGCTCCGCAACGGGAGAGGCCACAACAGTGAGAGGTCCGCGTACCTCAAAAAAAAACCCCCACAACTCCCCACAAAAAAAACCCCCAAAAACCCCCCTAATTTGCCTTACAAAAAAAAATCTTTGAGTGAAATTGAGAGTCCAAAAAAAGATATGTTTGTGCTCTAGTATGTCACCAAGCACCCTGGAGGGCAGACGGCCCCGGTTAGAGAGGCACTTCAGACTTCTGTGACTGCTGGCAAAGTGGGCTCTGACAGCCTGAGAGCAGTGCCTCCTTCCAACAGAGGGACACGGCGGGGGCGGGGGCTGCCAGCAGGTGACGCTCATCAGAGCCCAGGTGCACAAAATGGTGACGGGCTCCAAGCAGTATGGACAGAGCGTGGACTTCATGGGTGCAGCAGCTTATCCCTTAAACTGGTCAGTGACATAGGACCCATGTGGCCTGGCTCCAAAAGGGGAGCTGGTCCAGTTAGATTCTCTCTTGGGAAACTGGACTGAGAAGCGCAGAAGGAATGATTTGCTAGTTAGTGGTAGGAGTTTCACTTACTTGACAAGTCAAGAGAGAGAGCTGGAGCTGGAGAGGACACGATGGGCCGTGGGAAACTCAGAGTTGTACTGGAGCAAAAATGATGAGCAGTCCAAGGAGGCCAGCTGATAGCCAGACAGAATTAGATGGTTGACCAGAACAGAGGCTTGCTAACAGGAGGGCAGTGGTGGAAGGAGCCACAAGTCCTGATACTGAGGCTGGGGGAGCTATGAGTATCCAACATTCAGCAGAATTCAACTTCTGATCTCAGAAAGCCTGGTACCATCAAGACTCTGGTTCTTAGATTTCCTGTTCTCAGGTGTCCATAACCCTGTTTAATCCAACTTTCCACCTATTCTGTGCCTGCACCTGCACCTGTACCTGCACAGCCCAACATTACTGGAATAAAGAATACAATCAAACTGTCGTGGTTTAAAAATATGCTCACAAATTCTTTGATACTCCTCCCTTGAAGAGGTGGAGGCTAATTCCCTCCTTTTACGAGTGGGCTGGACTGGGCTTCCCTGGTGGCGCAGTGGTTAAGAATCCACCTGCCAATGCAGGGGACACGGGTTTGAGCCCTGGTCCGGGAAGATACCACATGCCGCAGAGCAACCAAGCCTGTGTGCCACAACTACTGAAGCCTGCGTGCCTAGAGCCTGTGCTCCACAAGAGAAACCACTGCAATGAGAAGCCCACGCACCGCAACGAAGAGTAGCCCTTGCTTGCCGCAACTAGAGAAAGCCCATTCACAGCAACGAAGACCCAAGGCAGCCAAAAATAAAAATAAATAAAAGAATTAATTAAAAAAATACTGTAAAACAAAAACAACAACAAAATAAATAAGTAAAATCAGAAGACTTAGGGTCAGGTTTGCCATGTGAGTAACTTTGGGTTAGCCTGACAGTACAATCTACCCATAGACTTGCTGTGACTCTCTAATGGGTCATGGACTTGAAAGTGCTACCTATATTCAAACGTAAGTTTTTACATTAGTCAGGGTTGGCCACTGGGAGGCAGTCTCAGCTAGCCTCCTAGCTGGGCTTGAGCGGATCCACCCTTTCCTGCCAGGGATGAGAGACTGGGGTGATGTGCGATCCCACAGACCTGGAGAGGGATAAGCCCACACATCTGGCCTTCCCAGCCTTCTGTTTTCTCAGGGCTGGTTAGATAGGGTTCAGTCTTACAGCTCTGGCACTCTTTGGAGTAATGGGATACTTCCTGTCCTGGGCAGACGGGGAACCCATCTTTTACTTAGAGACGACGAATGAACGCGTGGATCACAGCAGGCCATCTTCTCTCTAATACTATTTTCTTTTATTTAAAATTTTTAATTGAGATATAATTCACATAATCAAAACTCACCATTTTAAAATATACAATTCTGTGATTTTTTTCATTATATTCACTATGTTGTGCAACCATCACTGCTTATCTAATTCCAGAAAATTTCCATCACCCCCGATAAGAAACCTCATACCTATTTGTAGTCAGTCCCCGTTCCCCTCTCTGCTCGGTTCCCGGCAACCAATAATCTACTCTGTTTCTGTGGACTTGCCGATTCTGAATATTTCATGTAACTAGAAGCACACAACTTGTGGCCTTTTGTGACTGGCTTCTTTCACTTAGCATAATATTTTCAAGGGTCACCCATGTTGTAGCGTATATCAGTATTTCATTCCTTTTTATGGCTGAATGATATTCAGTCGCATGGCTGTACTACATTTTGTTGGTCTATTCGTGCGTTGACAGACATTGGGCTGTTTCCACTCTTTGGCTGCTGTGAATAATGTCTTATGAGCATCGGAGTAGAAGTTTTTGTGTGGACTTAAGTTTTCAAGTCTGTTTCAATTCCCTGGAGTGGAATGTTACTAGAAGTTACTCTGTCACTCTGTGTTTAGCATTTTGAGGAACTGCCAAACTCTTTTCCAAAGTGTCTGTATATTTTCCATTCCCACCAGCAATGTACGAGAACTCTGTAATCCTCTTGACACTGGATTCACCCCATGCTTGCCTTAGAATTCTGAAATGGGAAGGCCCAGGGGAGAGACTGAAGTTAAGGTTCTGCATGACAAAGAGCTTTGCAGACTTTGTCTGAAAAGCACACTTGGGCTTTGGGGTGATTTGTCTTCCTTGCTGAGGGCACAATGCAGCCTTGTCCTTCTGGACGAGAGGAGCCACTGTGGATAAGCTGAGTGCTCTATCTGAGCTGCATTCACCAACGCTGTTTGCCAAGAAGAGTTCTTACTAGTCGGTGCCGGCAGGTGTGTTTCTGCCCGGCCTCATCGGCCTCTGTTGTGGATCCTGGGCTTCCTGGGTGGAGCTGGCAGTGGCTCTTGTGGGGTGTCTGAGGTGTGAGGCTGGGGAGATGTCTGTTCAGGTTGACAGGGCCAGCGGGAGCCCGGCTGGGTAACGGGGAGACGTTGGCTGTCAACTCAGGTGGGGCTGGTGAGCAGAGACGGCTCCTGGCTTGGAAAACGAGGGTTCTCTTCCCAGCAGCTCAGGCCTGTCTGCCTAGATGAGGATGAATTTGTTCATGCAGCATCTGAACGTGACAAGGGAGGTGATTCAGGCAGGTGGGGTGGGAAAGAGATTGCTAACCCCAAAGGAGACCCTTATGGAGCAGGGAAATTACCAGCTGTGCTTACTCTGTGATTAGATGGAGAAGGGCTTGTTCATTTCAGTCCGTCTAAAGGGAGTGTTCCCGGGAGGCTCGGGGAGAAACCAAAGCAGGGAAAACAATCTCATGAGATCCCTGCCTGAAGATGCTGGGTCCACTCTACCCGGTATGTATCTATCCAACCACTGGGCATCTTATACCTGTGGGTGTTTATTCATTCACTGCTTTCTCCTTTTTTGTCTGTTGTCAAGTCTCCCTCTGCCTCTGTCTCATGAGGACCCTTGTGATTGCATTATGGCTCCAAAAGGGGAGCTGGTCCAGTTAGATTCTCTCTTGGGAAACTGGACTGAGAAGCGCAGAAGGAATGATTTGCTAGTTAGTGGTAGGAGTTTCACTTACTTGACAAGTCAAGAGAGAGAGCTGGAGCTGGAGAGGACACGATGGGCCGTGGGAAACTCAGAGTTGTACTGGAGCAAAAATGATGAGCAGTCCAAGGAGGCCAGCTGATAGCCAGACAGAATTAGATGGTTGACCAGAACAGAGGCTTGCTAACAGGAGGGCAGTGGTGGAAGGAGCCACAAGTCCTGATACTGAGGCTGGGGGAGCTATGAGTATCCAACATTCAGCAGAATTCAACTTCTGATCTCAGAAAGCCTGGTACCATCAAGACTCTGGTTCTTAGATTTCCTGTTCTCAGGTGTCCATAACCCTGTTTAATCCAACTTTCCACCTATTCTGTGCCTGCACCTGCACCTGTACCTGCACAGCCCAACATTACTGGAATAAAGAATACAATCAAACTGTCGTGGTTTAAAAATATGCTCACAAATTCTTTGATACTCCTCCCTTGAAGAGGTGGAGGCTAATTCCCTCCTTTTACGAGTGGGCTGGACTGGGCTTCCCTGGTGGCGCAGTGGTTAAGAATCCACCTGCCAATGCAGGGGACACGGGTTTGAGCCCTGGTCCGGGAAGATACCACATGCCGCAGAGCAACCAAGCCTGTGTGCCACAACTACTGAAGCCTGCGTGCCTAGAGCCTGTGCTCCACAAGAGAAACCACTGCAATGAGAAGCCCACGCACCGCAACGAAGAGTAGCCCTTGCTTGCCGCAACTAGAGAAAGCCCATTCACAGCAACGAAGACCCAAGGCAGCCAAAAATAAAAATAAATAAAAGAATTAATTAAAAAAATACTGTAAAACAAAAACAACAACAAAATAAATAAGTAAAATCAGAAGACTTAGGGTCAGGTTTGCCATGTGAGTAACTTTGGGTTAGCCTGACAGTACAATCTACCCATAGACTTGCTGTGACTCTCTAATGGGTCATGGACTTGAAAGTGCTACCTATATTCAAACGTAAGTTTTTACATTAGTCAGGGTTGGCCACTGGGAGGCAGTCTCAGCTAGCCTCCTAGCTGGGCTTGAGCGGATCCACCCTTTCCTGCCAGGGATGAGAGACTGGGGTGATGTGCGATCCCACAGACCTGGAGAGGGATAAGCCCACACATCTGGCCTTCCCAGCCTTCTGTTTTCTCAGGGCTGGTTAGATAGGGTTCAGTCTTACAGCTCTGGCACTCTTTGGAGTAATGGGATACTTCCTGTCCTGGGCAGACGGGGAACCCATCTTTTACTTAGAGACGACGAATGAACGCGTGGATCACAGCAGGCCATCTTCTCTCTAATACTATTTTCTTTTATTTAAAATTTTTAATTGAGATATAATTCACATAATCAAAACTCACCATTTTAAAATATACAATTCTGTGATTTTTTTCATTATATTCACTATGTTGTGCAACCATCACTGCTTATCTAATTCCAGAAAATTTCCATCACCCCCGATAAGAAACCTCATACCTATTTGTAGTCAGTCCCCGTTCCCCTCTCTGCTCGGTTCCCGGCAACCAATAATCTATTCTGTTTCTGTGGACTTGCCGATTCTGAATATTTCATGTAACTAGAAGCACACAACTTGTGGCCTTTTGTGACTGGCTTCTTTCACTTAGCATAATATTTTCAAGGGTCACCCATGTTGTAGCGTATATCAGTATTTCATTCCTTTTTATGGCTGAATGATATTCAGTCGCATGGCTGTACTACATTTTGTTGGTCTATTCGTGCGTTGACAGACATTGGGCTGTTTCCACTCTTTGGCTGCTGTGAATAATGTCTTATGAGCATCGGAGTAGAAGTTTTTGTGTGGACTTAAGTTTTCAAGTCTGTTTCAATTCCCTGGAGTGGAATGTTACTAGAAGTTACTCTGTCACTCTGTGTTTAGCATTTTGAGGAACTGCCAAACTCTTTTCCAAAGTGTCTGTATATTTTCCATTCCCACCAGCAATGTACGAGAACTCTGTAATCCTCTTGACACTGGATTCACCCCATGCTTGCCTTAGAATTCTGAAATGGGAAGGCCCAGGGGAGAGACTGAAGTTAAGGTTCTGCATGACAAAGAGCTTTGCAGACTTTGTCTGAAAAGCACACTTGGGCTTTGGGGTGATTTGTCTTCCTTGCTGAGGGCACAATGCAGCCTTGTCCTTCTGGACGAGAGGAGCCACTGTGGATAAGCTGAGTGCTCTATCTGAGCTGCATTCACCAACGCTGTTTGCCAAGAAGAGTTCTTACTAGTCGGTGCCGGCAGGTGTGTTTCTGCCCGGCCTCATCGGCCTCTGTTGTGGATCCTGGGCTTCCTGGGTGGAGCTGGCAGTGGCTCTTGTGGGGTGTCTGAGGTGTGAGGCTGGGGAGATGTCTGTTCAGGTTGACAGGGCCAGCGGGAGCCCGGCTGGGTAACGGGGAGACGTTGGCTGTCAACTCAGGTGGGGCTGGTGAGCAGAGACGGCTCCTGGCTTGGAAAACGAGGGTTCTCTTCCCAGCAGCTCAGGCCTGTCTGCCTAGATGAGGATGAATTTGTTCATGCAGCATCTGAACGTGACAAGGGAGGTGATTCAGGCAGGTGGGGTGGGAAAGAGATTGCTAACCCCAAAGGAGACCCTTATGGAGCAGGGAAATTACCAGCTGTGCTTACTCTGTGATTAGATGGAGAAGGGCTTGTTCATTTCAGTCCGTCTAAAGGGAGTGTTCCCGGGAGGCTCGGGGAGAAACCAAAGCAGGGAAAACAATCTCATGAGATCCCTGCCTGAAGATGCTGGGTCCACTCTACCCGGTATGTATCTATCCAACCACTGGGCATCTTATACCTGTGGGTGTTTATTCATTCACTGCTTTCTCCTTTTTTGTCTGTTGTCAAGTCTCCCTCTGCCTCTGTCTCATGAGGACCCTTGTGATTGCATTCAGGGCTACAATAATCTCCCCATTTCAGGATCCTTAATCACCACTGCCAAGATTGTTTTTCCAAATACGGTATGTACTATTCACAGGTTCCAGAGTTTGGGACTCAGTATCTTTGGAGGACCATTTCTCAGCCACTCCCCCTCCCAGTTTCAAAAATCACTGATGTCCTAGATCCTTAGGGTAAACCAGGCCTCGGAAATTGGAACCCTGAGAAAAGCGATTAATGCAAGGTCCCAGAGCCCATTTCCCTTCTGAGATTAGAACCCACAACTCTTATTCCCCAGGCCTTCTCTTTCTGGTCCTGGTTCCTAGGAATAACCATGACTGGCTCTTCCTGAGTGTTTCTTATGTACTATTCAAAGCAAATTCCATGTATTATCTCATCACCCTTCCAAACAACCCTATAAGGTAGAGCCTACTATTACCTTTCGTTTTACAGGTGAGAAAATTAAGGGGATGAGAGGTTAACTAACTTGCCCAAGGTGACAGAGCTAATTACTGGTGCTGTTGGGCTAGATACCCAGGCAAAGGCCAAACCCTTCACTTGTAGGAGGGACACCTTTACTTGGGGTTACTCTGATCCACTCCATGAATCACCCTTCTCTGATATTTTTGTCCTTCTAGCGAATATGGAACTAAACTTTTCTGGAAAGAAAGGAGACCCCTCTAACCCCTTGCCCTCCTGCTGAGAACGAATTCCTTGGAAAATACTGGCCTCAAGCTGCCCAATAAGCCTTCTCATCTCAGGTGATGGGACCAATGGGAAGTAAGCAGGGTCTTGCAATGAGATGGGGATGGATGGCTGTGATCCTAATGGATTTCTTAGGCTAATGGCTTGGGAGGGGCCCCGGAAGTTTCTCAGCCTCCAAATTGTCTGCTGAAAGCAGAAGGGGAGGGTGGGGCAGATTCATTTGCACCTTGGGTACGTATCTGTTCCTGGCTGTGACTCACTTCCCTCTGGAGCAGGACCTCAGGTGAGATGTTTACCTGTTCCACCTCCCCTTCACACTGCCTTACAGCTCCCCTCCCCGTGGGGCGGATCTCTGACAGCACAGAGCAGCTCTGCCCTTCTGTCTACCCCACGGAGCCCTCGACCATGGCAGCGCCGGTGGCTAGAGTATCCAAGTGGCAGGCAGCAGCTGAAGGTCTTGGCTCCGAACCAGAAAGCCGTGAAGTACTTGGGCCAGGACTTTGAGACCCTGAGGCAGAAGTACTTGGACTCAAGGGTCCTAGTTAAGGATCCAGAGTTCCCAGTGTGCCCACCAGCCTTGGACTACGAGGATCTTGGACCATGCTCCCCGCAAACTCAAGGCATTGTTTGGAAGCGGCCCGTGGTAAGGAGATGGGTTTGCTGTTGAGTGTCAGGATGGAGGGCCCTTGCTTCTGGTCAAAAGTAGCTGAGGGAGAAGTTATGGTTCTTGGCCCTATGTTCCTGTATCCCGTATTTCAGCCTACCCCCACCCCTCCACTTTAAAAAACATCTTTTCAGAGGTGATAAGGTATAGAGGGAAGGGCATGCACTGGCTTTGGAACCAGACAAGTTAGATTTGAATCCTGCCTCTGCCTGTGTGGTCTTGGACAGATAATGGCTGGGATCCTCAGTTTTTTCATCTGTAAAATGGTGCTACTGGCATCTTATTTTTCAATGTTGGTACAAGGACTGGAGATAAAGGTCAGAGCACAGTGCTTGGCATATAACAGGCATAGAAGGCATGGTAGGTATTGCATAGGACCCCTGGGCCAGTGCAAGATGGAAAAAACCAATGCTAGAAGTAATCAGTCCTGGGGTACATTGTGACGTCGTTGCTGAAGTGTGCAGGGTTGCGAATTGTCATTGTTCTATTGAGGCTAGGGAGTGGAGAGGTGGGGCTGGGGGTCTGTGAATACAGATGGGAGTCAGGGACTCTGGGATGCTGTCACTGATTACCCCCCCGCCCCAGATCTCAAGGGCAAGGGAGGTAGAACCATCCCCCCAAAACCTGGGCCCATGACCTACTGCTCTGTGACCCTTGTCAGTTATTTAACCTCAAGGATAGGAGCTCCCCCACACAGAGTGGTTGTGAGAATTGAGATAATCCTTTGAGGTGCTCTGCTCAGTGCCTGGTCCACAAGTCTCATAAGAGAACACGCTCTGTGACCCTTGGCCAGGTTGCCGTTTGTCTTCTAGACCATGATGGGAAAATCAAGCCATGGTCCTTATTTTCTTGGCAATGGTTGAAGAGGGAGGATAAGGAGAGAATAACTCCTTGGATGTTGTCAAAATCACCCTTTAACTCCAGCTATCTCTACCCCTTCTGTTTTCATCCTATCAATTTTACACAACAGTTACCACCTCTGAGCATAACTCCTTTGCCCTACTTCCCTCCAGCCCCCCATAGCCATCTTCCATGCCCCTCTGGAACCTATGTGGGTGCTCTGGGATGTTGGCAAAATCAAGGTTGGGAACCATGGTTTCATATTTTTTTTTTTTTTGTGGTACGTGGGCCTCTCACTGTTGTGGCCTCTCCCGTTGCGGAGCACAGGCTCCGGACACGCAGGCTCAGCGGCCATGGCTCACGGGCCCAGCCGCTCCACGGCATGTGGGATTTTCCCGGACTGGAGCACGAACTCGTGTCCCCTGCATCGGCAGGCGAACTCTCAACCACTGCGCCACCAGGGAAGCCCCATGGTTTTATATTCTAATGTCAAGAGTTGGCAGCCACATTTCATTTCAACAGACAGTTATTTTAGGCCTCTGTTTTGGGCCAGGCATTGGCTATGCCCTGTTTAGAAAGGTGGTTGGTGAGAAACTGAGGAATGAGCTGGGATCTCGGCTCTGAGGGAGATTGTGGGGAGGCAGACAGATGAATAAAGGACCGACATCCTGGGCAGAATGAAGGAAGTGCTAACAGAGGCATCAACCACGGGCATGGCAATGTGGGATGTTAGGACTGAATGACGGAAGGACTTAGGGGAGCAGAATACATTCGAGTGGAACTGAAGGACCCCAAGGAGCTTGGGGGAGGCGAGATGGATATGGGGGGAGGGGAGAAGGTTTCACTCTGTGACCAAAGTCAGGTATCTTTAGCCTTTGCCTAGTTTTTCTCTTTCATTTGAAATTCTTAAAGCCCTCACCTCCTCAACCATATTTCACGTTCTCCCCTAAACTGTGTCTTTACCTAGTCTCACTGTCCACGTAAATATGGTAATTTCAGACTGGAATGCTGATTTGTGCCTGTCAACAAAATGCTATAAAAGCCAGACCATGAGGTAGTAGAACCTGATTAATGTGGAACTGAAGTACTCCCATTATTGGGAGTTTTGAGATGAACAAATAAAAGCTTGTCAGAATGTACCCTCTCCATCCCCAGTCATCAGTGAAGGATTCTCACTCAGCTGCTTTTGACCAGGCTGTGCTCACACATCACACGATACATTATAGGACCCAGTTTTATCCTCTAAGATCTTACAGATTATTGAATAGACTCCTGAGTTTGTAATGACCCTGATTCTATCTCTATTGGGGATGTGCCTTGGAATCTGGGAAAACTCAGCCTGTTCCTAAACGCTTCATTTCTTTCTTTCCTTGAAGTCTCTCAGGGGCCTGTAGGAAGGTTGGGGTGTCCAGAAATGAGGTGCACCAATGAGTTCATTTGCTCTTCTTTCCTCCCCTTCCCTCCCCTCCCCCTCCCCCT
>NW_020173691.1:134801-145313 GCF_003031525.2 Neophocaena asiaeorientalis asiaeorientalis
TCCCTCCCTCCCTTCCTTCCATCCTCCCTCCCTCCTTTCCTTCATTCCTTCCTTCCTCCCTCTCTTTCTTCTTTTTTTCTTAAATTGTGGTAAAATACACACAAAATATAATTTACCATCTTAACCATTTTTTTTTTTTTTTTGCGGTATGCGGGCCTCTCACCGTTGTGGCCTCTCCCGTTGTGGAGCACAGGCTCCAGACGCGCAGGCTCAGCAGCCATGGCTCACGGGCCCAGCTGCTCCGCGGCAGGTGGGATCTTCCCGGACTGGGATACGAACCCGTGTCCCATGCATCGGCAGGCAGACTCTCAACCACTGCACCACCAGGGAAGCCCTGTTAGATTTTTTTTTTACCCATATGCACATACTTTTTTTTAATAGAAAACAAGTTAATTATTTTTTTTAATATTTGGAAGAAAAAAAAAAAAGCCAGTCCAAAGGCAGTGTCTTGGCCCATTTAGGTAGGAGCTAGCAGCTTTATACAAGGCTGTAGGGCTGCCACTTTGAGGTAGGTGAGCAGGGAAAGCGTAGGTCAGATGTGGGAATGGAGCTGAGTTCTCCTCTGTATAGGACACTTCCTGACACCTCAGTGTTTCCATCAGCACACGGGGTCATCATTGAATCAAGTATTTAATGAGCGTCTACAGGGTGCAGGGCATTTTGTTAGAGTGTTATACATTAGCCTCATCCTCTCCCTGTACATAGGGGTGTTGTCTGAACGGGTGAGATCACAGTTCCTCATGTCATTATCTCAGCCTTTGCCTTTCTCCTACCCTCCCCCATACCCGCTTTCACACCCACACACCCACACAGTATGTATAGCGATAAAGAGCTGGCCGTGGGCACCAGCTCCTGCTCTGCCTCCCCTGGCTGTGTGACTGTGGGTAGATCAGCACCGTTGATCTCATAAGCCCTCCTGATCCCAGGGCATCACAGTTTCTTCATTGAGTGGGACAACACTGACGTTTCAGGGACAACACGGCTCTGAATTGAATTCGCTGGGCTTCCAAACGGCCAGCCAGTGACAGCTGCAGGAAATAGACCTGGAAACGAAGGCAGGAGGAGACAAATCCTATTTGCTGAAAATTAGCCAAACAAACAAAATCTCAGCATCCATGCGGCACCAATCACCCTTTATCCTTCAGGAGATTTCCCCTCCATCCTTTTTCTCCTTGTTCCTCCTGTTCTCTTGAGCCTGTGGGAAACTTTTATGATTTTGAATCACCGGCATTTATTTTAAATGCTTCCAATGTTCTCTCCTTTGACGAGTATAGCCGATATCCCCTTAGCCAGAGCTCATGGTGCGTGAGCACAAAGCAGTGAGAACGATTCGGGTACCACACAGACGCGAGCCCTGTTCCCTGAAAGCCACAGTCTCCTAAGCCTTTGTGTGAGGGCTCACACAGGGGTAGCGTTCTGACCTTTTATTGCTCTGGATGACTGTGCTGTACCTTTTTACTTCCAGCTAAATATTTAACCTAATTTAGCACATGTCTCAGGGAAACACAGCTTCTAATCTATGCTTTTAACAGCTTCTTGTTGTAGATGTTTTGACTTTGGCAAAGGTATTTAATAAGTGTCTTTTAATTGATCAACTTGGATAGATCTTCCTTTGAATAGTTTTAAGCTCAGAGAAAAGAAGGGTTCCCAAAAGAGGCCTGAGCGTTACCATGGTGAGCGTGCGCTGCTGATGGAGCCTGCAGCTAGAGGAGCAGTAAATGAACCTGATTCTCCGAATCCAACTCACATCAAAGTGAGGGGGCCACGCCGTGGAGGCTGCTCCGGGTTAGCCCTGCTGCAGTGGTGGTTTTTAATGAGCAGAGCGGAAAGGGGTTGTTGAGTCCAATTTCCTGAAGGATGCTGGGTACGGGGCCGGAGGGCCTGTGGACCAGATGGAGCCTCAACATGTATCGAAGTGGGTGCCTGCACGCCAGGCCTGCAACTCAGCACCAGGGTGGTTGCCAGGAGCTAAGTGACAACAACCTGTGTGGCCTGTGAGTCTTGAGCTCGGTGGCGTTAACGATGGGTGGATCATGGCGAGATTAAGAAGAAAACTTCCTGATCAGAGAACCAGGGGGTGTCATGCTGCACCTGTAGAATCAGGGTGTGACAGGGATTCATGTTTGTTCAGTGCCTTTCAGGCTTGACACAGTCCAGCACAGTGCAGTGGGGTCTGTTCCAGGTTTAAAACATCTTTGTTATGATTTTTTATTATTTTTAAAATTTATTTATTTTATTTATTTATTTTTGGCTGCATTGGGTCTTCGTTGCGGTGCGCAGGCTTCTCATTGCTGTAGCTTCTCTTGTTGCGGAGCACGGGCTCTAGGTGCGCGGGCTTCAGTAGCTGTGGCATGTGGGCTTCAGTAGTTGTGGCTCGCGGGCTCTAGAGCGCAGGTTCAGTAGTTGTGGCGCATGGGCTTAGCTGCTCCGCGGCATGTGGGATCTTCCCGGACCAGGGCTCGAACCCGTGTCCCCTGCACCGGCAGACGGATTCTTAACCAGTGTGCCACCAGGGAAGTCCTGTTATTATTTTTTAACAGTTGATCTATATAATGAAAATGACGTCCTTTACACAGTTTTGTGTTATCGTGATTTTATTATTATTTTGAATACACACTGTTCAAAAATGAAAACCACTGAAAGGTCCACCGTGAAGGTTCAGCTTCCTGTCTGTCTCCATCTATTCCACTGCTTGCTGTCCTGGAACCTTTTTTTTTCCTTATCCTTTCAGTGTTTCTTTATGCAAATTCAAGCAAGTCTAAATACGTATTCTAATTTGCATCGCCTTCTTGCCTTGAAGGCAGCACACTGTAAACATTGTTTAGCACCTTTCCATTATTTGTTATTATTTTACTAAATAAAATGTCTTGGAGCTCTTTCCATGTCAGCGTATGAAGGGCTTCATTCCTTTGTAACCACTCAGAATATTGCAGTCCATTGCAGTGCGAAGTACCAGTTGATTTAGCCTGTCTCCTACTGATGGACACGTGTTATTTTCTCTCTTCAGCTATTATACAAAATGGTGCAGTGAATGTCCTTCTCCGCGGTAGTGTGTGTGTGAGGGTTTTCGTCAGCAGGTTTGAAGTGTGGCTGCTTCAGTCACCATGGAATATCTTTCCCTTCTATTTGATTCCCAGTGCTTAGTGACCTCATATTCAGTCCCACTATCACCACTGTCTTATCTACTCTGAGGAAAGGGCCCGGGACAATCATTTACACTTTAGTGTGAATTTGAGTCAGTGGGCTACCAGAGGATTTGTATATTGAACATTATCTCCAGAGCATGAAAGAATTGTACCGTTACATCTTCAGTTACACCAACTCTCACTAACTTATTTCCTTTTGGTATGAATGCAGACAATGAAGCACAGTAATAGAAATCATGGATTATATTCATATTACATTACAATTGTTGCAAATAATTCAAAATACCACATATTCATCATTACCTCATAATCATGGTGCTTGTTAGTCGCCACTCCAGAACTTTTATATAGAATGTTAATAAAGAAGTACGAACCTTACCATATTCTAATGTTAAAAACATATTTTGATAACTATTTCAATGTAATTATATTATATATATACAATGTATTTCTCGCCAAGCCAGGCTTCATCCTCGCCATGTGAGCCCCTCGCTTCCCACCAGAGCCTGTGCTCATGTAGAGTCCAGGAGCTAACTTTCTTTGGAGACATTATTATAGGAAGAAAGACTGGGAAGCCTGCAATGCTAAAGTTTCAATTGCTCCAGGTAATTCTTACTGTGTAATATGACTTTCTGTTGGGTGACTCAGTCTCTGCCTGAGGGCGGTGTGGTTTGCCTCCACAGAAGTAATCAAATGGGTATCTGTTGATGAAACAGCCCCCAGATAAAATCCTTCCCTGGATCCCCAGGCCTGGAGTTCTTCACCCGGACACACTGAGGAGGGGTTCCCTGCAGCTGCAGCCTTACCACGCTTGGTCTTCCTGGCAGAGCCCACGCTCACCAGATCTAGCAAGGGCCACACACACAGCATCCCTCCAGTGTGAGGAGATCTCAGGGCCACACCATAGTGAGAGGGAATAAGTTGTTAAGTGTGGGATTATGCCCTGTCGGGCACGTCTGCGGTGCCCACTTCCAGCGAAGGCTCATGGTTGGCACGTCACACAGGGAACTGCAGGCACCTCGCTTGTCCCTCTGCTGCCTGTCCCAGCACCGTCTGTCTCTCCTTTGCATGTTGGCCCATGTGTGTCCCTCTGAGGCCTCTGTGTCCACAGAAATAGATTCTGTCCCACCACGAAGTACATGCTTCTGGCTTCTTTCACCCGACGCGGTAAGTCATGACTCTGGACTGGCCAGGACTCCTTTAGTCATTGGCTTCAGAAGTTCAACCCAACCAGCTTAAAGAAAAAGGAGAAGTTATTGGCTCATCCCACTAGACCATGGAAAGGGAAGGGCAGTGCTGGCCTCGAGAAGCCTGGATCTAGGGATCTAGGTGTTCCTGGAGCTCTCTCTGCCTGTCTTGTCTCCACTCCACCCTCTTCCATGCCAGGCAGGCTTCATGCAGAAGGAGAGATGACCACTAGTGTTCCAGACTTCGACTTGGTAGTATCGCAAACCACCTTTGATTTTACAAATCTCAGAAAAAGTCTCTGATCTGGTGGTTGGGATCTTTGCCCACTCCTTGGTTTCAGTTATTTCAGCCAGAGAGGTGAGGTACCATTTGATTGGCTCAGCTTGGGTCATGGGCTTTGCTCTTCTGACTGCCAGGCTCCCCCCAAACCACAGGGGGGTTCTCCAAAAAAAGGGGGCAGTGTGCAGTGGGCTGACAGAATGGAGAAAGTGTATCTCAATATGCCAGTGGGGTGGTGGGGACCAGGTCTGGCCAGACTGTGCTCTCCCCGCCCCAGGTCACCTTGGTCCTGCCATCTTCTCCCTGCCCCTGAATCCATCACCCTGCAGTGCTCTGGGACATGTCCCTCCCTGAAGGCTGCTCTCTTTCTCTGGTTCTGTGCTACCAGCAGTGCCTAATGATACCACCATAAATCCCTGACATCCTTGAGAGAAAGAGAGGGAATCACCACCTAGCCCTTCCCTGCCCTGCTGAGGTGCAGCACCTCTGGTGGCACAGAGCCCCTGGCACCGACCCACACTCAGCTCTTGCTTATTACAAGGGCCCTCCTACCTCTTACCCACTCAGAGATGAATAACGTAACCTCTCTGAGCTTCAGCTCTATGGGTTCTAACTAAAGGCAGGCTATCCTCTGAGATGTGGCCAGGAAGAGGGACGAAGTTTTGGAGGAAAGTTGTAGAAATTGTCAGTTAGATCTGCACTCATTCTAAGAAGGGTGTTTGGGCTTCCCTGGTGGTGCAGTGGTTAAGAATCCGCCTGCCAATGCAGGGGACACGGGTTCGAGCCCTAGTCCGGGAAGATCCCACATGCTGAGGAGCAACTAAGCGCATGCGCTACAACTACTGAGCCTGCGCTCTAGAGCCCATGAGCCACAACTACTGAGCCCATGTGCCACGACTACTGAGGCTGAGCTCTAGAGGCCGTGCTCCGCGAAAAGAGAAGCCACTGCAATGAGAAGCCCGCGCACTGCAATGAAGAGTAGCCCCTGCTCTCCGCCGCTAGAGAAAGCCCACGCACAGCTTCGAAGACCCAATGCAGCCAAAAATAAATAAATAAAATAAATAAATTGAAAAAAAAGAAAAGCATTAAAAAAGTATATCTTACTGTATGTCATATGGAAAAAAAAAAAAAAGTATGTTTGTACAGGTAAAGCAGTGGAAACCCATAGGATCTCCAAAGAGAAAAAGGCAGTAAAACCTGCCCCAACTTTCAAGGTGGGGTGTGATGGTGGGAAGGAAAGCAAGTATTCCTTACGTTTCAACCCAAGGAGAAAGGATGGGCTGAACTTTTCATTATTTCTATTTACCATAGTCTGCTTACCTCCAAAAAGGATGTGCATTGGTTTACAATGAAAAGCACGGACACAATAAAACCATACAACAAAGGTAAAATACACCAGACAATCTAGGCTAAAGACAGTGCTCCAGTTGAGAAATTAATTTTGTTTTGGGTTTTCTGATGGCCAAAGCAAAAAAGGAAACGCAGTGGTTGTCTCAGTTTTTGTTATTTATTAAAAAGGCATGAATGTTCATTACGTGTGTTTGTGTTTCACAAATACGCTCTTTAATGATGTCAATTCCCAAATATGAATTGAGCACATATATGTAAACACTAGGCGAGGGCATGACGGGTCAGACACTGAAGACAGAACAGTCCATCATGTTTGCACGTGTATGCAAAGGCACACGTGGGGGCTCCTGGTGAGTGTTCCGCAGACAATAGGGGAAGGTGGATGTATGGATTTCCCACTATGGGCTTTGAGACAGACTGCCTGGGTGCCTGTCCTCCATCTACTACTTACTAACTAGGTAATCTTGGATAACTCAACCCCTCTGGCTGAGTCTCAGGTTTTTTTGTTTGCTTGTTTGTTTTTTTAAATTTTTATTGGAGTATAGTTGATTTACAATGTTGTGTTAGTTTCAGGTGTACACCAAAGTGAATCAGTTATACATATACATACATCTACTCCCTCTGGGTCTCAGAGTTTTGAGAGAGATGAAAATGAAGATAATAACAGCACCCAGTTTATAGGATTGTGGTGAGGTTTAAATGAGGTGATAATGCATCTGAGCTGCCCAGCTCCATGCCTAGCTCATACTACCTGCTCCAAAAATGCTAACTGCTCTGTTCTTAGTATTTATTTGTTGGAGGGCATTGATTGTCAATAGGTCTCATATATTAAGAACTGAGTCAGTCAACTCTCAAATTTTAATCCAAGTTAAAGCAGATAGACACTTGTTTTTATGCTGGACTTACTATATTCAACCAGATTGTGGAAAATAGAGTAGTTAGCTAAGGCTCGAAAACATGTGTTAAAAGCGAATATAAGTGGTTGTTTAGGGGCATTTGAGGAATTGAATGCAGGTCTGCTCAGGCGAGGACATGAACGCAGGGCAGCAGGGGTATGCGTGGTGATTCAGTTGCCTTTGTCTGTGGCCCTTGCAGGTGGATTTCCGGGGCCATCCAGAGAAACTGATGAGACTCCGGAACCCGTGGGGCGAAGTGAAATGGATGGGGGCCCGGAGCGATGAGTAGGTTCTTTCCTCCCTCCAGCCGTGCTCACCTCCCTCTGCAGGAAGGCGTCATGCAAAACACGCAGTGATCGTGAGACCCACAGTGGAGTACGCTCGGCAGTGCTTTCCGTCCACAAAGCACACAGCCTGTTCAGAAAAGAGTGTTAGGTGGTTCCAGGTGGGGAAAAGCCAAACAAAAACCACTCAGCTGTAGTCTTCGATTCCTTGCTCTGCTTTGGCATTTGCAAGTTTGGCAGCTCAGTGGAATTTTGCTGAGCGCCGGAGGGTTGGCTGGTTTTCTACCTACCACCGCGGTCTTCCAAAGGTGAGACCCATCACTCTCCATCGGATTCTTTCCACTCCACAAAGCCTGGTCACTCGGACAAAGGCCAAACCCCTCAGCATCAAGAAGAAACGTGCCTAGAAGTAGGAACTGGATCCTAGGAGCCACTGGCCTCCAGAGGCAGTGAGGATGAGTGGGAGTGGCGCCCGCTCCCCCAGAGCTCATTACGGGCGGGTATTGATCTCTCCCGACAAAGCCATTAATGAACGGAGGGGCCCAGACCTCTCACAGTGGAGAGTGGCAGCCAGTCAGAGGTGGTGCCTGGACACAGAGGCCTCCTGTGGTGTCCTGGGACAGCTGTGCCCTGGAATCGATGCCACTGTGGTACTGGAGGATGGAGAGAGCATGGCCCAGTTTCCATCCTAGTTAGCACCGCTGGCACGGGGGAGGCATGTTGGCGCTGGGGAAGGATGGAGAATTGGCCAGTGTCACTGATGAAGAGCCACCAGAAGCGGGAATGGTTATAATAACAACTCACCCCCTAGCACATCCTTAAGCCTCGTATGTACCTCATACATGCTGTCCACACTGCATGATGCCATCAGGGCTTTGGAAGGGAACTTTATTACATTTATGAACTAATCACACATCATTAGTGCTCGTAACTGGTACTTCCCTTGAGGTTTGTGTCATGAAGAAACACATCCCCAGGGCCACGGATCTCCTCTTATATTAAAGGTTTTTCATTCTCCTGTCTATGATGGAGCAAAACCCAAAACCTTAGTTCTGCCAACTGCCCCAAAAGGATGTCATGGCTGAATGAAATTGAAACCCCAGTTTCGGCCATTTTAAGCAGCAGCTGCTTCCCAAGCTGCTTACGGGGCTTATATGACTTTATCTCCTTTCCCCAAAGATGCTCAGTCCCTAACAGGCTGGGACAGGTCCAAGGGTGTGAGGTGATGAGAGGCAAGCCCCGCAGGCTACATCTGGAGACGCAGCCAGGGGTATTTATACATGGCTGCCGCGGGGAGGAGGGTGCTGCATCTCTGAGGTAACATCCCTAGTCTCAGCTCAATGTCTTTAAATTAGAACTGTTTTTTTTTTAAGTTTGAAAAAACTAACTGGGAGATTTAGGTCAGATCTCATATTCTCCAGCTAGTCCCCTAATCTTTGTTTCTAACAAGCACATTCTGAGGTTTGGCTCTTTTTTTTTAAAATACATTTATTTATTTAATTTATTTATTTTCAGCTGTGTTGGGTCTTCGGTGCTGCGCGCGGGCTTTCTCTAGTTGTGGCGAGTGGGGGCTACTCTTCATTGCAGTCGCGGGCTTCTCATTGCCGTGGCTTCTCTCGTTGTGGAGCTGCGTGGGCTTCTCACTGTGGTGGCTTCTCTTGTTGTGGAGCACGGGCTCTAGGCGTGTGGGCTTCAGTAGTTGTGGCATGTGGACTCAGTAGTTGTGGCTCGCGGGCTCTAGAGCACAGGCTCAGTAGTTGTGGCGCATGGGCTTAGTTGCTCTGCAGCATGTGGGATCTTCCTGGACCAGGGACCGACCCCGTGTCCCCTGCACTGACAGGTGGATTCTCAGCCACTGCGCCACCAGGGAAGCCCAGGGAAGCCCCTGAGGTTTGGTCTGATCCAATGACTATTTCCATGAACTAAATAGGCCCTGGGTGCTCCCATCCCTGATGCCTAGGGATCCTGAGAGCCCCCCTGGAGGAAGAGGCTGGGCTTGGGTATACCCCAGCTTTTATGCAGCGACGGGGAGGTCTTCACGTTTTGCTGAAAGCAATCAGGGAAGGGATTTTTTAAAAGATGGATCTGGATACTGCTCAGTTATTTAGCGTTGCATACATATTTCAGGAAAACCTAACTCCTTAAAGGTCAGGGAGCTGGAAATGGCATTTCAACAAATTATGTGGGTATTGCTATGGAAAGGCCACCAGCAGGAGGCCCCACAGGGTGACATTACTTCACGGAAATTGTCACAAAACTGGGCCTGATTGTCATTTTGCAGGCTCAGGAAGGGGACCATGTTCATGTGCCCAGAGATGCTCAGACCCTCTCACAGTATCTTCACTTCAGACTGTTAGATAAGCCAGAAGGACGTCTCACCAATTGAGAAGCGGTGGAGTGGCCTGTGGCGGCCATTCTCGCAGCTCCTGCCTTGGACTTGCCCAGGCCTGTGATCAGGGCCTGGGGGGCTGAATCAGACATGAATGTAAAACTTGCCTGGAGAGTGAACTTAGAGCAAAGCCATGGCGCAGTGTTCCTGCTGCATGCCTGGGGTCACCCTGTTAGGGCCCGTGGAGCCCCGTCCCTTCCCCAGGCTCCACCCACCTCCCACCCCTGGCTATCATTTCGGTATTCCCCATTTCTCAGGGGGAAGTTGAGCTGCAGTAAACAGCTTGCACTGCAGCAAACCCTTCAGGAATGATCACCTCTGCTTCCTTTAAAAAAAACTTTAAATGCTATTCTTTCTTTCCCAGTGCACCAGAGTGGAATTACATAGATCCCAGGCAGAAAGAAAAGCTGGACAAGAAAGCTGAGGATGGAGAGTTCTGGTGAGAGTCACCTGCGGGAGTGCTGTCCCCTTAGTGGGTCCATTCCTGGTTCACAGGTGGGCAGCTCTCTCTAGGTGTGTTCCAGGAATTCCACATGGTTCCCAGTCAGGAGGGCTTGTTTCTCCTCCCCCTTTTACCCCAGAGTAGTTCTACCTCCGTACTAGTACATCTAAAGCATTGAAACCAAGATATCTGGGCCTCAACACGGATTAGCTATCAGCTTGTCTTCCTCCGTTTCCATATCTTTCCACTGAAATAGGAGCACTGTTCCTATCTCTTTAAGTCCAAGATTTAGCATAGCATCAAAATAAGATAACTTGGGCTTCCCTGGTGGCACAGTGGTTGAGAGTCCGCCTGCCGATGCAGGGGACACGGGTTCATGCCCCGGTCCGGGAAGATTCCACATGCCACAGAGCGGCTAGGCCCGTGAGCCATGGCTGCTGAGCCTGCGCGTCTGGAGCCTGTGCTCCGCAACGGGAGAGGCCACGACTGTGAGAGGCCTGTGTACCGCAAAAAAAAAAAAAAAAAAAAAAAAAATTCT
>NW_020173691.1:145463-291188 GCF_003031525.2 Neophocaena asiaeorientalis asiaeorientalis
CCTGTGTACCAAAAAAAAAAAAAAAAAAAAGATAACTTCCTTCACTCATGGGCTAAGGAAGATAATAGGGACGCCGCTAAGAATATGACGTGGTTTAGGGGCCATCTCTAGGCTCCAACTTGAACACCAGTTAGATGTAAACAGGAGGGAACTTGGAGATGGTGGTTTGGTTCAATTTACCTGCCAGGGTCTCTCCAGTTGATGGTTTCGTCTCTTTGCGGGGTTGGTTAGATATGAGAGGGGGTTCTCTAAGAAAAATGGAGATGCTAACAATAGTGAGGAATGTGGTCAATGACCCCTGCATATTTGTACAGTGGGCTGCAGAAAAGACTCGAGCTAGCCCACGGCCTTTGGTCCGTCCTGGGCCCAGGGGGCACGCCTTCCATCACTCTTCCAGACCAGCTGTCTTGACTGAGAGCCCACCTGTCCCTCTGCCCCAGGATGTCTTTTTCGGATTTCTTGAGGCTGTTCTCTCGGCTAGAGATCTGCAACCCGCCCCTGGACTCCCTGAGCAGCGAGGAGGTGCACAAGTGGAACCTGATTCTATCCAATGGGTACTGGATACGGGGCTCCACTGCCGGCGGCTGCCAGCACTACGCAGGTGAGGTGGGAGCTGCTGTGCTCACCTTCTGGCTTGTCCTCCCAGGGCTGGGCATCCTTATATGTTAATCTTGGGACAGTGCCTTTGCACTCTGTTCTCCGGCTCCTGGCACCTCTTCGCAGCCCAGCTTCTTTCTGGGGCTTGGAGGCCAGGTCAGCTGTGGTGGATGGTGGCTTTGCAGCCATTCATCCGGGACCTGATCTCAGGTAACATCATTCTTCAGCGTCTGTGTGTTCAGACTATCTCTGCTTCATCCACCTGCCCCCTGCCCCACAAGGCCGTTCTTCGTACTAACCATGCACTTGTCACCCTGCACCAAGGCCTCTTGTTTTTCTCTGGGGCTTCCTCCATCCCCATGTGGCCCGGCTGGCTGGCAACCGGCCCACTGCGCCCTGGGACAGTGGCTAATGGTGCGCTAGAGGGACACGGGTTCGGCATCACTGTATCAGCAGACCGCATCCATCCGAGCGGCCATTCTGCTTTGTTTGCACCTGAGTCACACACAGGGTGTGCGAATGGCCACTGTCCACTCCCCTGGTCGTCATCAGAACTCCCTCCCTGGTGGGGATAGTCTGGTGCAAACCGCTGCCTCTGCACTAACCCGGGCCCTTATCTTATTAAAGGTGGGAAGCCTTCCCTGTTCGCGGGAGACCACTAGTATCTACACATATAGGCTCCTCCTAGGTTGAATCAGCTGAGCCAGCACCAGAGGAAGAAACTCCGAAAAACAACCCCACATCTCTAAGGAGAAATGAAAGAAAGCAAAACCCACCCTCTCCACTCCCCACCTCCCCAGGCCCCATGTCTCTCCTGGTCTGACGTTGACATTGTTAACCGACTTCGACTTGTAAGCATTGGGCCTTGTTCTCACGACAGAGCTCATCACAGACCTGTGCTCAGGGCATGGAAGCAGCATTAGAATAAAATCCCGTGTGGGTGCAGTCCTGGGTCTTGACCGGGTCTCTTGTTCATTATCCCCATCCAACCCGAGCTCCCATTTCTGACGGCAGAGATGGAAGGAGGGTGGTCCTTTCCTGCCACTGTCGCTCAGATGCCCGGTGCAACAGCTCTGGGACCCTGGGAGGGTCGTCTCCCTGGTCTGAGCTTCAATTTCCCAATCGTCAAAGTGGAGGGATAATACCCACCTTTGGAAGTGTTTTGTAAATGGTGTAGTGTTATACAAATGGGATGTGTTATCTTTATGACCCATTTTCCTCTTCCAGCTCTGTTAAGGAGTAAACAAAAAGTGTAGGGATTGCAGTGATGTTGCATTTGGGAGAAATTAAAATATGCTCACCATTAGCAAGCTCTTAGAAAATGTGTAGGAAATTTGCATGGATCATTTTGGGAGCTCGGAATTGTAGGGGTGCCTAAGGTATCTGTCTGCATGAAATCGCTACCCCATCTGTGCCGCCAGCTAGCTGTTGGGACAGATGGACTGTTCCTGCCCTTTGGTGATGATGTAAGTTTAGAAGATTACAGAATTGTCTCTGGCTCCTCTGGAATCGACAGATATTTGTTTTAAAATCTACACACTTGTAGGGGCTTCCCTGGTGGCGCAGTGGTTGAGAGTCCGCCTGCCGATGCAGGGGACGCGGGTTCGTGCCCCAGTCCGGGAAGATCCGACATGCCGTGAAGCGGCTGGGCCCGTGAGCCATGGCCCCTGAGCCTGTGCGTCCGGAGCCTGTGCTCCACAACGGGAGAGGTCACAACAGTGAGAGGTCCGCGTACCGCCAAAAAAAAAAAAAAAATTCTACACCCTTGTGCCTTAGGTTAAAAAAAAAAATCTGGAAGTGGAAGTTCTGGGAGAGTGGAATTGAATAAGTAATTTTATTGTTAAGAAAATATAATAACCAGTGTCTCTTGGTCACGTGTGAATGCCCTGTTATTGTATCAGGTTGGACCCTTACCTAGAAGATCTAAGCACTCTCTCCATCCCCCACCCCTTTCTTCCCCCAGGGCACATCGTTATTGAAATTACTGAGGCCCTGGCATGGAGATGGCTGCCAAGCCTATCTTCCTCAATCATACTCTGTCACTTGAGTCAGTCATAGAATTGCTGTGTGTCCCTGGATGACCCATTTGCCCTCTCTGTGCCTTGGCTTGTAGAGTCACTATTTGGAGAGATTTTTTTTTTAAGGTCATATTTGAAATGAAGCAGTGTTTTAAAATATCCATAGGTGGTACGGCAGGCATGCTTCTTAATTGCCAATTATTATTCCTTGGGCATTATTAAATGACGTACTTTTTTTTTTTTTTTTTTTTTTTTATATGAAGAAACTCAGCAGCCATGGCCCACGGGCCCAGCTGCTCCGCGGCATGCGGGATCCTCCCGGACTGGGGCACGAACCCGTGTCCCCTGAATCGGCAAGCCGACTCTCAACCACTGCGCCACCAGGGAAGCCCTAAATGACGCACTTTTGAGGGAGTGTCCCTCATCGCTGGCTGCCACGCTGAGCCATCTAGTGGGGCCCCTGGATCAATGGACAGAGGATCAGCAATCATGGCTGTTTTGGGCTGTGATCTGAAGCGGGGGCCCATCAGACAGGCTTCCCAGGGGGCAAGAGTGGTTGGTCATCTTCTTATAGTCTGTCAGGAGAGGCCTCCTTGGTAGCTAGATTTTGCTAGAATTGTCCTCATCTGTTTCAGGGACCTGCTTTTCCCCCCAGAGACCTCCTTCCTCCAGGAGATGGGTTCATCTTCACAGGTTAGTTCTTCACAGTCTGAGAACAAGGAGATGTTAATCATTTCCCCAGAAGACTTGGAGTTTCCTTCCCAGGGGGACCCAGTGTAGCCCTGGGACCACGGGACCTTGAATATCCCGTCAAGTATATCTGGGCCCTGGTTGATCAAATGGACAAGTGTAAAGTTTCCACATGCTGTGGGGTGTGTGTGCTGGTATGTGGGTGGGGTAGGGAGATAGGAGGAAATGCTGACCACCTTGTAAAGCAAACTTGCCAAGGCCTGCTTACCCGGCACAGTTTGGCCAGAGTTATGCTTCCCTTGGGATGATCAAAATTCCTTCCTCTATTTCATTCTATTCTTCCCAGATCTCCTCACACCCCCTGGGGGGAACCACCATCTCCTGGGTGACTTCTAGCCACTTACTGGACCAATCTCCAGTTCAAAATCTGTTTGGACGAGGTGGGCGACCACCAGGAGGAGAGCATTGGTGAACCCGGCTGCACGGTGCTGCTGGGGCTGCTGCAGAAGAATCGCAGGCGACAGAAGAGGATGGGACAGGGCATGCTCAGCATCGGCTATGCTGTCTACAAGGTACTCTGGAGCTGGGGTCAGCCGTCACGGCACGCCTGATGTCTTTGGTCAGAATATTTTGCCCAGCAATTGAAGCGAATCTTTCTTACTGTTTGGATGTCCCTAATCAAGCATTTTCCTTGCTCCCCAAAATGCCTCCCCCAGTGGCCTTACTGAGGCCTGAATTCCACAATTAGAGACTCATTCCTCTGGCTTAAATCTCTACTGTTAACACTGAGACGTGTAATTCATTAAGCTTTGTCTGTCATTGAGGGTTCAGTGTAACTACACTTATTAGACTCTCTCCAGGTATAGGCTTCTCAGGGGACAGGAGCCAAGAAGGTGACACAAGGAGTATGAGGACATCACAGAGTGGGGGAAGGGAGCCAAAGACAAATCCTCTTTCTCCCTGGGCAACCTTGAAACACTTGTTGGGACACACAAGGCGTGGGCTGCGGTGAAAGGAGCCCCAGGTCATTTTCAGTTCTAGTGTCTCTGGACTGAAGGTCACAGCTGGCTCTGGGCTCAGGCATACCCCAGTTTTCCCTGTAACCACCCCTCTATAGATTTCACAGCCTAACAAGTAGGTTAAAGCAAGACCTCTGGGTCTTGACAAGTCTAGCCAGGATCAAATTGGAATCCACTTATTTTACGTAGGCAAAGACTTTTTATAACGAATTCCGGAGGGATTCATGGTGGTTGTTTTTATAGAATTTTGTCAAAAGTGAATTTCTTGGGAAAAATACAATTCTAATGAGAAACACCAAGAGCTGGCTGGAAGCCCAACATCTCAGTATACATAAGTGCATGGGAAAGAAATACTGTAATAAGAAACCAGTAAGGAAAAGTGCAATCGTCGAGCTCACGTGACCTCCAGCCCCTTTCTTTCTCTTATTTTGGAACTTAGAGCTTTAGAGTTTAGTGTGTGTGTGTGTGTATGTGTGTGTATTTTGTGTTGGAGGAATGGGAGTTGGCAAATAATTGCTGCTTGATGGCTGGAGAAAAGTATTTCAAATAAATAAGCTCCAATTCTACTCCAGCGTATCCCTTCCATCCCCACCTAGAATGTAAGTAGGACCAAAACAGATTTTTTGCTTATAGGGATAAAAAACCAAGAAAGCACTTACCCTATGCATATCGATTCAACAATTCTTTAGTGCGCATCTGCCACGTGCCAGGTGCCGTGCTGAAAGCTGAGATCCAGAGGAAGAGCAGAAGGTTATCGACCTCAGGGTGCTCACAATCTAGAGGGGAAAACCACACACACACTCCACTAACTACAGGGCAGGTCAGATCTGCAATGACGGGGACCACCACGGTGAGCTGAGGTCTCCTCAGAGAGGGATAGCTTCGTGGAGGAGAAGAATTTGATCAGGGTATCAAAAAATGAGCTGGAGGGCTTCCCTGGTGGTGCAGTGGTTGAGAGTCCGCCTGCCGATGCAGGGGACGCGGGTTTGTGCCCCGGTCCGGGAAGATCCTACGTGCCGCGGAGCGGCTTGGGCCCGTGAGCCATGGCCGCTGAGCCTGCGCGTCCGGAGCCTGTGCTCCGCAACGGGAGAGGCCACAACAGTGAGAGGCCCGTGTAATGGGAAAAAAAAAAAAAAAAGAGCTGGATTTCAAAGGTGGACGAGGGAGAACATTCCAGCCATAGGGGACATCATGTGCTTCTTGACAGCTGGAGAGGAAGTGACAGTTTGGGAGAGCAGGCAGGAGGTGGGCGTGGCCAAAGGGTGGGCTGTATGGGGACTGTGGCCACCAGCTCTTCATCCACCAGCTCTACCTTCTATAACCGGATCAACAAAGAGTTCTTTCAAAGGTACGTAAGCTAACACACGGAAATAGCTTTGTGGGCATGGCATTTGCTCTCGTAAATAATATATACGGCATGTCAAGTTTTCAGACATTAGTTTACAGCTGCTTATAAAATAACCCCATGTATGTGATCCGTGGACCTTCCTCTTACAGCCAGAGGCATATAAATTAGAGCATGACATCTGTGAACACAGCCACTTTAACGTTAGGGTGAGGAAGGTGTACAGCCCTGTAGGGAGTGTCTGTGCCTGGGCTTGTAGAAAGTACCTGGTGTTGGAGAGAGGCCATGTAGGGATTGCAGGGGGTACCATTCTCTGACCCCTGGAACTGCCTCTTCTGGCTTTAACTGTCTGCAAACTGGAGTCTTGTTTGAGGTGGGAAAACTGACAGTGACTGAGGAACAGCCAGAAACCCCCAAAGGCTAAAAAGCCCTGCTCGTCCGGCCCGCTCTCTCCCCTGTAATCTTTCCTGCTGTGACAACAGGCTCCTGCCACGCAGACCTGTCATTTGCATTCAGGATATCTTGCATTTCAAAGGTGACTGTCCCTTTCCATCCATCAGTGGGCAATGCTGGCCTGCGCTCCTGTCTGGATGCTGCGGCTGGGGACTTGTGCCACCTGAGGCCTGGCTGGCTGGCTTGCTCAGTTCCTGCCTGGGGCCTCTTGGCAGTGGATTCAGAGCATATCGCCTGCGGCGGTGGGCGGGGTGAATGCAAAGACAGCCGAGGTGGTTGAGAGTCCCTGCCCAGGGGGTGAAGGCTGTTGGGAGGCAGATCCCCCGAGGACCTCTGCTCTCCCAGACAGCCGGGGCCTCTACATGCGGGATTTTAGCTTTAGATGCAAACTTAGAGGAGTGACAGTGACTGCAGACTTTTCTACCTCTGCTGCCAGTTATAAACGGGGGCTCCAGAGTAAGGATGCCAGCTCATCCAAATTTTCCCTAATTTTTTTCCCTCAGAGTTGGCAGCTGCCCACAGACCTAAGCCACAGACAATGCCCTTGCTACTCTTCTGGTCAAAAGAGCCTGCTTGGGAGGGGCAAAGGTGGGAAAAGGACAAGGGGGGATTGAACCCTCTTCAGAGCCTTCTCTGGCATGGGAGGACTCCCACTCTGCATCTGAGATCTCCTGTGGGCATCACCATTTTCATTTGCAAATAATAGGACCTAACTCTACCTAGACTAGTGAAAAAGGAATTTACCAGCTCATGTCACCAAACCCAGGGAAGGACAGGGATGCTTAGGACAGGGGACGTGCCTGCTGTCAGGACCCTTTCTCTTCACATCTCCCCTCTGGTGTCAATGCCATCTTCCTGGTCTGGCTTTCTGCACAGTCTCTCTAATATCACCCACATAAAACAAGGGGGCCCCTTCCCTTAGTTCCAATTTGAAAATCCGAGAGGAGTCTGTGTTGGACTCAGCTTGGGTCACGTGCCTATTCCTGGACCAATCCCTGTAGCCAGTGGTGATTAAATTATGTCTCCAGTTGAGTGAGACCCCTTTCTGGCCAAGCCCTTGATCTGGAGGCCAGGTCTCTAGGTCTGTAAGATGTTAGTTCTCCTTTAACCCCCAAGGTTAGTCCTCCTCAAACATTTGGGGTCCTGGTAGATTATACAATGTGAAAATAAAGGAGAACCTTCTTTTTCCTTTCGGATTTCTAGGGCTCAGTAGTCCACAGATGGCCTTGAAAATTCACCAATGACTTTCCAGTTTCAGAAATGCTAATGACTCTTGCTTTAGCACAGAATTCCTCCCAGTGGCCCAGGACTGCACAGCCTGTGGGCCAGATGTGGGGAGGGACACGAAGGCACAAAGGGAGGCCCACGGCACCCTCAGGTGACATGCTCTTGTCTCCTGCCCTGTAGGTCCCCAAAGAGATATGCGAACACTGACGGAGATGTCCTCCTTGGTAAGGAACAGCTGGGCTGCCTTCGTGATGGGCACCCAGTGGCATGTGCTTCCTCTGATGGAAGCCGGTTCTCCCACAAACCGACTCCCACAGGATCCGGTGAGCTGCTAACCCTGAGAGAGCTGGTAAAGACACTTGGGTCCCACCCGCCAGGAAGGGGACAGTGGTGACCTGTGCCCCTTGTGTGCCTGGTGGTCTGATACAAACAAGATGACTGTAGCTCACTTAGGCTCCTGTTTATCTAGCCGACAGAAATAAGGGCCCAGAGAAGGAAGCACCAACTTTATCTTTTTGGCTCCCAGCTTTTCCTGCATCTCCTCAGTGATTTACAGCTGGGTTAGAGAGGCATGTCATCAGGGTCGTACTTACATCTGGGGTTTCCTGCTACGGTCCCAGGCCTCACCCAGCTATCCCGGTGACCTCGTGGGCAGGGGCTGGTGGGGTGCTGTGAGACTGCCTCATCCATGCAGCTGGCACACAGTCAGGTCCCAGCTCGTCCCAGCCCAGTGAGTCTCTCCTTGGCTGCACGCTAGGGACACCTGGAAGCTCTTAGACATCTCCATGCCCAGACCAATTACGGCAGAATCTCTGGGGTGATTCCAATGTACGGCCAAGGTTAGGAACCACTTGTTCTGTCTGGGGCTACCCCAGCCGGAGTCTATTACTCAAATGATGTAGGGGTACATTTGCCCTGCTGTGCTAATCCCTGCTCCCCCGGGGTTCTCAGCCTTGGCCACCTGGTAGCATGTGCCAATGAGGCCCAAGTTCACAGGTTCCAGCCTATGCCTTCTTCCAAGGCTGCCGATCACTGGTCTACCCTGCCTGATGGCTCTCAGATGCATATTATTGGTTATGGAGGCAACAGACAAGAGCGAATGGATGATTTAGAGCATGCCCCTCTTCACTACTCAAAAGCATTTAAATTCAAACGTGCATTAAGTCTGATGGATGGTGGCTCCCATCAGAAGTGGCCCGTCTATGAGAGCGAGGTCCTCTGCACACACAGTGGAGCCTCCAGGAGCATCTCCCGGTGCTCTCCGTGCATCGCTGTGGAGCCTGTGCTCTGCAAGTGCCGGTGGCTCTTTGGTTCCAAGGCCTGGGGGCTTGTGAAAGCACAGGCTGCTGGGCCTCAGCCCCAGAGTCTCTGATTCCGCAGGTCTGGCTTGGGGCCCGAGGACCTGCACTTTCAACCAGCACCCCAGTGGTGCTCACGCTGACCCTGGGCCCACACACTCGTGGCTGGGCCAGGCCAGGGCCCTGGTGGCACATGCCTGTGTGGAGTCCCCAGTAGGACAGAGGGGCCCCAGCTCCTGCCTCCGTGCTCTCCACCTCCCACTCTGGCCTCCCAGGTGAGGCTTCTGCAATGTGTCCTGCCCCTGGGTTCCTGCTAGAACTCAGTTTGCCCCATTCCCTTCCCACCTCCCACCCCACACTTCTCCTTTTCCCCTGCTGGTTGCCTGTTTCCTCCCCTCGCAGTCATCAGGGAGGGCAAGAATGACATTTAGCCCCTTAACACTTGCACTCAGCCAAGGCCTTGCTGGCCATGCCCCCAGCATTCTGCCCAGAGTAGAAAACTTCTGGTGGGGGGGATCCCAAGGCTGTGGCTGCTCTAGTGCCCAGGTCAGCAGGGGCAGGCTGGGGGTCCCGCTGTGATGCAAAGAGGGTCGGGTGACCCTGAATAGACACTGTCTACCCTGGGGTGGGCAGTCCAGCTCTGGGTCACACAGAAGTCACAGCCCTCGCAGCTTACCAGCACCTGCGCTCTGTCACAGGCATCTTGATGAAGACTGGTCATGAAGGTACAGTGCAATGGGGAGGCTTAATCACAGCAGTAATAACACCGGCAACAGTGTTTCCAAAGCACTCTGTAGCCACTAATTAGCCCGTGGCATATGACCACAACCTCCCTCTCCCTCCAACAAACCGATGGGTCTTGGGGAGCATCTTCCCCCTCCCAGGAGGGCCAGGCCTCCCTCAGGGTGGCCACCCCCTCTGTCTGCCTCCCTGCCCCACCCCCTCCCCCAAATCTGATCACCCTGGTTACCTCGCAGAGCAATTTTCCAAGCCAGGCCAAGGTGAGCAGGCCCTCCTGGCTGCTGTTGCTTGGGAACCAGGATTTTAGCCACAGGCCTGTATTGGGGAGCTCAGTGCCACACCCCCAGGTACAGCTGCAGAGTGAGAGTCTGTTGGATTCAATGAGGGATGATTCATGAGGACAAGTATCCAGAGAGAAGCTGAGCACACCTGCTGTCCAATCCTTCGTTTACGCGGGAAGAGGGCAAGGGGTCTGGCCAAGGTCAGTGCCTCAACCTGGGCCGGGCACCCAGAGGTGCTCTGAACACATTTGATGATGGGACATGGTGAGCTCACGACAGAATCCAAGGCTTCCTGATTCTCAGCCCGGGGTTAAAAATCAACCGTCCCTAAATTAGTGCGATAAAACCCAACTCTGGGGCCTTCATCTTCCAGGATTTCACAAGACATTGACCCTGACTGTTGCTTTGCACAGCTGGAGAGCCACACGGATGAGCACCTGGGCCAGGTCTTCTTCCTGGGCTGCCAGCCTTCCGCCTGCTCCAGTACCTACGTCAACCTGCACGAGGTTTCGGCACGTGTGCAGCTGCCCCCTGGGGAGTACGCGGCGGTGCCGTCCACCTTCGGGCCCTTCAAGGACGGCGACCTCTGCCTGAGGGTGTTCTCGGAGAAGAAGGCCAAGGCCCTGGGCGTGTTCTTTCCCTCTGGGGTGGCGGGGGTGACAGAGGGACCTGGCTCCGCGCAGGTGCAGGCCCTGTCACTGTGCGGGACCTACCCCCGGCTCCCAGAAGAAATTTGTAGAACACCATAGATCTCAAGGGTCCTTCTCTAGGTGTCCCGCTACTGCCCCTACACGTTGGTCTGTAGGACATGGGGGAGTTTTCCTTAAAAAAGGTCAAGGCTAGAGAGAAAAGGCACCAGTAACAGCCTGGTTAGAGCATTTTCCTCGCAGCGGGGATGGGCACTGCATAGAGGAGGATCTAGATGAGAGCACCGCCTCTTCCCTTACACACACCACACACACACACACCACAGACATACACACACACAACACAGATGTATACCACACACATCCACAACACATACATACACACACGACACACAACACATACTACACAACATACAACACACACACACAACACAGACGTATACCATACACAACACACACACACACATGACACACAACACATACTACACAACATACAACACATACACACACCACATACACAGATCACACACACAACACAGACGTATACCATACACATCCACAACACACACACACACACAACATGCAACACATACTATACAACATACAACACATACAGACACCACAGACATACACACTGCACATACAACACACACACCAGACATACACATAGCACAGACATACACACCACACACACACCACACACATCTCACACACACCACATACATATACACACCACACACACCACAGACATACACACACCACACATACTACACATACCCACAACACACACGCCGTACATAAACACAGACCACATATTACCACACACACACCACAAACAGACCACACACACCTGATATACATTACACATACCATACACACACATCACACACACCACACATACATAACACATACATAGCACACACATATACACCACACACATTCCACATGTCACACACACACGCACACATAAATACCACATACACAGACCCCACACATTGTATAAACCCCCCCATCCACCACACACACCACACACACACCATACATATACATCACACACACACATGCCATACACACACACACACACGCACCACACTGCACCACGTAAACCACGTACGCGCGCGCGTGGACACGTGGGCTGTGGGCTTGGTGGCTCATCCCTCAGACACCATTTCAACAGGGATTCACATAGCTGGGTTCCTAGGGGAAGATGAGAATAGTAACTGGGGCAAGGTGGGGAGAGAATTCCCCAGAAGAGTGATCCACCAGTGGGAACATTCTAGATTCCATGGGGTGCCCACTGAACTTGGCAGTTCTTGTCTCTGGTGAAAAACTCAGGGTGGGGGGCGGTTGGGGAGGTGAAGGGAGGGGACCTGGTTCAGTTTATGCAGTTTGGTGCTAGTAGGAACTGAAGGTCTTGCGTAGGAATCCAATCCCTCAGCAGAGTTAAAAACTTCCTAAAAGAACCTAGCCATTAGCTGTATGTTTGACTTACTCATAGTTGTTTTTTTCTTTCTTTGTGTTTTAGGGAAATTGGGGATGTAGTACCTGGAAACCCACATGAGGTATGCCGCATTTTAGTATGCCAAGCTCTGACACTGATGCATAGCAGTCATTTGGGATTTCTTATTGATTCATAACTGCTCTTTATATATTGAGGATGATAACTTTATTCATCAGGGCCACAACATTTTCTAGGTCCTGGCTCTTCCTGATGAAGATGAGATAGACGCAGCACCCGGAACCCAGGCTTTGTAACACATTCCTACCCCGTAGGGGGAGTCTGAGTGTCCCCCACATTCGGACAGGTGGATCCTCAGAGCACTTGCTGTGAGCTTGAGCACTTCTGGGTAGGATGGAGAAGGCGATGGGAGAAAGAGATCTAGTCCCTGCTCTTAGACAGACTTCCATCCAGTCTTTTAGACAAATGACAGAAGCATAAGGAAAAAGATGAAGGGCAGCTCACGCCAGCAATGGATCTAAGCCTGTGTGAATGTAGTCTGAGGGTGCTGGAGTGAGCACCTCCTTTGGGAGGCTCCGTGGGGGAGGTCATTTCAGAGCAGACTTTGGAGGAAGAAATGCACAGAGTCTGTGGGTTCACCTGCCTCCCTCCCTCTACCCCTCCCTCCCTGCCCTGTTTCTCAGATGCGGTGCACAGAGGCAGCAGGTTGAGTGTGGCTGTTTTGTGAGGGGTAGTGGTATTATTTGGCATATATCAAATCTTTAAGCTCTTATTTCTGCAGATGCATGGGGAGGTGCCAAAGATGGACCCATCTTGCCCTGGGGGCGGGGCAGTTATGCCGTGAGTCTATTAGATAGAAAACATGTGCCCCATTGTCTGTTCCTTCTCATTCCCATTAGTCTCTGAACTGGACTTGGTGCCCAGTAGTTAAGCTAATGGTCAGTAGCGGCCCCTGCCTTGAGTCACCTGCAGTTCCTGACACCAGAGGCCCTTTCTGTGCTTCTGCCGCTGGGTGGTCCCAGATGGTCAGAGCTCTCCCTCCTGCCCCCTTCCCCTTCCCCATTGCAGGTAGATGCCAGCTCAGCCTCTTCCCTGCCCCCCAGGCCTTGTCTCTCACAGTAGCTGCTCCTCCTAGCGGTCCCAAGTGTGTTAGAAAGGCCAGTGTGCCAGTGTGGAGGGTGTGGATCTGAGTCCACAATTCAGGTGGGAAGAACTATCCTTCCCCCTCTCCCCCTTTTTTTTCCCTGCTAAATCAACTTAAAACTGACTCTACCATCATCAGAAATTCTACAAATAATAAACGCTGGAGACGGCATGGAGAAAAGAGAACCCTCCTACACTGTTGATGGGAATGTAAATTGGTACAGCTACTATGGAGAACAGTATGGAGGTTCCTTAAAAAAACTAAAAATAGAGCTACCATGTGATCCTGCAATCCCACTCCTGGCCACATATCCAGAGAAAACCTTAATTTGAAAAGACACGTGCAACCACAATGTTCATAGCAGCACTATTTCCAATAGCCCAGACATGGAAGCAACTCAAGTCTCCATCAACAGATGAATAGATAAAGAAGATGTGGTATATATGATGATGAAATATTACTCAACCATAAAAAAGAATGAAATAGTGCCATTTGCAGAAACATGGATGGACCTAGAGATTATCACACTAAGTGAAGTAAGTCAGACAAAGACAAATATAATATGACATCACTTATATGTAGAATCTAAAAAAATGATACAAATGAACTTATTTACAAAATAGAAACAGACTCACAGACATAGAAAACAAATATATGGTTACCAAAGGAGAAAGGAGGGGGAAGGATAAATTAGGAGTTTGGGATTAACAGATACACACCACAATATATAAAATAGGTAAACAACAAAGACCTAGTATAACTATACTCAATATCTTGTAATAAACCATAATGGAAAAGAATATGAGAAAGAAAATATATACATATATTCTTCCTCATACTCTGAATATATATATTTGAATCACTTTTCTGTACACCAGAAACTAACACAATATTGTAAATCACTACACTTTAATAAAAAAAACTTACTGGGCTTCCCTGGTGGCACAGTGGTTGAGAGTCCACCTGCCAATGCAGGGGACACGGGTTCGTGCCCCGGTCCGGGAAGATCCCACATGCCGCGGAGCGGCTGGGCCCGTGAGCCGTGGCCGCTGAACCTGCGCGTCCGGAGCCTGTGCTCCGCAACGGGAGAGGCCACAACAGTGAGAGGCCCGCGTACAGCAAAAACAGCAACAACAACAACAGCAAAAAAAAAAAAAACCCAAACACTTACTAACCCCCCATTTCAGGAGTTCAATCTCAGTCATTAGGCCCCAACAGTGAGAGGCCTGCGTACAGCAAAAACAACAACAACAACAACAGCAAAAAAAAAAAAACCCAAACACTTACTAACCCCCCATTTCAGGAGTTCAATCTCAGTCATTGTTGGGGTGCACCGTCTCCACCTCCCATGGTCTTGGCGTTTTCTGAAACAACAGGAAGTCTGTACCAGTCACGGGTCCTCACTGTTCTCCCTTGAGATGCCCACTGTCTCAGCTCATAGGTTCCTTCAGGCAGCTCTTGGGCTTCTGTACTAGGTCTGCGGCTTAGAATCTTTGGTAAACTAGGAGTCGCCAGGCCTAGGGGACAACTGTCCCTTGAGGTCCCCAGAGTATCATGTATGGAGCCATACAAGGGTTCCCATATTTCAGGGCCCTGGGAACAGCCAACATCTTCTTGGTCTCAGGGAAACTTGGCCTTTTCTCTTTAAGGTACCCCTCCCCCGACACACACACACACACGCACACACACACACACACACACACGCCACAGGGATAATATATTCAGGGGACTTAAGACTTTATAGGAGACAGGAAGAGCCATTGCCCTTGCCTTCAAGAACTTCTGTTTTCCTCCCTCCAGAAATCTCCAAGACTTGGACAGCTGGACATTTAAAGGGCCTGCTTGGAATGGGGGAGGGAAAAAAGAAAGCAATTGAACAAACACACTAGAGAAGTGTTGCAAAGATGCTGTCAACATGTAATATGACAACAGTAAAATAATACCTGTTTTTGCCAGGTTGCCTTCCCATTTCCAAAGCGTTTTCATGTATATTTTCTCAAAGCAACAGATAATTCCACTACGTTAAGGTCCTTGAGAGCAAGGACCATGTCTTGTTCACCACTACATCTCAGACACAGATACAGAACAGTTCCCAACATGTGCCGGGTGTCCAGTAAATATTTTTTTGAAGGAGTGAACGAACTGAAGTACCGTTTGCCAGACCATGTATGCCATCATTTAAAAGCATCTTTCTTCCTGGTATCCAGAAACTCCCATGTGCAATGACATCCCCTAGTGGTGAAGTACCTGCTATGCACCCGTTTGTGCCCGTGTCCCTTTTTTCTTTCACTTTTTTAAAATAAATTTTTATTGGAGTATAGCTGCTTTACAATGTTGTGTTAGTTTCTGCTGTACAGCAAAGAGAATCAACAATACATATACATATAACCCCTCTTTTTTGTATTTCCTTCCATTTAGGTCACCACAGAGCACTGAATAAAGTTCCCTGTGCTATGCAGTAGGTTCTCATTCATTATCTATTTTATACATAGTAGTGTACAAATGTCAATAGCAATCTCCCAATTCATCCCGCCGCCCCCCCTTCCAAGGGGGACTTGAACTTTTAATATGCTTTGATACTGCACGTGTTCATGTATAACGTGTCATTTTTATAAGTACCGTATTTGAATGTCTGCATGATTCCTAGGTAAGAAGGCCATACAGTTGCTTTAATAGAATCCTCCCTATTACTGCAGTTGACTTCTATAGCCAGGACCTTCCCAGTCCCTGAGGGAGAACAGTAGAACTGGAAGGCCAGGAATATTAAGGCCGGTGCTGTAGAGCTGGAGAAGGTGGGTCTGAGCAGCCAGCCCAATCCGCAGCCCTGAGATTTATCCTTATTGAAATGTATAGCTCTAGTCTATTTCTTCCTTTTTTTAGAGATTTTTTTTTGATGTGGACCATTTTTAAAGTCTTTATTGAATTTGTTACAATACTGCTTCTGTTTTATGTTTCGGTTTTTTGGCCACGAGGCATGTGGGATCTTAGCTCCCTGACCAGGGATCAAACCTCCACCCCCTGCATTGGAAGGTGAAGACTTAATCACTGGACTGCCAGGGAAGTCCCTCTTCCTCTCTCTTTCTTCCCCCCTCCCTCCCTCCTTCCCTTCCTTCCTTCCTTTCTTTCCAGTTCATACTTATTTTCCCCCAGAATAATAGAATATTACTCTATGTTCAGAATCTGTAGACTTCACACTAGATTCAGGTTATCGTATATTTTATTACATGGATGATAAAAAGCTTTTATTCTACAAGACCACTTTAAAATCATACATGTGTGATGAGAAGTATTTATCATTTCTTCTAAAAACTTTAGATGTATTTTTGGATTTACTCCTCATAAATGTAAACAGTATGATAGGCATTAAAACCCCTGTGTTATCGACGAGGAAGCAGAGCCCTGGCGAGGCTGAGTTGCAGTAGGGTGCTGAGAGCAGCTGCTCTGGGGGTCAGACTGGTGGCTGGTGAAACAGCGCACAAGCTTGACTTTGAATCCTGCCTCCACCATGTACCAGCTGTGTAATCTTGGCCTGCTACTTAACACTTTTAAACCTCAGTTTCTCCATCTGTGAAATGTGGATAGCAATGAGACCAATCTCATAGAGCACTCATGAGTATTGAATGAACCAATCTATGTATAGTACCTGACAGGTAGTAAGTGCTCAACAAAGGTAAGTACTATTACTACCGCTGCTACTCTTAATAGTACAGTATCATTGGGCCAGATCAGGCCTTTTGTACTTTCCTGAGTGATGGTTTTGGAAGAAATTGACTTGGTTTTCTGAAACTCTTCAAGACATCTGGGAAACTTGTAACTTTTCTGTCTGGTGATGACAGTCATTCCATTTTGCAAAGAGCCCGTGGTCATATCAGAAAGTCTCTAGACAGTCATTCATATAACGATTAGCAATTTTCGAAGGACTTTGACACACATTAGTTCTCATTTGATTCTCAAATGACCCCATGTAACAAGCCTAGTTAATTTAATACTGGACTTCAGGAAATGGATGTCAGAGCCCTGAGATGGAGTTTCGTAATTGGTCAGTGGGGTGTTTGAACTCCTGTCTTCTGGCTTCCAGTTCTGCTGTTTCCACTAGGCTGTGACTTTTAACTCCTTGTTAATCATGTTGCTATTTCAGAATCTGGTGAAAGCTAAGAAAACACATGTTAATGTTACTCCCAATTTTCATGCAATACCTGAAGTTCACAGACCCCTTGAAGGTCATCAGTGAATCTCTTTTAGGAGCCCACAGACCCAGACCGAGATTCTCTGCTGTCAGTGTCGCCACCGATCTCTGAAAGTGATTCAGGGTTGAAATCAGAAATTCAGGTTTGGTGGGGATCACTTCCTCACATCGCTGATAAAGGAAGCCCCTAGACCCCTGGACCTTGCTGGATGGAGAGCTCCTGGGGCCAGGACCTTGGACCTCTCCTGTTTACTGTCATGTGCCCCCATCCACCCAGTGTCCGACACACGACAGATATGCGACAGATGTAGTGAATGACGAGCGAATGAATTTTAAATCTTTGTCTTTCATTCTCCTCAACGGGTCCCATCTTAACTTTGCAATTGCCCTGCCTTTTAGCCACACCCCAATGAGGTGGACAAGAAGACGGCCAGCTCTGGAGCCTGTTTGAGAAGCTTGCAGGAAAGGTGAGTACAGGGCATAGACAAGCTCCCAGACAGGCAGGAGAGTGTTCTGGAAAGCTCAGCTCACCTGAGTCTTTCCCCTCGCATCTCCGTGAGTATAAACGATGAGGCCGCAGGTCTCCGGTCCCCCAACTCTGTCTGTTGCCACTTTCCTGTCTTAAACCTGAGAGGCCTTTCCTGCACTGCTGGGGAGAGGAATCTTGGGACCAAGGCCATTTTTCTTGCTGTGTTGACTGCTTTTTGAGAAAACAGAAAATCCGAATCTCCAGATCCTACCAAAAGCCTTTCTGTGTGTAAACTGGCCCTGTTGGATCAGAGCCCTGACTTTATAAAAAGCGGGGAGGCAAAACTTCCCTATATCAATATCCTTCAGAGGTGAGAGGAATCGCTCAGCCCAGGTGGCAGGCGGCTCAGTTAACCTGGCCTGGGATTACTGTTCACCGGCCCGCCACCCTGCCTGCCCTCAGGGACACCAGCGGAGCTTGGGCTGCGGAATTCAAGTTGGCCCAGGTGCCGGCACCGCTCAGGGGCACATGGAGCCAGGGGAAGATACTGGTGTGCCCCCTGCTTCTTCCCTCCCTGTCCTGCTGACTTAGTTTATTGTGATTCCAGTCCTGTGAGGCCATAAGTCAGAGCAGACTCAGGACTGCAAGTGTCAAAACTGGCCCCACAGATACAGTGAACGCACTGCTCTTTGAAGGATAATAAGGTTTGCCAAAGGGCCTTGGAAGGCATCCGTCATCTTGGGCGGCCATAACAATGTACTGCTGGGAAGCGTATGAAACAGAATAAACAGAAATTTGTTTCTCACAGTTCTGGAGGCTGGAAGTCTGAGATCAGGCATGGTTGGATTCTGGGGAGGGCCTTCCTCTAGCTTGCAGACTGTTGAAGTCTCGCTGTGTCCTCACAAGGTGGAAAGAGGGTGAGGGATCTGTCTGGGGTTCCTTTTATAAGGGCATTAATCCCACTCAAAAGGGCTTCACCCTTGGGCTTCCCTGGTGACGCAGTGGTTGAGAGTCCGCCTGCTGATGCAGGGGACACGGGTTCGTGCCCCGGTCTGGGAAGATCCCACATGCCGCGGAGGGGCTGGGCCCGTAAGCCATGGCCACAACGGGAGAGGCCACAACAGTGAGAGGCCCGCATACCACAAAAAAAGAGCTTCACCCTCATGACCTAATCACCTCCCAAAAGTCTCTCCTCCTAATACTATGACATTGGGGATTGGATTTCAACATATGAATTTTTGGGGACACAAACACTCAGTCCATAACAGAAGGTAAAAACAATGCTCTCCACCTTGCAGGGAAGCTCAGAGCCACTTTCTAGATTGAAGGATAGCATAGAAGAAAATACATCAGAATCCTTGCAGAAGATAAAACCTGGGAACAAAATTCCTTTATATAGCCATTAAAAAAAGCTTTGCAAACATGAGTCAATCTGTGTTTTAGATGGGCGCTCAGACCAGTGTTTTTGCTAACAAAACCTTGTTGCCTTAGCTGCCAAGGGACCATATTTTATTTAGAACATCAAGATTGATAACAAAGTAAAAGTTCCTATTTGTATAGTTTTTCACGTACCTTATCTTTTCTCTCCGGCCTGGTGGGACAGTATTGGTCACTGTCCCTGCTCTGCGGGTGAAGGGTCAGGCACAGAGAGTTAGGGAGCTTGCTGGGGCACAAGGCCCGGTGAGGGATAGGCCAAGATCTCAACATCCCATTCTTGGCCTGGAGGCTTTTCAGAGCGTCCCCAGGTCTTATTATTGGGACTGACCGTGCCGTGCTTGAATGAGGCCAGCTGTGCTCACAGGCAAGGCTTCCCTGTGCAGCTCCCACCTCCCTGGTTTCTGGTAGAATAGCCTGGGCCTGGCTGGTGGAGGCGGGGAGAAGTGGGGCCCCATGGGGACAAGTGATGAGACCACACCTCGCCAGAGGAAGTGACTTGGCTAAGGTCGCATGGAGAGTAAGGGACGGAGTCACGACTGGAACCCAGATCTCAGTCCAGCATCCCTTCTCTGAGCCTCATTCATCGTCCTGCCCGAGGTCTGCCCTCCAGCTCAGAGTTAAGGGACGAACCGTCCTACTGGCTCAGTGTTTATCCCAAATGCACGTGGGAAATCCTACTCCCCTAAATTTCTACTTCCAGTTTGAGATGGGCTATGCGTGAAATAGCAACTCCCATAGGTGCAGTGAGGAAAGCGGGCACTTTGGGGTGAGACAGTCTTAGGTTTCTGCCACTGGTGGCTGTGAACCCCCAGCAGTTACATCACATGGAAATGACGATTACATGGTGAATGTATGTGGTGTTTAGCAATCACAGTTTCCTTAACTCTAACATGGGTGCAGAGCTGTTGTGAGGGTTTGAGGATGTCCCACATCAGGCGTGTGACCTGTCAGCACTGCCTCCTATTATTGCTTCTTGCCATGTCTTGGTCTTGGGTTAGACAAGCCCAGAGAGAGGCAGCAGGCACCGTGTGCAGCCTTCTGCAGAAGGTGTACCCCGCTCACGCCATTAATATACACTTCCCACCCGGCTATGGGGGCCCCAGAGAAACTGTGAATTGGAGTTTTTTAAAGATGTCGCAGCCTTTTAAAATCATAGAGTCAGTGGACCTGGTGTCTGACTCTACATGAACTTAATGTCTTGAAACGCTTGTCAGGGCCTGACGTGATTTGCATTTGGGTTCCTCTTTCTAGGATTCTGAGATCAGTGTCAATGAGCTCAAGACGGCTCTGAATGAGGTGTTTTCCAAATGTAAGTTCTTCCTTGGGGCTTTTCAGGAAGTCTGGGAGCCTAAGACAGATGCTGGGGTGGGGGTGGGGTAAGGATGGGTGCAGGCACTGGGCCAGGGGCACTGCAGATGGGGACAAGGGGCCTTTGGCCTCTGGCCCGGGGCCCTGATTCCCTCTGGGCTGATGGAGCATCCAGCAGGTGGGAGAGGCTGGAGCGGGAGGGGTGCTGGGCAGGATGAAGGCGGGGCTGGTGCTGGGGCCAACCGGCCCTGCAGGAAAGAGTCCTGAGTCTTGGGAGGAAAGAAGTTGGGCTGAGAGTAAGTGAAATTTTCCCGCCAAATTAATAACTTTGCTACAGTGGGAAACTGCGCAGCTTGAAGATCTTGTTCTGTAGTGCATCCCTGGGGAAAGCGTGTGGAGGGGAGGATTCTGACTGTCCTAGGTCGTGACAGTTCTCCGTCTTTAGACTTTAGCAAGCCCCGGGGGCTGTCAGAGGATCAAGCTGCACCCAGGTTGAGGAAAGCCTTGCTCCTTCCCTCTGAACCGCAGCCCCATGTAAGCTGGCACGGAACTGGCTTCTTGTTGGGCCCAGGAATGGGCCAGGGTCAGGCTTCCGCCTGGTTGAGTGATGGGCATGTTCACCCATGGCAACAGGACAGGGGGTGAGCATGCAGGATGGAGGGGCAAGGCCGGGTGTGTGCCCACCTGGGGCCGAGCAGCTCCCCAGGGCTCAGAGCCCAGGCGCAGGCTCAGAGACACCCCGCCCTGCTCCAGCTCTCCCTCCTGCCTTGCAGAGAAAGAGCCCAGGGAAGAAGGGAGGATTTGCAGGGCCTTTGGTTCCTTCCTGCCTTGGCTCTCAGGTGTGGGCAAGGTGAGTATGGAGCCAGGGACTCTCAGGTGTGGGCAAGGTGAGTATGGAGCCAGGGATGGCTGTAGCTCTCAGGAGATACCTGCAATTTAGCAGTAAGGATAACGGCTGCCGTTCGAGGGCTGTGTGTCATGGTTGAAAGCTTGGGCTATGCAGACGGGTGGCCTGCGTTTAAATCCCAGCTCTGCCTGGGTCGTGTGATCTTGAGCAAATTATTTAACCTCTCTGGGCCTCAGTTTCCTTGTCTATAAAATAGGGATGAAAGTATCTACCACATGGGGTTATTTGGAGGAGTAGAAGCACAATGCTTAGAACAGTACCTAGCCAATAAAAAGTTAGCTGGTTTATTAAGAACTTGCCATATACCAAGCACTATGCTAGGAAGTTCACTTCCATTATCTCATTTTAGCCCCAATTAGCTTTGGGGGCAAGTACTGTTCTTATTGATGCAGAAAGAAACCAAAGCTCAGAGATATTAGTTTGCTGAAGTCCCGGTGGCTTGTGAGTAGCAAAGCTGAGGTTCAGACACTGAACCCCGATGCCAGTGCCCACCTGTGCCACCCCCAGGGGGCCCTGCCCAGGGGACTGCCGCCATGCTCTCTCCTTTTTGTGGCGCTCACACCTGGCTCCGTACTCTGGCTGGCGTCCTTGGTGGCTTCCTACCAGGGAGATTATTTCCCCTGCCTTCAAATGGTCCTGATTCCCTCCCCTCTTTTCTATTTAAATATTTAGGAACAGACATCAAATTCGATGGATTCAACATCAACACTTGCAGGGAGATGATCAGCCTGATGGATGCATCCTTTAAATGTCACATTATTTTTACTCTGATCCTGATTTTCAGGACTCCTCCACCTCTCCCAGTGAGACGGAGGCAAGGGAAAGAGGGAGAAGGGAACCAGCATTTTCTGAGCATATGGCAGGTACTTGCTTGAGCTGTAAAGGAAGATGTCATCTCATTTTTGCTCCTCAGTAAGCGCGAGATGATCCATTTTACAGGTGAAGAAACCGAGATGTGCCCTGTTGAAGTGACTTGTTTAAAAATCCTTTAATTCAAAGACAGCAACTATGTGGCATTTGTGACCCGCCTCCTGTTCATCACAGTATTCCTCCCACGAGGCTCCTCCCACGAGGCTCCTCCCACGAGGCCCCTCCCACGAGGCCCCTCCCTCCTCCTTCTCCCCGGCTGTTTCTATCCCCGGCTGTCTTTGTCTCCCAGTATTGACATGGCCACCACCAATAGTTGAGAAATATCACACAGGATAAAACCTGTTTGTCACTCTGACCCAGTTTAACCCTCGCTGTGTATTGAAGAATGAGTAAGAGACTTGGGGAGGAATGGGGAAGGTTAGGGCATCCTAGGTGGAAGGAACGGCTTAAATGAAGCGCAGAGTGGGGAACGGTGGAACATCACTTACTTGAAACTTGGCCTCAGGTGGGTCCAGGTTACCGTTCTCCATGGTGGTGCTGGTGAAGGTGATTTCTTTGAAAACTGGAGCCTAGGAGGGTGCCCCTCAGTTCTGAGGGCTTCATCCGTGATAAGATCTGATGACCTTTGGGGCGGTGGGAATGAACTGTACTTACACGGTAGTCACGCAGAGCGGTCCTGGTTAGCCAGCACGCGTGTGCTGCCCTCTGCTGGGGGTGTCAGCCACGGAGAGCGGGTGCTATCCCTGTGGTCCCAGAGCTTCAGACGCTGGGACTCTCCAGCCCTGTGTCCTTCTATGAGGTCGGCATGGTCCACAGTTTAATTCGTGAGCCACAAAGAACTGTTAAGCATCGATTCATTTTTCTACAAATAGTTCCTTGATTTCTGAATCATTCTTCTCAAACTTGCCTATCGACTTTAACTTAGATTTGAGGGTGACCTTGTAGTCACTCACTCATTGTTCCCAGGGGTATTTGCATTTTCATGGCTCCAGGAGGACTGTGACTCAGTCATTCTTCAAGAGGGTCTGTTCCACGGTTTGGATGCTTTGGGGCAGTGGTTCCGAACCCGGATATGCAGCAGAGCTGCCCATGGAGCCTTGTGTAAATATAACAGCTTTATTGAAATATAATTCACATACCATCCAATGTACCCATTTATAGGGTACCGTTCAATGGTTTTTAGTATATTCACAGAGTTGTATAAACATCAACCACCCATTTTAGAGCATTTTTATCACCCCCAAAAGAGACCCTGCACCCATATTAGCAGTCACTCCCCTTTTCCTCTCAACAACCTGAAACCCTCTGCCCTACAACAACTTTGTCTATAGATTTGCCTGTTCTGGATATTTTCATGTAAATGGAATCATATAACATGTGGTCCACTATAGCATGTATCAGCACTTAAAAACCATGAGGTTTTAACAATCCAGTTGCCTGAGTCTCACTCCTGGAGATGCTGATTCATTAAGTCTGGGATGGGACCCGGGAGCCTGTAGGCAATTCCATCTGGGATTAAGGATACATTGGTGCTCTGGGACAAGGGCTTTGGAACAGACAGGAGTCCAAGTTCTGGCTCCACCACAGTTATTGAATGCTCTGAACCTCAGTTTCTTCTCCCGGAAAATGGAATAACAATATGTAGCTTGTGAGGATGAAATGAGATACAAGTATACATGGGACTAGCTAGACCAGAGCGTTAGCCCTCCTTGTAGACTACTTTTCTCAGGTATGTTGTTTGAAGTATTAGGACTTGAAGGCTGTGGTGCATCCAACACTCAGCGTGGATCGTGGAAATAAGGACACAGACTTTCTTAAAGGGTAAGGTTTATACTCTTGGGTGTAAATGTGACTTATTGTTTAGCTAGTTGAAGGAGGTGGGAATGATGTTCTCTTTCAGAATTTTAACACCTGAGCTGTAACACACTGGTGTCTAGTGATTAGTTGGGATGGCTGAGAAAAGGGTAGAGTTTCAAAGAGACTGAACTTCATGAGGGTAGGGACAGTTCAAAACCAGCCCCCCAGGTCGAGCCCAGTGCTTAATCAATATTGCTGCACACAGAGAATTGCACACAACCCCTGGCCTGTTTGGGTTGAGCAGTGGCCTCTGAGCCAGCTGTGCTCCTGGGACTGTGTCCCAGGGTCCCAGGAATCAGTGTTGAGAAGCTCAGAGCTCCTTCAGGACACCAGACAAACATCTGTAGACCATGTGGCAGAGAATCCCGATCCCGTGCTCCTGAGGACTCTTCTCATAACATTTAAAAAAATATATTTATTTATTTGGCTGCACCGGGTCTTAGTTGTGGCACGCAGGATCTTCATTGCCGTGTGTGAGATCTTCGTTGCGGCATGCAGGATCTTTAGTTGCGGCATGCGGGATCTTTAGTTGCGGCATGCGGGATCTTTAGTTGCGGCATGTGAACTCTTAGTTGTGGCATGTGGGATCTAGTTCCCTGACAAGGGATTGAACCCAGGCTCCCTGCGTTAGGAGCGCAGAGTCTTAGCCACTGGACCACGAGGGAAGTCCCTCTGATAACATTTTGACATCAACTATCAATGACATCAATATCAACCAGACATTCAAATCTGGAAGGGAATTTACAACAGACCATAGAGCTCAACCCCTCAATGACCCAGAATGACGAGGGTGCTGGATACTAATGAACGGAGGGCGTTAGGCTCCTGACTTGCCCTTTGCTCCTAGCTCTGTACCTGACCTCAAAGGAGGGCCTTGGTGAGTGTTTGACTCTTTAATCTTTATTTGAATTTGTCTCCCACCAACATTTCCCACCGTGACCCCAGGGCCCTGCTTACTACAGACACGGATGTTCACTGAGGTCTTAAGACACTCACTGTGCAAGGTCACAAGAGAACAAAATCCATAGAGCATGTGGAATCTGGGCTTGATCATGTTGGCCTTTAACCTGCTTAGAGCAATGGGATGGGCACCTTGGGGCTGGTGGAATTCAAGACGCTCTGGTTGAAGATTCAGAAGTAGCTGGTAACCCCTCTCTCCCTGTTGTGCATACTCTGGGCTCTTGTCACCGTCCTCTGTTCTGTTTCTAGACCCTCGCCTTCCGTGACACCCATTCCTGATCTATTTGCTGCCTTGGTCTGACCAGATCCTTCATCATGGTCAAAGGCAACACCAAACCTGGACATACCGTTCAGGAAGGACTAAGGAGTCAATGAGAGATTGCCAGTTCTGTCAACGGAAGTGCTGTCAATGTGCCAGTGCTGTCACAGGAAGTTCCCCTGTTCACAGGGCAAAAGGACTAGCACCGGCCCTCAGCCCAAGCTCTTAATTTTGTTCTGGAAACTTTTTGGGAGGAATCAGTGAAGCCTTCTCTGAGGGTGTCCCTGGCCTTCTGAGGAAGTGGTGGGGTGGAGGGAGATGGTTCTGCAGGGGCCACGAAAAGCTGTTTTCTACCTGGAAATTTTCTTCTACTTTACGAGATCTATCGGGAAACTGATTATAACCACTTGGGGACCATTGATGCCCGCGAGATGAGGACAGCCCTGAAGAAGGCAGGTGAGGACACATCCTGTAGACAAGGTCTTGAGAGCCAGATGTGCTCACTTTATTTTATTTTAATTTTTAAAAACTTTTATTTATTTTTAACATTTTAATTGAAGTATAATTGCTTTACAATGGTGGGTTAGCTTCTGCTTTATAACAAAGTGAATGAGTTATACATATATCCCCATATCTCCTCCCTCTTGCGTCTCCCTCCCAGTCTCCCTATCCCACCCCTCTAGGTGGTCACAAAGCACTGAGTTGATCTCCCTGTGCTATGCAGCTGCTTCCCACTAGCTATCTATTTTACATTTGGTAGTATATATATGTCCATATATACACTACCCCTCTCTCACTTTGTCCCAACTTCCCCTTCCCCATCTCCGTGTCCTCAAGTCCATTCTCTAGTAGGTCTGCATCTTTATTACCATCTTGCTCCTAGGTTCTTCATGCCTTTTTTTTTTTTTTACATTCCATATATATATGTTAGCATACAGTATTTGTTTTTCTCTTTCTGACATACTTCACTCTGTATGACAGACTCTATGTCAATCCACTTCACTACAAATAACTCAATTTCACTCCTTTTTATGGCTGAGTAATATTCCATTGTATACATGTGCCACATCTTTTTTATCCATTCATCCGATGATGGACACTTAGGTTGTTTCCATCTCCTGGCTATTGTAAATAGAGCTGCAATGAACATTTTGGTACATGACTCTTTTTGAATTATGGTTTTCTCAGGGTATATGCCCAGTAGTGGGATTGCTGGGTCATATGGTAGTTCTATTTGTAGTTTATTAAGGAACCTCCATACTGTTCTCCATACTGGCTGTACCAATTCACATTCCCACCAGCAGTGCAAGAGTCTTCCCTTTTCTCCACACCCTCTCCAGCATTTATTGTTTCTAGATTTTTTGACGATGGTCATTCTGACTGGTGTGAGATGATATCTCATTGTAGTTTTGATTTGCATTTCTCTAATGATTAATGATGTTGAGCATTCTTTCATGTGTTTGTTGGCAGTCTGTATATCTTCTTTGGAGAAATGTCTATTTAGGTCTTCTGCCCATGTTTGGATTGGGTTGGCTGTTCTTTTGTTATTGAGCTGCATGAGCTGCTTGTAAATTTTGCAGATTAATCCCTGTCAGTTGCCTCATTTGCAAATATTTTCTCCCATTCTGAGGGTTGTCTTTTGGTCTTGTTTATGGTTTCCCTTGCTGTGCAAAACTTTGAAGTTTCATTAGGTCCCATTTGTTTTCTTTTGTTTTTATTTCCATTTCTCTAGGAGGTGGGTCAGAAAGGATCTTGCTGTGATTTATGTCATAGAGTGTTCTGCCTATGTTTTCCTCTAAGAGTTTGATAGTTTCTGGCCTTACACTTAGGTCTTTAATCCATTTTGAGGATGGTGTGTTTTTGTGTATGGTGTTAGGGAGTGTTCTAATCTCATACTTTTACATGTACCTGTCCAGTTTTCCCAGCACCACCTATTGTAGAGGCTGTCCTTTCTCCACTGTACATTCCTGCCTCCTTTATCAAAGATAAGGACCGTATGTGTGTGGGTTTATCTCTGGGCTTTCTACCCTGTTCCATTGATCTATCTTCCTGTTTCTGTGCCAGTACCATACTGTCTTGATTACTGTAGCTTTGTAGTATAAAGTTTGATTAACATATGTCTAGGCGTATTTCTCCTTGGATTTATCCTGTATGGGACAAAAAAAAAAAAAAAAGAAAACCTAGTACCAATTTGTGACTGAGCTATTCCAATTTTATGAATTAATCTTTAAAAAAATTCATCAATCAAATCAACACCAGATGATAAAGAATTTTTACTGAAATTTGTCTTTTAACACCTCCAAAACAGAAACAACCCAAATGTCTAAGAAAATGTTAATAATAACATATTTTCACATATTCAGCTATGTAATACAATTAGGAATAAAAATGATGATTTCAAAAAAAAACAAATCCGGACAGACAGAAGCCTGGGACAAATGGTAAAAGCAAAACTATACAGACAGGATCACACACAGAAGCATATGCATACACACTCACAAAAAGAAATAAAAGGGGGAAAAAAAAAATCGTTGCTCCCAAAGTCCACCTCCTGAATTTGGGATGATTCATTGTCTATTCAGGTATTCCACAGATGCAGGGTACATCAAGTTGATTGTGGAGATTTAATCTGTTCCTCCTGAGGCTGCTGGGAGAGATTTCCCTTTCTCTTCTTTGTTCGCACAGCTCCCAGGGGCTCAGCTTTGGATTTGGCTCCGCCTCTGCGTGTAGGTCGCCGGAGGGCGTCTGTTCTTCGCTCAGACAGGACAGGGTTAAAGGAGCCGCTGATTCGGGGGCTCTGGCTCACTCAAGCCGAGGGGGAGGGAGGGGCACGGAGTGCGGGGCGGGCCTGCGGCGGCAGAGGCGTTGTGACGTTGCGGCAGAGGCCGGCGTGACGTTGCACCAGCCTGAGGCGCGCCGTGCGTCCTCCCGGGAAAGTTGGCCCTGGATCTCGGGACCCTGGCGGTGGCGGGCTGCACAGTCTCCCCGGAAGGGGGTGTGGACAGTGATCTGTGCTTGTACACAGGCCTCTTGGTGGCAGCAGCAGCGGCCTTAGCATCTCATGCCCGTCTCTGGGGCCCGCGCTTTTAGCCGCGGCTCACGCACGTCTCTGGAGCTCCTTTAAGCAGCGCTTTAATCCCCTCCCCTCGCGCACCAGGAAACAAAGCAGGAAGAAAAAGTCTCTTGTCTCTTTGGCAGCTCCAGACTTTTCCCGGACTCCCTCCCGGCTAGCTGTGGTGCACTAGCCCCTTCAGGCTGTGTTCACGCCGCCAACCCCAGTCCTCTCCGTGAGCTCCGACCGAAGCCCGAGCCTCAGCTCCCAGCGCCGCCCACGCGGGCGGGGGACCAGACAAGCCTCTCGGGCTGGTGAGTGCCTGTAGGCCCTGATCCTCTGTGTGGGAATCTCTCCGCTTTGCCCTCTGCACCCCTGTTGCTGTGCTCTCCTCTGCAGCTCCGAAGATTCCCCCTCTGCCACCCGCAGTCTCCGCCCGCGAAGGGGCTTCTAGTGTGTGGAAACCTTTCCTCCTTCACAGCTCCCTCCCACTGGTGCAGGTCCCGTCCCTATCCTTTTGTCTCTGTTTTTTCTGTTTTCGTTTGCCCTACCCAGGTACGTGGGGAGTTCCTTGCCTTTTGGGAGGTCTGAGGTCTTCTGCCAGCGTTCTGTAGGTGTTCTGTAGGAGTTGAGCCACATGTAGATGTATTTCTGATGTATTTGTGGGGAGGAAGGTGATCTCCGAGTCTTACTCTTCCGCCATCTTGAAGCTCCTCCTTTATTTATTTTTGACCGTGTCGGGTCTTGGTTGCGGCTTGCGGGAACTTTTGCTGTGGTGTGTGGGCTCTGTAGTTGCAGCACGCGGGCTCTGTAGTTGTGGTGTGAGAGCTTAGCAGTTGCAGCACATGGGCTTAGTTGCCCCATGGCATGTGGGATCTTAGTTCCCCAACCAGGGATCGAACCTGCGTCCTCTGCATTGGAAGGTGGATTCTTAACCAATGGACCACCAGGGAAGTCCGCTAGATGTGCTCATTTTATTTTAATTATTTTAAAAATATTTCTTTATTTATTTGGCTGGACCGGGTCTTAGTTGCAGCATGAAGGATCCTTAGTTGCAGCATGGGGAAACTAGTTCCCCGACCACGGATTGAATCTGGGCCCCCTGCTTTGGGAGCACGGAGTCCCAACCACTGGACCACCAGAGAAGTCCCAAGATGTGCTCATTTTGAACTCTTAATATGATGGTTGCTAATGACCATCAGTGGCAGTTACCTTATGTTGGATGTCAATGCGACAACAAATATTTGTTGAGCACCTTCCTTATCTGGGGAGGAGGGAATGTTGCTGGATTCTTTAGACTTTTTCTAAGGACTTTGCCTGTTACTGGGAAGGTGACAGCAATCACAGGGGACGGGGCTGTGAAGGGGATGGTCAGGAGAGACCATCCCCTCACCTTCCCTGCTTTTTCTTGCTGTAGCCAATGTGATGCACAGCTGAGTTAGTATTGGAGCTACAGGCCTTATTCTTGGATCAGGGAGGAGGCTTATCCTGTTGAGGATTATCTAAAAGGAGACTGGATGACTAGACCCTTCTGGTATCTTCTGAGGGGGGCAGCGTCAGGCCTGAGTCAGCCCTAATTTCTGCTGTAGACAGGGCCAAGCCCCCCACTCCACCTATAACCTTGGCCCCCTTCTGCCCGTAGGTTTCACCCTTAGCAACTAGGTACAGCAGACCATTTCCATGCAGCATGCATGCAGCAAACCTGGCATCGACTTTGACAGCTTCCTTGCTTGTATGATCCGCCTGGAGACCCTCTTCAGTGAGTCACTCTCTCCTTTAACCCTATCTTATTTCTCCTGAGGTGCGGAGAGGGGCAGGGGGCAGGGCCAGCAAGCAGAACCAGACAGTCTTCAGAAACTGTGGCATCCTTGGGGGAGGGGAAGCAGAAACTAAAGTGGCCGAGGAAGCCCAAGCTGGCCACGCCCAAAGTGCTGCCTTCTCTGGGAGATTTAAAAAGATTGTTGTGGGCTTCCCTGGTGGCGCAGTGGTTGAGAGTCCGCCTGCCGATGCGGGGGACACGGGTTCGTGCCCCGGTCCAGGAAGATCCCACGTGCCGCGGAGCGGCCGGGAGCTATGGCCGCTGAGCCTGCGCGTCCGGAGACTGTTGCTCCGCAACGGGAGAGATAGTTGTGCACCTACTACATGCAGTCACTGGGCCAAAGGAATGAGTCCCAGCAACGGTCCTTAAGTGACTTTTAACATCTGTGCCTCCATGGGGATCATACTGAGAGCGTGTGTCCCTTCCCAGGGAGGGAATAGGGGTCTCCTTCTGGAAGCCTTTAGATGGTCTAGTGCCCCCTTGGGCTCATGCTAAGGTATCATATTAAGGGAGGGAGTTTTCCTTCCAGTGAGGGCTGGGAAGTGGTAAATTCTAATGGGGAAAGGTCAGTGACTGGATTACCCACAAATGGGGCAACCACCTCTGTTCCACGACCCCATCCCCAACTCCTGTTGAAAGAATTGCAAGTTTCTAGAGCTTGTGAGGGTGGAGGTGGCAAAAGGACCTTCTCTGCTCACATCTGGAGGTTTGTCTAATTGGGCAAGGGGACATCTGCTGTCTAAAACCCTCACCCTGGGCGCTGGATCCAGATCTAGCTTTTCGGGGTCCCTGAAGCTGAGTGGGAGCTGGGAAGGGTGCAGGGGCCGGGGGAAGGTACCAGGTGGGGTGGACAGAGACAGCTCTCTTTGGCTGTTCCAAAGTCCAGGAACATCCCCACCTGATTTCATTCGTTCTCTGTCATTCTAGAACTGTTCAGCCTTCTGGACAAGGACCGGAATGGCATTGTCCGGCTCTCTCTGGCAGAGGTAAGTGGTTTTGATAAACTGCTTGCTGGTGGTACTTGAACATTCTTGGATGGTATGGCTGCCGAGCGCTGTTCATTCACACTGACCTGTCTTATTTCTGTGCGGATACAACGCATGTTCTATGGCAGGCATTGCTGGGAGGAGTGAGATTGTCATCAATCTTTCAAATATTTTTATTTATTATTATTATTATTGTTTTAAAGATAAAGCTACAGTTACAGATCAGATCATTTCAAGGATGCAAGCTCTTATTAATTTGGATGGAATGGTGGGTGGTAGGTACAATTTAAAGTGCCTAACCTTTAGGACCAGGCATCTTTGATTGACGTCTAGAAGGATATCAGAAACAAAGAATTAAATTACTGTGTACAAAGCCCATAATGTCTTACGCTGACAACGTCGTGCCCTTCCCCTGTGGAGGGCTGCAGCCTATGCAGCAGGGCCTTTATTGGCCTGTGGGGATGCAGGTGTGGGCATGTGCTGAGGGGCCAGGCCAGGAGGCATTGCCCTAGAACTGTTTCTCAGGCAGAGGAACTAGAGCACCAGGTTATTCCTGGCCCTGCCTAGTTGTCTGGGTACAACCACTTCTTTTCTTCTCTAGAATGGGAATGTCATTGACCCCTTTCAGTGATCTAGGGAAGGCCCTCCTGGAAGCATGTCTGTGGATGTCTACAAACACCCGCTCAATAGTGTTGAACCTGAAACTTTTGGAAGTCCCTTTGGGGCTAAGCTTTTCCTAAGTCACTTTTCCATGGGGCTCTGGCTCAGGGTGTAGTAACCTAGTTAAGGGCTTCCTTGCTTCCTCCTGTTGAGCAGGGCACTTACTGGAGGACACAGCTAGAACAAGTCATACCACTTGAGGCAGGAGAGCGCCTCTGGCGCAGTCACACCAGCTCCTGAGGACCCCTGAGCTCACCCTGATCTTCTTATTTTGCGGTGGCTGTGCTGTATGTTGGTCTGACCCAGGGTTCTGGACATTGGTGTTGCTCCCTGCCAGCTTGCCTGCCTCTTTTCTCCCTTTCTTTACAGTTTTGTGAACATTTATCCTCAAGGGGGCATTCACTGGTTATTCATCTCTTCCTTGCCGTTTGTTGTTCCCTGAGATCCTGGCCTGTCCCACTGGAGCAGTCCGGGGAGCCCGAGATCTCTTTCAGCAGCATTTAGGCTGATCCCAGAGCACAATGGAGAGACAGAAATTAATTAAAGTTGTGGGTCAAAATGGTTTCTGCCTTCCTCTAGTGATATGTAATCTGGGGGGTGCCCTGGGGTGTTCCTGCTTTAGAAAAGACGTTCTTGAGCAATGACGCAGCCCAAAGCTGCTGAAAGATGTGAAATGTGGGTGAATTTCTTGGAGGAAAGGCCTGCTATAGATTAAACTGCCTCTGGGGACTGCCTTCAGGAAAGGAGCTGCCCCCGCCCTTCCGAGGAGGGTGCAGGGAGGGGCTGCTGGGGGGAGAGGCCTTTCTTCCTCACTTGCAGATGGGAGAAATTGCTATACTGCAGGTCAGCATGGACTAAAGGAAAGGAAAGGATAGGAAAAGTCTTGCTGAGGGGAATTCTTACCTGACAAATAGCTTGAGGGGAAATGCAGTTCAGGTTAGTTTTGCTCATGGTGGAACACAACGATCTTTGTTGCTGGTAAGAAAATAGGTGCCATAGCCTAGTGTCCTAATGGGTAGTTGGGGACAGAGCTGACTCATACGCAGATGTTGGAAATGAAGTGTACAGGAAGATGAGTGTCTTAGTCAGTTTGGGCTGTCTGAGCAAATACCAGAGACCAGGTGGCTTATAAAAAACAGACACATTTTTTTACAGTTGTGGAGGCTAGAAGTCCGAGATCCGAGCAGCATAGTTGGGTTCTGGAGATCTCTCTCAGACTATAGACTTCTCATTGTGTCCTCACAGGGTGGAGAGCAGAGGGGAAGCAAGATCTCTCATGATTCTTGGAAGAACACTAATCCTATTCATGAGGGCCCCACCCTCATGACCTTATCCAACCCTACTTAGACCCCAGGTCCCACCTCCTGATACCACCACATTGGGGGGTGTGGTTTCAACGTATGAATTCGAGGGGGATACAGCCATTCAGCCCATAGCTGTGACCTACTGGAGAGAAAACACACATTTATGCCTTGGCCTCTGTATTAGTCTGATTAAAGATTAATTTTTGACCTCCAGAAGTAGAGCTGGATGAACGTTCCTTATAGGGACATGATTTATATGTATGGTATAACACCCGTCAGCTTGTGTTTTTTTTTGAAGTATAGTTGATTTACAATATTGTGTTAGTTTCATGTGTAGAGCAAAGTGATTCAGTTATATATATATATATATTTTTTTTCAGATTATTTTCCATTATAGGTTATTACAAGATGTTGAATATAGTTCCCTGTGCTAAACAGTAGGACTTTGTTGTTTATCCATTCTATATATAATAGTTTGCATCTGCTAACTTCAATCTCCCAATCCATCCCTCCCCCCTCCTCCCCCTTGGCAACCTCAAGTTTGTTCTCTATGTCTGGGAGTCTGTTTTGTAAATAGGTTCATTTGGGTCATATTTTAGATTCCACATGTAAGTGATGTCATATGGTGTTTGTCTTTCTCTTTCTGACTTACTTCACTCAGTATGATAATCTCTGATTGCATCCATGTGGCTGCAAATGGCATTATTTTGTTCTTTTTATGGCTGAGTAGTATTCCATGGTGTGTGTGTGTGTGTGTGTGTGTGTGTATACATATATATATGTATATAAACCACATCTTCTTTATCCATTCATCTGTTGATGGACACTTAGTTTGTTTCCATGTCTTGGCTATTGTAAATAGTGCTGCTATGAACATTGGGGTGCATGTATCTTTTTGAATTAGGGTTTTCTTTTTTTTCCTGGATATATATCCAGGAGTGGGGTTGCTGGATCATATGGTAGCTCTATTTTTAGTTTTTTAAGGATCTTTCCATAGTGGCTGCACTAATTTACATTCCCAGTGTAAGAAGATTCCCTTTTCTCCACACCCTCTCTAGCATTTATTATTTGTAGACTTTTTGTTGATGGCCATTCTGACTGAACACCAGTCCGCTTTAATGCTATCTTCAACTCTCCCAAGGCCCAGCGGGGAGAAGGGGTAGGCCCTTAACTGAAGGGGACTGTGGGAGCTCTGGGATCCCACCCCTCAGGGAGAGGCTCTGGGACGGCGCCCCTGCAGGGAAAGCTCACTCATAGGAGGGTGGAGAAGGAGCTGTATTTGTTTGGCAGTCTGTGGGTCCCAGAAGAAAAGAGGTCCTTCCACGTGTAGTCAGAAGTATGAGGGAGCTTTCGTCACCTGGGTCATCTGCAGGACCCAGCAGGTGTACGTCCAGCTGCCCTCAGGCTGCCCCTGTCGGCCCAGGTGGTGTTAGGTACAAGTCCCTGACTCACCCCGTTGTTTAAAAATAAAGTACTACAAAGCAGTTCTCCTTTACATTTCGAATATAGCATGGCTGCCTAAGTTGAAAGGACTGTGTTATAATCAGCTGGCAGCAGGTAGGTTTATTTTTCAGGCCTACAAGCTACTTCAGGGAATAGTCTGGTAAGCAAAAAAACCAAACCAAACAAAAAAACCCAAAAGACAGTTTAGTTACAAAATAGATTTGCTTTGGGGGTCCCAGTCCCAGGGAAGTGTTGTGCTGGGGACTTCTTATCAGTACAGCCTGTGAGGCCAGCTAAGGATCTTAACACTGCATAGCTTTCCTCTTAAACACCTGAGAGTTTGCTGTATGCTCCTTTCTGCCCCCTGAATTAAGGCAGCAGAGGTGCTGCTTTTTGGTGTGGCCTCTTCGTCGCCCCTCTATGTGGCTGCATCTCAGGAAAGATTAGCCCCTGCTGGATGGTGGCTCCTCAGCATGGATTCCCCAGGGAGGCTCCTGCGCTTCCCCAGCCGAGCCCACCCCACGTTATTGCGTTAACGTGTTTCACGTCTTCTCTGTTCCTGTGGACAGTCTGTGAATGCAGAGTTCCTAATTCCTCCAGAGCCTAGAACAGTGCCTGGCACAGAGTAGGCACTCAGTGAGTGAAACCCGTGTCCTTTCCTTTGCACATGAGGAAGTTCTGCAGCACTTGGGCCCCACTTTTTTTTCCTAGTAGAGAGGATGGGTTTGCACTGGTCCCTCACAGCAATTTCCTGCAGCCCCAGAGGGGAACTGCTGATGTTTGGATGCGTTACAGCCAGCCTCCATGGGCGGGTGAAGGGCTGGAGGGGGGGATGGCGAGAAGAAGAAGATGTGTCCCCTGCAGGGTCCTCTGCTGAGCTGCCCCGTTCCCAGGCTCCTTCCCACCCCATGCCAGGAGCCGAGGCAGCCATTGCCTCCCGCGTTGGCGGGTCTTTGATTTGTGCAGAGAATCCGTGGAGGCTCTTGGCTTCCCCACTTTCTGGAAGGAGAGGGAAGCAGCTCGGCAGGAGGCTTGAGGCAGCTATGGGGGTCAGGGTGAGCCTCCTTCTCTTCCTCTCCATCCTCCCTCGCCTGCAGAGCCCCGTCACTTCTCTTAAAGGCCGAGCTTGTTTCCTCATTAGTAAACGTGAGGACACACACGCCACCATGCCGCCCCCAGACGCAACTGAGGCCTCCGGGAGCATGGAACCTGACACTGGTGGGAGGCGGTCAGGGGGTAATTCCACAGCAGCAAGGCCACCTCTAGCCAGTCCCCTTTCCCGTGAGAGCTTCGAGTCACGCAGTATTAGCTTTCTGCTCACGTCGCCGGCCCAAGCAGGGCGTTCGGTAATTATGCACAGCCGCAGAAGCCGCGTTGAGCAGGACTGGGAGAAGCCGGTGGCCCTGCCACGCGCAGCAGGGGGCTCTTCCCGCCAAGGTCCCGACGGCATCCTGTGCGTCCTGCCTGGGGCGCAGCTGGCGGAGGCCCCCGCCCTGCTCGGGGCTCCCCTCCGTTCCTCACCGCCTCCCTAAAGCCAGCCGCTCCTCCGGGCTGGGGCAGCGGGGCACACAGCAAAGTCCTGCATCAGCTGTTCTCGCTCTGCCACCTAGGCTGACTCCTTGCCTCTCGCTCCAAGCCTCATGCTGCGCAGCCTCTCAGATGCCTAGCATCTGTTTTTTCTTTCTTTTTTTTTTTTTTGCGGTACGCAGGCCTCTCACTGCTGTGGCCTCTCCTCACGGGCCCAGCCACTCCGCGGCATGTGGGATCTTCCCGAACCGGGGCATGAACCCGTGTCCCCTGCATCGGCAGGCGGACTCTCAACCACTGCGCCACCAGGGAAGCCCCAGATGCCCAGCATCTTTTCACCTTTAGATGTTCCAGTTTCCCACAAGCCCTGATCCTGTCATTGCTTCCGCTGTGGCTCCAGGATACGGCCAAACCCCATCTCCCCACCCCACGCTTCTGTGCTCTCCTTCCATGGGGGATCCCATCCCGCCGGTCGAGATCTCCCTTCATACATGAACCCTTCCCTTTTCTTTTTTTTTTTGAACCCTTCCCTTTGATTGATGGGCTGGGTTGACCTCGAGAGTTCACGTAATTGGACAGTGGACAACCAAGACACCCCCACACCCCCAACCTCTCTCTGCACTTCAGAACGGTGTCAGGAAGGACCTAGTGCGGGGACACCTACCTGCCACCTTTGCTCTGCTCCGCGGCTCCATGTTATAGACAGGGTGACTGTGGAGCCCATCTGTGTGATACAGACAAGGATAGAGAGAAGCATCTTGAATCCCATCTGCCTTCAATCCTATCTGATGCATACCTGTCATACCTGAGCTGCAGTCTTTGGGAAGGATAGCAGTGGTCACTTACTAGTGGCAGCTCGTGGGGGAAAGGGTGATGATTTGGAGTTTGCAAGCTGTAAATACACATGTTGAGTCCTTACAGTTTTGGGAGGCCTGTGTTTGCTTCACCCGTTGATTAACATAGGGCTTTATGGGGGATGGAGACGAGGCAGGGGATATTGTCCCAGCCACTGAGTTATGAAGGTCTTGTGAAGGCTGATGGTGCCTCTCCCAGCTCCCTGCTGTGCTCTGGAGCAGAGCCAGGGGTGCAGGCGTGTGGAGACCCAGTAATTTACTGCCATCTGCTGAAACTTGCTTTTTCTTTTGTAATATTTGCTATATTTACATTCTTATACTTTATACATTTATTTCTATTAAAATGATGGTATGTATTTATTGTTATAAATTTATATGTTTATGTACACATTTACATATTTATACTGTATCGATATATAAATATCAAGATATATAATAATAGTATATAAAATAATTATATATATCAATAAATATCAACATATAAATAAAAGGACTGTATACTGAAGTCCCATGTATTATCCATTACAGGGAATGATTTTTAATATTTTACCATATCTGTTTTATCATTTTTGCTGAAGAATTTTACTGAAGATGTTTTTGTGAAAGTAAATTGCAGATATCATGACATTTTACCCTATATTGTGCATCTCCAGCAAAGGGCATTTTATTACACAGCAAAACTATTATCCAGCTTAACAAAATTAGCAATAATTCTTTAATCACATCTAATAGCCAGTCTATATTCAAATCTCCTTGATGGACTTAAAAATACACTTTTACAGTTGGTTTATTTGACTGAGGATTCAACCAGGGTCCTCATTTTTCTGGTTTTAATCTACAGCAATCCATTTTTGGGGGGTATTGAATGATTGATGCATAATTGCAGCTTTAAGAAAGAATATTGGTGATATGAATCTGCTCCATCTGTTTCTCGGTCTAATTAAATCTCATGCAGAGTGCCCATCCCCTCCGGTTTCCTCCCCCTCCCCAGGACCAGGCAGGATGGTCTGTAGGGACTGGAATCTGGGAAAAGGGTGTCTAGTTTTCCCTCCACTGTGGTTTCCATCCAAGCCCGCCCGTCCTTGCCGGTGGCATCGCCTGCTGGTGGTCCGTTGGCTCCAGAACCGTCTGAGCTGGAGCCTCCCCTTCTGGGCCACACCTGGTTTTTGTTCAGGTCACCTTGTTCTCTGACCCTGAGGTTCACGGCTCCTTTCAGTCAGTGGGGCGGGGCAGTACTCCTCCTAACCCTGAGGACGCCAGGCCCCCCGGGGAGGCCTGCAGACCAGCGATCTGCCTCTGAATATTCACTGAGGGGAACGGCTCAGTTAGTAAAAACAGAGGAAAGCACGTGGGAATTCTCTGGGATTTAGAAGGTATTGTGGTTCTGTGCGTAGTGTAAGCCTTCAATTTCGGCTTGTTGCATTGGATTGAATTCAGCAAGGAAGAGAAGATTAGGAGATGAGAGACATTATCTGGTGATGAAATTCAAGCCCAAATGTTCCTGTAGTCACAGTTATTCTACTTATGCTCTGGGAGGGATTGGCAGGGAGCCCGTTCCAGAACCTCACAGACACTCATGTGTGGATATGCACACTGGGCTTACCCAGTGGGCATGAGGGGCTTCTGTCTGGCCCCTAGGCTACTCCTGGAGACCTGGAGTGGAATCCCCTCAGCCTCCTGAGGGCAGTGGGGTGGGTTCTCAGGGCGTGGAGCCACACTCTTCAATTCTACTCAGTAATTGGATCAGTAAACCTCTTAAGCACCAACTACAAGCCAGGCTCAGTGCTTGCCCTGGGAGTTGTAGAGGGGGGTGAGGTGGGATGGTGGGATGGTGGGTGGCGCAAGGATGAATAACTGAGGTCTCTGCCTCCCAGAACCTTCCAGGCGAATGGGGGAGACAGACTCCTACACAAGTAACACAATTTGAAACAGTGTAACATCAGTGCTGGAAGAGAGAGGTACAGAAAAGACAGGTCACAAGAAGAGAGAGAGGTTAATGCTGTCTCAAGAAAGGGAGCAGGTTTCCTGCAAGATGGGTAGGAATTGGGCAGCTGGGACTTCATTCAGTCATTTGGTAAATATTAATTACGCATCAGCTATATTCTAGGTATTGTGCGGGCACCAGTAAATGAGAGGGAAAGGTGTTCCAGATGGAGGGAACAGCATGAGAGGGGGGAAGAGCATAGGAAAAGACAGAGCCTGTTTGGAAAAGCCTGGGCTGTGACTTTGAGACTGTCGCTGCATCCCCCCAGGCCACGAAGCAGCCACCTTCCTTCCTTGCTTCTTCCTGTCTGCTGTGCCATGATCCTGCCTGGGGTGCTTTGCCTTTCTATGTCAGAGGGAAAGAATTTCAGGCTATTCCCCAGAGAGGGCAGTATCCTTGGCCTCCTGAGGTTCAGGTTGCTGGGTAACGTCCACTTCCTCCACTCCCTGGGCTGGAAGCACCCCCAGAGCTCTTTGGGCAGCTGAGAGCCACCTTCTGGGGCTGTTGCCCAGCACTGGGTCCAAGCACCTTGATGTGTAGCCAGCTGTAGCTTCTGCAGCTGTGTCCTCACCACCCAGAGTGAAGAAGAAAAGGCCAACTCTCAGAAAGCCCCTGGGAGAGGCCAGAAACATTCCCCTGGAGCTGAAAGCAATCCAGATGATTGGCGGAGGAAGTGCAGCTGGCCCCCCCCTTCCACCTGCATTCTTGAAACCTTGACTACTAATTAATTTCTGAATTACACAACAATGCACTTCCTAATTACACAGGCGAAACACTAGCAGCTATAAAGGGGGCCTTACGTATTTCACAAGTGATTCTTTTTTTTTTTTTCTTTTTTGCGGTACGCGGGCCTCTCACTGCTGTGGCCTCTCCCGTTGCGGAGCACAGGCTCTGGACCCGCAGGCTCAGCGGCCATGGCTCACGGGCCCAGCTGCTCCGCGGCATGTGGGATCCTCCCGGACCGGGGCATGAACCCGCGTCCCCTGCATCGGCAGGCGGACTCTCAACCACTGCGCCACCAGGGAAGCCCACACAAGTGATTTTAATAGCTGCTGTCCCAGAAATGAGAGGGACAGAGGGGTGGGGGGAGGAGAAAGGAGAGAGAGAGGGAGAGAGAGGGAGATTTTGGATCGATTGAGACAGAAGATAAGCCTATCCGGCAGGTCCTCCAGGTCTCAGAGGCTGGTGTCGTCTGGAGGAGCTCAGATGTTTGGGGACCTCAGCAACCCTTCCAGGAGACATGCAGCCGTCTCTGGCCTCAGAAGGAAAGCTTCCTCGGGAACCCTGCCAACTGTACAAACACCAACCAACTCGGAAATGTAAATAATAACACGCAGACATGATGCAAACATAATTATAGCCGAATATTATGAGGAGAGAGACTCATTGGAGACTGGCCATGTTTTCCTGTCTGTAAGTCCCATTTTGCATTGTGGTGATTAAAGCAGACTAATTTTTTTTTCTCTCTCTCTTTTCTATTTTGTTTTTACTGCCACATAGAATTCTTTTTTGTGTGTGTATTTATAGTAGATTGGATAGCACATTAAAACAAGTAAGTGGCTTTCACATCATGTTGGAATATCGAATTATCAAATGTTGATTAGGCTCATCAGACTTATTGAGCTCCTACTGTGTGCAGGGAGGTATGCTGGCCAGTGGGCTGCATGAATAAGGTAGGATCCCTCCTGTGGGTGTGTCTCTGAGGAGAGAGACATGTGTAAAAACAAGTGGCTTCAGCATGTGGTAGAGACAGGCACAGGGAGCCATGAGGGCACTAGCTGCATCTTGGAGTTCAGGCAAGTCTGTGGAACAGAAGAGAGTGTGAACAAGGACTTTCCTCCGCTCTTACCTAGATCATGAGGGCTGGAGCCCTTCCCAACTCTCAGCACCTGATTTACAGGTCGAAGGCCAGGTATGAAGGCTGTAGGCTATGGGTGGTTCTCCTGAGGGGTGAGTTGTATCTGCCACAGTCCATCGGGGGACAGAAACCATAACAGTTATTTGAACAGAAAGAATTAAACGCAGCAAATGGTTATCTAGGTAAAAAGTTATAACTAGTAATTGAATGGATAAAAAGAGTACTTAAAGGTACCGTGGAGGTAGCAGCTGTGGGAAGCAACTGCGTCGGGCTGAGTGAACAAAGGGAAGAGGTTGGAATTATTAAAACACAGAAGTTTAGAGAGACCGCATCAAGCTGAAACTCAGACCCCTGAGAAGCTGGTGTCTCTGGAAGGGCAGGCTGTACCACAAGGGGGCAGGTTTTACCATTGTAGGAGTGATTGCGGAGCGGGTTCATCTGCTGGGGGCGCCCCCTGTTGGCAGAGCTGAATATAGAGCCAGTGGACAGAGATTCAGAAGGTGGGGTGGGTGGCCCCGTAAGCTGGAGATTCATTCATTCCGCCTAGATTTTTGAGGACCTGCAGAATATCAGGCATTTTGTGGCTTGGACCAGCCTTGCAGCCGTGGAGGTGGTGAAGAGAGCTTATAGGATCTGCTGTCGGGTTAGGTATGGGGTATGACTGGGAGGGAAGAGTCGAGAATGATTACAATATTTTTGGCTGGAGCCTCTGAAGGATGGAGCTGACGGTGACTGCAGGTTTTAAAAAATATTTACGCCGTCGATGATTATAAAGGTATGAAAAGATTGCATTTGAATTCACTGAGTGAATTAATCTGAAGAATGCAGTCTTAGTAACCTGAGATGTATAAACCATTTTGAATAATCCAGGATATTTGCGTGTTTCCTGTTCACTACTCTTTATGAAATTATTATTTTCCCAGACAGACCCTGGGAGTGGAAGTGGCCTTGTACACTCTGGGGCTTTACTTTCTCACAAAAAATCTTCTAGAGTTCTTTTGTTTTTGCCTTTTTGACTCCTGCTACCTACCCATAGGTCCCCCCCGACTCCTCCCCATTGCTAGCTACTGAGGATGTGTCTGTCCTCACCTTTACCTGCTTAGAATTCTTCAGGGTTTCCTTCTCAATTTCTCCTGTTTTCCTTCTCAGTCTCCTTCTCTGGCTCCTTTAATGAGGTCAACCTCCAGATCTCCATCCTTTCTCCAGCCCAACTACCTCTGATTTGGTCTTGAGTTTCCAACTGCCTTCTGGGGATCTCCACAAGGTTTTCCTGAAGACACCTGAGGTTCTCCACGTTGCCAAATGAACTCATTCTTCTCCCTTTATACCTAATTCGCACCCGCTCCTCCCAAATCCTTGATGTCACTTAATGTCATCGCCTAGCCATTCTGGCTCCAAGCCCAGTCATCTTTGACGCCTTCCTCTCACTCATCCTCATAGCTGATCCATCACTGATTCCTGTCAGTTCTCTTTTCACTCCCTCCTTGTTTCCCCCTTTCCTTCCCACTGCTGGAATTCAGGCTGTTCCCTTGTCTCACCTGGCCTGTCCCGGTGCAGAGGCCTCCTAATTAATTCTTCTCCTTTCAAGCTCTTACCTCTCTGTCCCCTGCATCGGGAATTGCTTCCTAAAGCATCAGTGCATCACTCTGTCTCCTTCTCAAAGCTCTCAGTGGTTTCCTGTTGCCAGCAGAATGATAGTCAAACTCTTAGCTCGGTGTCCAAGAGCCTCCTTGGATGGGTCCCAAGCCATCTTTCCAGACTTCACCCCAGTTTCATCACTCTTTTTTTTTTTTTTTAATGTTGAGCCTTCTTTTAATTTATTTTTATTTTTGGCTGTGTTGGGTCTTCGCTTCTATGCAAGGGCTTTCTCTAGTTGTGGCAAGCGGGGGCCACTCTGCATCGCGGTGCGCGGGCCTCTCACCGTCGCGGCCTCTCTTGTTGTGGAGCACAGGCTCCAGACATGCAGGCTCAGCAGTTGTGGCTCATGGGCCTAGTTTTTCCATGGCATGTGGGATCTTCCCAGACCAGGGCTCGAACCCGTGTCCCCTGCACCAGCAGGCAGATTCTCAACCACTGCGCCACCAGGGAAGCCCCATCACTGTGTTTTAATCATGCAGGATGGCTTGATATTAACTACAGTCACCAAGCATGCTACCTTTGCTGGGGCTCTTCCTTCCACCTGTGCTTTCCTTTTGTCCCTCCCCGGCCTACAAATGCCCCACCCACCCTGCCAACTTCCTTCTACCCCCCATGAAGGTGAAGAAGAGGACAGTTTCTTTACTTTTTTCCAGCATGCCCAAACTCAAATTAGAGCCCATTCAGTTCTAGCCTCCCAGCCAGGCAGAGAGAGAAGTCCAGAGCCATGGACCAGAGAGGAAGGGTCTGCAGAAACCTGAACTTGAGCCCCTGAAGGCCCATCTGCCCACCCCAGGCACAATTTCAGTTCAGTCCAGAAGATGGTTTTCCACGATGTCTCTCACCGTCTCTGGAGAAGAAGGTGCTTCCCTGCAGTCTGTGATGGGCAGGGCCTTGCATGAATTAATCAGCAAATTCCCTGTATTTAGCCAAGTGTCTGCAAGGAAAACCACTGCAGACTGAAGAGGTGTCTTCCCTGCTGTCTCTGGCCTTTTACTCTCACTGAGTTCCTGGCGCCCCAGGGTCCTCAGACCAGTCTCTCTTTAACTGGATCTCTCAGGACTCCCTTCCTGAGACCCGTCCAGCATCTGGAACTGTCCTCCACCCAGCCTCATGCTAACCTCTCACCCCTGGGCTCTAGAGGAGAGAGCTGGGCATTCCTGGGTCAGTCCTGCTTGTTCTTTTCCAGCAGGGTGGTGACTGCTTCCTTGGCTTCTCTTTTTTCCCACGTGCGCTCCGGTGGGTGCTTTTATTTCTCTCCCTCCCTTGGCCTACCTCCCGACCACACCCTCAGGCCAAGCAGACCAACATTGGGGCCCGCCTGCTCCAGGGATGTGCCCCCGGGGACGACCCAGGGTGTGTCCATACAGCCCAGCACTTACTTGTCCTTGGGCTCATCTGCTCGTGACCTCTGGATTTTTCCAAGGGGATAGTTCCTTAGGGGGACAGCTCTGAGCCAACAGGGGATTAGAGGCTCCCTGTCGTCAGCCAGAGAAGGAAGAGATTGCACTTCAGAAAGGCCTCCTGGCAGCTTCACCCGGAAGGTGGACGTCATTATGGGGCTTGGAGTCCTTGTCTTGGCTCTGTCATAAGCTGTCCATTGATCTTAGGGAAGTTGCTTCACCTCTTGGGGCCTCATGAAGGCTGTATGGAGAGACTTGTGTCCTGAATCTGTGTCCCAGTTGTGGTGGGCTGTCATGGAGATGTCTCGTGGCTCCTTGGAGCAGCTCCTGGGTTGTCCTGGGCACTAGGTGAAGCGCTCTGTTCTGCATTTCATGTATGTCGAGTTGATTATTACGTTTGAATTCAGTATCCATAAATTCTTTTATTTTGTTTCACATGCTGAATCTCTGGAGGCCAATATGCAAATTTATGGAAAACAATATGCAAATAAGAGCATAGGATATCAAGTCTGCCAGTAGAGGAGCTGTCAGGGGAGCCAGGCCGCTGCCGCCTCCACTCTGTGACTTTTCCAGGCCTCAGTTTCCTCATCTGTAATGTGGGGGAACTGGGCTAGAGGGTCACTCAGTTCCTTCCCAGCTCCCCAAACCCAACATTCTGTGTTCGGAAAAATTACTACAGTGTCTACGGAGGGAACAGCTTCTGAAATGGACTCTGGTCTGCTGGGAGGTGAGCTACAGTGGGAAGCTAGGAACCCAGGGTCATAGGGTCCCTTCCAGTGGAATTTCCCATCTGGCCTTTCCTCTCCATCCCACTAATGTGCAAAATTAACAGCAATAACAGCTAACAGTAGTTGAGTTTTTCTGTATGCCAGAATTTCTATGAAATGTTTTATGCTTTATCTCATTTAACTGACGAGGCATAGTGGCTAAGAGCAAGGGACGTGGAGGTGACCATCTAGCTCCAGAGCCTAGCTCTGCCACTCGCTGGCTGTGTGGCCTTGGGCCACCTGGTTATTATTTACCTTTCTGATCCTAATTTTCTCATCTGACAGTGGGAATAATTATGGTACCTACCTCATAAGTTTGTGATCATGGTTAAATGAATTTGTCTATGTGTTCAGAACAGTATCCAGCATGTGGTAAATACTGCATTAAAATCTAGCTATTAACACTACAAATGACAGCCTTCCCAACACTCCTGCCAGAGGGTACTGTTATTCCCGCTGACTGCTGAGGAAATTGAGGCTTAGAGAGGCTAAGGGTAGGTGGCAGCCTTGGTCCATTTGAGCTGCTGTAACAAAGTACCATAGACTGGGTGAAACAACAAACATTTACATCTTACAGTTTTGGAGGCTGGGAGTCTGAGACCAGAGTGTCAGCATGGGCGGTGCTGGGGAGGTCCCTCTTCCAGGTTGCAGACTGCCATCTTCTTGTTGTGTCTTCACGTGATGGGAAGAGGGTGAGGGAGCTCTCTGGGGGTCCCTTCTATAAGGGCACTAATCCCATTCATGAGGGCTGCACCCTCATGACCTAATTATCTCCAGAGGCCCCACCTCTGAACACCATCACATTGAGGATGAGGTTTCACATAAATGTTGGGGGGACATGAAGATCCATCCATTGCAGCGGCCAAGGAGGAACTCCAGCCCGTGACTGTCCACATGCATCCACTGCACAGCACCCAGTGCTCCTGGACTGGTCCTCCCTAGCTTGCTCCTCAGCACAGGGTCCAGGCTCCCCTTCCCTCAGGGCACTGTCTCCAGCTGCTCTTTGAGACTCTCAAATTGAGAGGAAAGTGGTTAAGTCAATTCACAGATTTTCTCCTGGAACCAAAAGGAGAGGCAAAGGGCAAAGAAACCAGTGAGGAGGCGTTTCCCAGCCTGATGCAGCTCTCAGGGCTAATGGCTGTGGCCCAGGAGCGGTCACGGGCCGACCCAAAGCCATGTTGCCAGCCACAGACTTGAGCTTTCCTAATGCACCCAGGCTCCTGGCACCAGCCCATGTGAGCTTGTCTCTACCCAGTGCACCCACAAACACTCTGGTTTATCTACAGGACTAATGAATTCTGCCAATGCCATAATCAGCAGGAATGGAAGAGTCAACTAGAGCTAATTCTTTTTTTTTTTTTTTGCGGTGTGTGGGCCTCTCACTGTTGTGGCCTCTCCCATTGCGGAGCACAGGCTCCGGACGCACAGGCTCAGCGGCCATGGCTCACGGGCCCAGCCGCTCTGCGGCATGTGGGATCTTCCCGGACCGGGGCACGAACCCGTGTCCCCTGCATCGGCAGGCGGACTCTCAACCACTGCGCCACCAGGGAAGCCCTAGAGCTAATTCTTTCTAGGGTTCAATGTAATTACTTTAAAATGACTTATTTAGTGAAATGGTAATGACGAGGCTAATGTTATCTCCCCAGATGACGAGCCTATTAGTTGTATGCTGCTTCGGGGTGAAGCAGGGAAGCAGGGCTGTCACACAGAAGTAGAGGCCGTCCTTCAGGGCTGCAGCTTGATTTCTTCTGCTTCTCCTACAGAGCAGTGGTAGGAGGCCCCTTCCCTCAGTGCCATGGCCCCTGGGGACAAGCCCACTGCAGCCAGGTGGCCTTTTCTCTAATCGTCCGGGTGGTACCACTGTGGCTGAGAGAGGCTGATGGATGCTTCTTGTTCAGGAGGAAGTCCGGGGGTCTTACAGACTTGGGAAGCGTCTTCTGTTCGGGCAGGCCTAGATTTCAATCTCATCGCCACCTTTCGACCAGCCGGCCATGTGACCTTGGCTGAGTCACTTAACCTATTGGTCAGTTTCCTCACCTGTCAATGGGAAATGGCAATACCTGCCTCAGCTACTGCTCATGTCCTCTTATTGGCTGCAGGGAATATTCGAGGCGAAGCTATGGCCCACGCCGAGCGCAGACTTTATGGACACACTTGGCTCTTTAATCTTGGTTTATGTGCCCTGTTACTACTCTTTCTTCTTTTGCTTCTGCTGTTAATCCATGCTAGTTGGCCTTTTATGTAGTCTCATAAGGCTTCTTACCCCATTTCTGGAGCAAAGCGGAGGATAAATTACAAGTAGCGGGCAAAGGCACGAGCATTAAGTGACAACTGTAAAGTGTCTAGCACTTTACGTCTTTCCCTTCCTCTCTCCCTAATGGGATTCTGTTGTCTGCTTCTCACTGGGGCAGGGTAGGGGTGGGGGGACATGCAGGCTGAAGTGGGCAGGGAGAGGCAAGGAGCCAACACTGGAAGCAGAGTCTGAGGGAGCCGAGGTCTGAGCTGAATGGATGGTCCAGAACTAGGTCACCACAGAGTCAGACACAAAAGGCCGAGCCAGGGAATGAAGTGAGGTGCCAGTGAGTTTAGGGGTTGCTGCTGACGAGGAGGGTCCAAGTGGGTGGTGTGGGTTCTTGAGCTGAGGTAGTTACAATGGCAGCAGGTGTTTATGGGGTGGGTAGGGTACTTTCAAGGAGTCAGAGTAGGGGAGCCAGTTGGGAGCCCATTTGGTAACTATGGGGCACAGATAATCTGGGAGGGTTCTGTGTGTCCAGGAGGGATGAGAGAGGGGTATTCTGGGGGTGGGGGAGGGGGGACTGATTGACCCCGGAGGGACACTGCAAGTGCTGTAGGCCAGTGGGCAAAGTCTAGGGGACCAGCCTAATCGAGGTGCAGCGAGCTCTTCTCAACAGCCCCGATGGCCAAACAAAACTGTTGGAGTAGGCATCTCAGGGGAGCATACCTGGAGGACTGGGTGCTACCAGGCCTTCAATCTCAAACGGTCCAGCGGCATCAGCATGCCGGGCTCTGACTCACCTTGGTAGAGAAACTGTCTTCTGGGATTTGCCCTCTGCACCAAGAAATAAGTGAGCATCTAAATGGATAGAACATTCTTTCTCTGGGCAGAAGTTTAGTTTTCTTAAAGCCTGACAAAAATTAAGTATTAGAAGCAGTAGAAATAGAGAAGGTTTAGACAAGATTGCAGAAAAAAGTCAGGATATGTGTTGACTCAAAACTCAGGCTCTGAGTCAGATAAACTCGGAATCCCCATTTCCTAGCCGTGTGACCCTGGATGAGTTACTGTCGACTGAGAAAAAAAAATGCGTAACCTAAAAGTTGAGAGTATGTTTTATTCGATGGGCATTTGTTAGGACTTCAAGCCCAGGAGCCAGCATCTCAAATAACTCTGAGACTGCTGTGAGGAGATGAGGTGGGTAGCCGGGTATATAGGAGTTTTTGCAACAAAGGGCAGGTAGTCGGAATGTGAAAAGATTATTGTTAATTAAAGAAAACCAGATATCACAAGTTAAGGAATTTAGTGCTTTTCTATGTATGGGAAGATGCAACAGTCTGGGCTCACTGAATTTATTCCTTTGATATGCACCTCAGCTCTCTGGGGCCAGGATCCTGTGTTTTCTCATCCTGAGTTGCCTCAGGGCTCACCGTCTGGGCAACTGTAATGTAAGGGCTTGATGGCTGCAACATCCTTTGTTTACTTGATATGGCAGGCAGTATTTTAGTCCTCACTACTTAACCTCACCGAGCCTCAGTTTCTTCATCTGTAAAATGGGGCCATAGTGGCTCCGACTGGCCTGGGTTGCTCTGAGGGTTAGACGGGTTAATGTATGTTCAGCTCTGGGTTCAGGAGTGGGCCCCGATCAGACACTCCATCAATGTTACCACTTCTCATTATTAAAAGCAAAAATCCCATTAAGAAAATTTGGAAATGTTTTTATCCTTTAAAAATACATTTATTTATTTATTTTTTTTGCGGTACACAGGCCTCTCACTGTTGTGGCCTCTCCCGTTGCGGAGCACAGGCTCCGGACGCGCAGGCTCAGCGGCCATGGCTCACGGGCCCAGCCACTCCGCGGCATGTGGGATCTTCCCGGACTGGGTCACAAACCTGTGTCCCCTGCAGCGGCAGGCGGACTCTCAACCACTGCGCCACCAGGGAAGCCCCAGGATGGGACTCTTTTTGTTTGTTTCAAGCTCAGAGCTAGGACACCAAAGTTGTCCCACTAAATGATTGTGTGCTGACTTTTACGCAATTGTATTGTATTTCTGAGAATCTTTTCACACTGAGAATGAAGCTGACTCAGCACTGTCCAATTAACCATGGAGGGAATATGTGGGGCTGGGGAAGTTTGGCCTTGAGCTGTACTTGGACGTGACATCTAACTAATGCTAAACACCATGCTACTGGGGGAAAGAAAACTCCCCTTCACAGGCTCCATGGCGCTCAGAGAATAAAGAATTAGCGACCACAGATAGGATGTCCAAATAATGGTTATGTTTGATCATCTCACTCTTTGCAGAGAATTAAAAGCAATCATAGGTAGAATCAATGCCACTCTAAGTTTCCCAGATCAGGGCTGTTTTAATATTTTAAGTGGATTTTACTGCTGGTGATTTTTAAAACACATACACGTGTCTCCTGCTGACTGCTGTGGCAACCGGGAAATGAAGATGAGGGACAGGGTCCCTGCTGACATTTAATTCTCAGGACACTGCAGGTGCCTTACTCCCAGAGACCTGCTTTCCTGACATGAATGTGTGTGTCTCTGCCTCTGGTGATAATTTTTTCCCCACCGTCTCTAGCATTTTATATATATGACAATCACTTACAGGGCGAGTTATTTACGTGACACCTTGCAAAGGGCTTTAAGAATACAACTGCTGTTCAGTTATTCCTTACAACTCCCTTGTGATGGAGATCATGTCTACACATCAAGCTTTAGGGGATCCGGAGGCTTAATGCTTCTTGCTTGAGTCCTATAAGAAGTCACAAGCAGGGACCCTGGCTGCCACCCCAGGGTTGCCCGGGGGCTCTGGGTATCTCTGTTTGTGCTGGAAGTTTCCTCTGAAGGAGATAGTTCCAATTCAAATGGGAGACTTGTGGGGATCAGAGGACGGTGAAAGCAGGGTAGCTGGTGTTTGGCCAGGGCACGGTGCTCAGGATAGCCAAGGACACTCATCCAGGAGCCCAGGAGCTTTGGAGCAGAAGAGCTCATCTCTATAGACAGTGACTTCCCTGAGGACACTCTTCCGGATTGGTCCACGTGGGCTCTTGTTCTCACTTAGATCAGCACTGACTCTGCAGCATAACTGGGACATGGGCGGGTCCTGTCCAGGTACTCCCAGGGCAAGGTGGGAGGGAGGCGGGGCTGGTGTCCTTAGTCTCTGAAGGCCAAAGCTGCTCCCGCCAGGTGGTTGAAGCTGGGGGTGGGGACAGCAGCCCCCATGAGGGCAGGCCCGGGGAGGGTTGTTTGGAAAGAAGGGGCAGGAGGAAGGAGCCGGGACCTCACAGCAGCAGCTGTGCCTCTTTGTGGGGGTAAAGAAGAGATGGCTCCCAGCCATTGGGGTGAGCAGGGCTGCGTCTGTGATTCCTCCAAGGAACCGTCCAGACTTTGGCTAATGCTCCGAGTGGGGGGGACTCATGGGTGGGGTCCCCTGCCTGCTTCATCCCCCCTTAACTGGCAGGCTCAGAGCTGTGTTGGGGAGAGAAGAACATCTGTGCTGTGAAGATGTATAGCCTCCAGCTGCCCCCAAGAGCCCCAAGGTGGAGTAGGGAGAGGGGTAGGAAGGGGGACGGTCATGGAGATGTCCCGGTCCAGGAAGATCTGCCCCCGACCCGGCTCATCTCATTTGGTCCTCATGGCAGCTCTTTGCAGTCGACATAATTAACTTCATTTTACAGATGAAGGAACCAATATTCAAAGTGGTTATGCGGCTTGTCCAGGATTGTACAACTAATTAGGAGCGGAGGGTGGGCTCATTAGCCTCTCCAGTGAGCCACAGTACCTGTGTGTCTCTCTCCGGGGCTTCTGTTCCCTTAGGTATAAGATGCATGCCTCTCCCTCCTTCTGCCTCGATGGTCTGCGCCCTCTGCGCTGCTCCAGCTCTCGCCACAGGGTCAGCTGGGGCTAAATCCATGTCCAAGCTCCGCACTTGCCACGATCTTTGGTGATGTCTCACTTTCCTCTGGTTTCCTGGAGGAAGCTGAGTGGACACAGAGAGAACGCCGGTAAGAGGCCACAGAGCTACTGAGATCAATGCAATTTTGTCACCATGGCAAGTGGAAGAGGCTGCGACATTTCAGTTAGTCCCCATCTGCATCTTGAGGAAAGAGAGAGCGTCCAGCCCACAGGTCCCCGCTAGGGATGGGGACCTCTGCAGTCTGACACCTTTTGCCTCTGAACTACGGTTCTCTTCTCTTGAAAGCCATTTGGTTTTAGCTCCTCTAAGGGGCCCTGCGTGACGCATTTATTTTAACTCAAGAGTGCTGTCCTCAATTTCCCTGGGAATGTGAACAAGGCCCTTCTATTTCCTGATCTGAAGGCAGGCCTCCCTGAGGTCAAGCCCGGGACTGGCTCTCTCATCTTCACGGGGACAATTGTGCTTCTGTCAGCAGCTCTTCTCCTGCGGGGTCTCTGGGCTTCCACTGCCTGGGCGCATAGTCTCTTGCAGGAGGTGGGAGAGCACGATAGTGGCAAAACACAGAATGGGTTCTTTTACTTGTTTCCTTACCAGCCGCTTCCAGGACAGGAGGAAGGAAAATGGGGTTCTTGGTGCCTGTGAGGGAGGCTACTGAGCCTGGACATTGAGATTGAGTGAGTGAGCACTGGTCCCAGCTGGCTCTTGGATATTTTATTTCTTAGCTTGTGTCTACTGAGCACCTACTGTGTGCAGAGCATTGAGCTATGGCTTCAGGAAAGAGCAGAGTTGGCTATTGGTTGCTGAACCAATAACATTTCCCAACCTCCTCCTTCCTTTCTGGTCAAGCATACCACACATGAGACACAGCCTTGATTACGGAGCCAGCAAGAAAAGTCTTCTAGGGAAAGATTGTCTCTCTGACAAAAAGAGAAATGGAAAGAGAGGTTGTCCTCCTTCTTTCTGATGTGATTGCTTTAGGATGGGTGGCTGGCAGCCATCTTGCCACCTTGAAGGGACCGAGCAAACACTGAGGATGGCAGAGTGGAAACGCGGAAGTCAATAAGTCCTTGATGACTTCATTACACTGAATTAACCAACCCTAGACCTGGGAATATTCCCAGACTTCCTGATGTGTGAAATAATCAATGTCCTTATTGTTTCAGTTATTTTGACTGGGATATTCTGTTTCTTGCAGCCGAAAGCATTCTAACCGATAAACACAGACAACAGAATCTTTCCCTTTAGGAGATTAACATCCAAGGGAGATGGGAAATGCACCCATGAGGCCTCTGGAAAGCACTTACCAGCCCATGCCATACCCCTAATGCATAGTTGGGTCTTTTTTTATAAAGAAGTTGCATTCATAAAAACAGTGTGTTACACAAATTGTGATTCTCCAGTGATTTCATAACTGCTTCTGCGATACTTCACCTAATTAATAATTGGTATTTAACTCACAATAGCTCTTAATACTGTAGAGTTTCTTTCCTCTGTTTTGACAAGTGGTAAATATCTGGAAATCCCTATTATTCAGGTGAAGTGTTTTATAAACAAGTTATCCTTTACCAAATGAGTATTAATTCTTTAATTTATCTCCTTTAATTGCAGATATTGGAAATAAGGGTCCTAAAGAGAAGGGTTTCACCTGAATATCAGGCTGTATGATCACATCTTTTATTCCCAAACAGAAGACTGGGGTAAAACATGGAATGATGTTCATACCTTCCTTATTCCAAGTGTTTATTGTATCCTAATTGATACATGTGTAATGAGATGTTAAAAGGGTGCTTGTGGCTGAAGCTCGTGGACCATACATGCATCATTCAAAGGAGTGGTGAGGGCTTCCCTGGTGGCGCAGTGGTTGAGAGTCTGCTGCCGATGCAGGGGACACGGGTTCATGCCCCAGTCCGGGAAGATCCCACATGCCGTGGAGCGGCTGGGTCCATGATCCATGGCTGCTGAGCCTGCGCGTCCGGAGCCTGTGCTCCGCAACGGGAGAGGCCACAACAGTGAGAGGCCCGCGTACTAAAAAAAAAAAAAAAGAGTGGTGAGACTGTTTGCAGGATTTGCCATGGAGCTCGCCAAAATTCAGTCACGTGAGTCTCAAACCCCTCATTCTTAGTGAGGGCATCAAAGATTGGTGATGGAAAATTAGGAAGTAGATTCCAAGTGAGAACTCCTGCTGAACCCAAGGCGGGGAGTCGCTCACCCGGCTCTAGCTCTCTTCTCTTTAGGAGTCTAGAGGCCGGTTCCCAAACTTTCTTGTTTGCAGAGTGGTTTAATTCTACCAGTGAGATGCCCTGTAGCTAGATTTGGAAGCCAGAGTTGCAGGCAGAGCCGTTCTTTCTCCTCCAGCATGGCGGCAGGTGCGTGTGCTCTGGCCAACATGAGTTTTCCCAGTGGATTCTCTGTTTGCCAGCCGGTCTCCTGCCTCAGGGCTATTGAGAAGATGTGAACAACAGCAGTGGTTTCCATAATTTTCAGACTCCAGGTAGCACAACAACTTCCTGATCTTTGGGATCACTGCCATGGTGATAAATCTGAAATTCTATGGTGGGCTAGAGAGGCACTCCTGAATCTCTCTCCTCTGGCCCTTCCAAGAATTTGACCCGCACCTGATTTCTGCAAAAGTTAGCCAACTGGGAAGTTAGAGAGGACAGTCTATCAGACTGCTCCCACTTCTGACACCAATTGTAAGTTCAGGATGTTCCAAAACCTCCCTCAATTTTGATAATTGACTAGAAGTACTCACAGAAGCTCACTTACATTCTTTTATTCACAAATGTGGTTTATTACAGGAAAAGGGTATAGATTAAAATCATTCAAGGGAAGAGATGCATGCAGCAGAGCCCAGGAAATTTCCAAGTGTGGACTCTTCATTTTCTTCTCCCCATGGAGTCAGGATGTGTTACTCTCCTGGCACGTGTGATAACACACACAGAGTATTGCCGACAAGGGAAGTTTCACTCTTTCACCCTTTTTTCACTAAAATAACAAGTGGTTTCTATTTTCTTATCTGAAAACCATGACCGATAGAGGGCATGGAAACTATATCCTCCTTCACCTCAAGTCAAGATGGAAGAGTTTTAAATACATCACCCAGAAAGGTCAATATGGGTCTCCTTTAGTTTGGGGGACAGAGCGGTCCATGGTCTGAGTCCCCCTGAAAAATCTAGAAGGCGAGAGACGGGCTCACCAGCAGCTTTGTGAGGGGAGGCGCAAGGCAGATGTTTCTGCCACACCGGGATTGGCCTGTTCTCCTGACATCTGTCAGGTCAGAGGGTGCAGGGTGATGCCCATGGACCACTTTGGACCATGTGTGAGAGAGGGCTAGTGTGGGCCATCTTAGGACCTGTCCTAGAGGGTCACCTGGAGGGCCAGACAGACACAGCTGAAAGGAGCTGGAGGGATCACTGATAGCTTAGAGACTGAGGCAAGAGTAAGGAACCAACATGAATAGAGGTACTTTGACACAGGTCAAGGGAACTGATGGCAAGAGAGCCCCAGTTTTGAGGGTGTCTCCAGATGTGCCCTCATAAATGCACATGAGACAAGACTCTTCCCTCACTTAAGAGGAAGTTGGTGCTAGATCACCCAGCAGTGCCCATCAAGGGAAAACTTTCTGCTCTCCACTCCTTGTTTCTCTTTCCCCCACCTCAGTCCAGTTCCAGTGGGTCTAAAGCTGGACAGGAGGAGTAGAAGCCCATGGTAGGGGGGCTAGAGAGGACCGTGACCACATCCATCCAGCCAGCCTCGCTGCCTCCAAGGCGTGAGATCTGGGAGTGGAGGGAGGGGTCTCCAGCTTGGATCAAGAGCGGAGTCTTGACTTTTCCTCTGGGCTGGAATTTTAATTATTAAACCAAGACTTGTGATTGTGAGGACTGGAGAACTCTTGTATTATGCAGGAGTGACCAGGAGAGCCATGGGGCCTGCCATGGGAAAATGGGCTTCCAGGAATACGTTTGCATAAAACTGGGAGATAAAAATAGAGTTGCTCACTCCATGTAATGGTTACCCAGATTTGCTCTCTCCTCTAAATGGTTACTTGACTGTGGGTGGAGGATGTGTGTGTGTGTGTGTGTGTGTGTGTTTCATTTTCAAACCCCCAGAAGTTGTGCCTGGTACATTATAGCCATTCAATAAGTGTCTGGGGGATGAGTGACAGTTTCTTTGGGTTGCGAGGTACCATATCAACCAGCTATTGCCACAGTGACTCTGCTTAACAAAATACCCCAAGCTTACTGGCCCCAAACAAGGAGTATTTATTTCTCACTTATGGGTCTGCAGGTTGGATGCGTTCAGCTGATCTCGGGTACGTTTAGCTGGGCGTGACTACAGACTGTGAGGTGGGTCCAGGTCTGCTTTATGTGTCTCTCCTCTTCCTTGAGACAGGGGCCACAGAGGCCGTATTCTTCCCATGGTGACAGGCAGGTGTGCCAGAGGGCAAGCCCAGCTGTTCCCACTGACCAAAGCAAGTAACATGGACGTGCCACAAGTCAAGGGGCAGTGAGGTGCACCCAGCTTACTGCAGAGGTCAATACGCTGGCGGGGGCGGGGGTGGTGGCAGGGAGTGCGGGCAGGGGTGGTGAGAGATTAGGGCCAGTAATTCAATCGGCTGCAGGTACCATGTACATTTTTTTGTCCACACTTAATCAAAGATAAGGGATGGCCTTGAGTCATTCACTTTTTGTGCCGCAGGAGGGAGTGCTCGGGCCCCTGCCGGGAACTGACAGTCCTTGAGGACAGTTGGCCTGTCCTTGGGAGCTCTGAGCTCTCGGCCTCGCCCTGCTGAGTGATCCAAAAGAGGAGTGACATGAGGCCCCCGAATTCTCTGGGCCGAGACTCTTGATTACAAGATAAGAGGGCCTTGGTCCCTTCGGCTGAAACTAGTCCTGGTCAGGTCCCACGGGCATGACTCCTGTGTCCTAAGGAAGGTCCATAATTGGTGCAATGCTCTGCTGTCGCCATCTTGAAATACTGAATCATTTTTGGACAAGGGGCCCTACCTTTTCATTTTGCACTGGACCCCGCGATTTATATAGCTGGCCCCGCCCATGGGGATGCAGGTTTCCTGAAGATTTACTGATGTAATTCCATCCTTGGAGGGACTGCAGCTCACTCTGTGCTCGTTTATTCAGCAGTAATGACAACGAGTACGGCCACCAATTCATCCAGTGTCCTGAAGCACCAGGCGCTATGCTAATAAGGGTTTTACGAACATCGTTCCAATCCTCACAGCAGACTTTCAAGCTTTTCACGAAAATGAATGTCATTGTAACGTATAACTCATCCAAGATCGTACGGCTGGGACTTGAGTCTAGCTTCGTTTCTCTCCCATGCCTTTCGGCCAGATGATTTTGCTGTTATGTTCCACAAACTGGATGGAGGTCTGGGGGTGCAGAGTACACTCCCTACCCTCAAGGGGTTAAACAGCTTATTAACAATAATTGCAAACACCTACATGGAACTTGCTGTGTGCAGGCAATGTTCTGAGCAATTTATACATATTAAGTCATTTAATCTGTACAAAAGCAGTCCATGGTTTTTAGCCCCATTTTATAGAGGGGAACACTGAGGTATAGAGGAGGTGAGTACCTCACCCATGGTCACATGGCTGAAAGGTGGCAGGGCCAGGTTTCAGGCTTAACCCCTTGCTATACCTCCTCTCAACGTGGTGCAGCCAGGCTCCTCTCTGCTTTGGTGACGAGGGGAAAAACATAAATGAACTCTTCCTACCCTGGGTCAGATTCTGTGGATACAGTTGAGAACGTTGTGGGAGTGGAAGGGAGACAGGCCCTGGGCCCTGAGACCTGGGACCCTTTACCAGACGTTTGCACCTGGACAAACGTCTCCTCCAGCAAAAAAAATACAAAGAAACTAAAAATAACTGCAGGTATGTGCAGTTGGGGCAACTGTAAGCAGTAAGATACAAAAAGGCCACAAACCAACTGTCACTTCTGAGTGCCAGGAGCAAAAGCAGGGGACTGTGTATGATCCCTGCACACAGCACCGCCAAGGGGGTGGGCAGACCGCCTAAGCTCCGCCCCCTGCCCAACCCAGGGACCTGCGTCTGTTGTAACTCCGCTTAAGGAGCCAGCTGGCCCCCTCCTCAGGGAGCGGGCAAGGGCACCTGACTTGCTTTTGCTCCCAGTACCGCCTCACCTGGATTTCTCGACTGGACTCTTACCGATTTCTAGTGATTGAAGAGTCCAAGGACCTGGGTCGGTAGCAGAAGGGAGATGGGAGGCAGGAGAGCACAGAGGCTGGGACCCCGGTGTGACATGATGGGGGCTGTAAGGGGATGGCCGTGGGACATAGGTGTTACCGGTTCACCAGACACAAGGAAGCGGGCCTTGCACACACAGCGGGAGGGAAGCTACCCCGTGACTGGGATTCAGAGCTGTCTGTTCCACGCACACCGACTGCTTGTTCTGTGTTTGCATCCAGGGGGATTTCTTTTCTCACCTCTCGTCTCAGCATATGGTCCGATTAACCTGCTCCCTTTTGAAGGGAAATGTGTCCATCCACCCATCCCGGGTCTGTTGGTGCCATTTTTGCCTCCCCAGTAAAGCTAGACGTGAGGAAAGGCTTCGCCAGGCAGAGCCGTCTCCAAACCTGCCCGCAGCTGTGGCACTTCATGGGGGGACTGGCGTGTGTCACTGCAACCCTATTCATTCCCACAGAGCACCCACCTCACGCCAGGGACCGTGGTCACGGAACGAGGTTCATTTGAATAGCAGCTAACAGAGGCGTGACTGGGACTATAGCTTATGAAACCATCCTTCCACATTCCAGATGTGGTTTGGGGGTAGTTCCACTGCCTCTGGTCACCCTGAAGTAACTGAGGAGTGATGGGTGAATCTTTACTATTGTTTTGGCGATTACGGTCTACTGCGAGTGTGAAACAAAACTTTGAGTAGAGCCCGCAGGGTGAGTGAGAGCAGGTGAGGGAGGAAAGGGAAGCAGAGGCCAGGTGACAGAAAGGAGGAGCAGGGGAGAGAAGAGGGGAGGGTGGGAGAGATGGGAGTGCAAGGACCATGCTGTGGCTCCCTGCAGAGTTTGGGGGCTGGACCGTGATGCCCAGAGAACGGGTGGGGTTCTCTTCAACGGGGCTTTCTGAGAAAGATTACACCCTGCGGTAAATATCTAGAGCAGTTCTGTGTTGCTGTGCAGCCCCAAGACCCAGAGAGGCTGCTGGTTGTCGTTTCCATCAGGGCTGGGAGCTGGCCCTCCTGGATAGGTAGAAGCCCTCTCTTCCCCCAAATCTCTGAGCACCCCTTGTCCTGGGTACCATCTCCAGGCACCTTCATCTTGAGAAAGGGTGCCCAATGTCACATGGGCTCTTCCCTGCCACCTGTGCAGGTCCCCAGTTCCCCTGATGGATGAGGGCTGTGTCTCTCCTTCCAGGTGGGCTGCCTCTCAGCCCGGAGCGTGGAGTGGGGCAGCCTCAGAGCGGAAGGGCAGAGAGACGCAATTGAAATCGTTTTCCCTCTGCTTCTGTATCTCTTTTTTTTTCCTTTGGGTAAAGATTGAGGCAAAGTCAATTAAATGGAAAAGTCAATAGGCTTGGGTTGAGAAATTAGACAGAAAATCAGACTGTAAGCATTACAGTTCTTAGAGGAATATTAATTCAGTTTAATGGTGGAGTTTGCGCTGTGTCGTGGGTCTAGTAATTTGGAGGCCTGCAAGAGGACTGTATATTCATAATGCAATTTTCATCGTTTCGTGTCGAAGGCATTCCTAATACAGTTTTATGGACCTTCTTGCCCAGGTCACTATCGTAAATGAGAAGTTATTCCCAGAGGATCTTATTTGGGACAACGAATGGATAAAAGTATTGAATTTATTAACATCTAAATTAAAAGGTCTGAAAAATGGAGTTTTAATTAATCAGCTTGCAAACAGCTACCCCCAAGGATAAGATAACAGAGCTAGTGATTGGAGACATATTATTTTTCAAAACAATAATGATATTTCCACAGCAGCTCCTATCTTAGGAGTTCAAAGCCATCCCGTAATCGTTAATTATTTAAAGACTTTCTAAAACGGAAGCAGATAATTGATGCTTTTTGGGCTTTCTAATGTGGAAATGGGGCTAAGAGGGGAGGGTGAGTGCCTTTGTCTAGTTGTGGTGCTGGCGGTCAGAAAATCAGGAGGGTCAGGAGGTGGGTGCAGTTCTCTGAGCTTGCTCTGCCTCTGGCCTCACGCCCTCTGGCTTTCTGGTTCCTGCTCTGCGCTTTGGGCCCAATCTCCTTCCCATCCAGCCACCCACCCCGTCCACCATCCTGTTCAACAGCCCCCAAGCGTGGCCCTGTCTTCACACCTGGGCCATCTTAGGTGTTCATCAGCCTCCCAGGACCTGTCCCTGGACCCCAGCTTCCCCAGGGGCCGCAGCAGCAGGTGAGACACATGCTCTGCTCAGAGGCTCCCTTCCACCGCGGGCTGCTGGGCAGCTCAGCCTCCAGCCATCTCTGGTAGGGGTGCTGGTCTTTAGAGAGGCTTTCCCTTCTGCTCCCGTCTGGTTCATGGACTCTGCACTCTGACATCTGGTCTTCTGGGCTGCCTTTCTGGGGCCTAGTCCTTCCCCGAAGGGCACGGAGGTGGTCCGTCCCCTCTCCTGAGCTTTACTTGGAGCTAGAGGTAACTCACTTACCATCAGGCAGACGGGAGTGTAAGATGTCAGAGGCCTCACTGACCTGTCTGCTTTGGAGCCAACTGGCAAAATCATCACGCTGGGTCCTAAGTCACTGACACAAGCCACGGGAGGCCAGCGAGTGCTGGGAAATCAACGTCGCACTTTCCCCAGGAGAATGATGGGGGGAAGCTGTGTCCCATGGAGATATAGGTCACAGAATGTCTTCATATTTGATACCTCATCTCACTGGCACCCAACCCCTGTAAGGTAGGGAGAGGCAGACAAGACTAGTTCTATTTTATAGATAGGGAAGGAAGCTAGTAATATTTGAGTGAGATTGTTTTGGACAATTGGGCAATTTATGTATGTTATCCTATTATGTTAGGTAAGGTGGTTTATTATTATTTTATATTATTTATTTATTTAAAGAAAAGTGATGGGACTTCCCTGGTGGTCTAGTGGTTAAGACTCCAAGCTTCCTATGCAAGGGCCGTGGGTTCGATTCCTGGTCGGGAAACTAAGATCCCACCTGCTTTCTTAGTGCCCATTCGTCTCCTTCATTCGTTCAGTTGCTGTGTGAACTTGCTGTATCACTTAGCTCTTTCTTGGTTTCCTTAGCTTCGAAGTGGCTGCCTCATCGTGTCGGCATGGGGTTAAATGGGATAATGTGTTTATACCATGTAGACAATGCCTGACACATATTCAGTGCTCAGTGAGAGTCAGCAGTCATTGACATTATTGTTATCATTGGTATTATTTTACAACTTCCCTGAACCTCCATTTTCTCAGCCGTCAGATGTGCACGGACATACTCAGGGATGTCGAGGGAGTGAGAGAGAATATGAATAAGGTACTTAGAACAGCATTTGGCCAAAATTGAGTCCGGCCGACCCCCTGTATCTGCAGGTTCTCCACTGGCAGGTTCAACCAACGGCAGATCGAAAATCCTGGAGAGAAGAAAATTCCAGAAAGTTCAAAAAGCAAAACTTGAGTTTGCTGCTTGGATCATCTATTTATGTAGCATTTATGTTATATTAGGTATTATAAGTAATCTAGAGATGATTTAAAGTATGCGGGAGGATGTGTAGGTTTTATGCAGATACCACACTATTTTATATAAGGGACTTGAGCATCCGTGGATTTTGGTATCTGTGGGGTTCCTGGAGCCAGTCCCCCGCAGGTACCAAGGAGTGACAGATATGAGATGCAGGACCCTGGTGAGCTGCCTGTAGTGGGTGATGGAAGGGAAAGGAAAGGGAGTTCGGGTCCTCATTCATTCATTCGTTCACTCACTCATTCGTTCAAAAGCTGATTGTTGAGGACCAATACGCTTCAATCTCTCGGGCCAGCCAGTGTCTCTCTAGAGGTTCCAGGCACGAGAAACAAAGCTGGAACCTGAATTTGCCAATGGAAAGGACTAGGCAGGAAGAAAATCCAGTTCAGGGGCTGACATTTCCATCCACCCCGTCAGGGAACTGGATACCCCACGCCCCTTGATTTACTTACTTTCCACCAGAAAAGGAGCCGTGGTAGACTTTTCACATAAAAAAGAGAGCGATGTAATGACCCATTATATTCCCCCCCCCCCGACCCGAAGTATCAACCCATAGATCAAGTCAGGATCATGCAGGGCAGGGTGATGGGAAAGGGGGGCGGTCTGGGGACAGATGTGATGCTGAGAGGACAGAGGCCTAACGGGCTCCCACCCCGACCTTCCCTCTGGCTTCCCCACAGGTCCCTCTCCTCTTTGCCTCCCTAAATACTTCCCTTTCCCCCCAGTGCACCTCCTCCCTCTCCTGTGATGACTTCTTGGACTTACCTCGCCCACACTTGACCTTTCCTTTCTTTGGAATGTTATTTCAGTTGGACTTAGAGCCACATCCTCTAAGGCAATGGCTCCGATGGTTCAACGCCTACCGATCTTATTTCCCCAATTAGGTTATAAGCTCCACGTGGGCAGGACCGCGTCCTAAACCCCTTGGTACACTCACAGCATTGGCCCAAGGAAAAATCACCGTTGGTCTCTGGAATCTCATCTTTATTCCACCGCCCCCGTCAGGCACCTGGTTATCCAGTCCCACAAGCCCAAACGAGCCAGGACACTGGCACCTCTCTGTTCCAGATCATTCTTGTTCTTCCTGTAGTTGACCTAGAAAAGTCCTACCCATCCTTGAAGGCTGAGCACAAACGTCACATGGTCATTTCAGAGAGTATGCTCCAGGCAGAGCTAATTCCTTCCTTCACGTTGATTCCATAGCACATCTTCTGTTCTTAAAATGACCCACTTCCTGGCTTGTTGGAGGAGTTAGATGCAGGTGGCTACAAAGCCTCATATGCCAGGCCCAGTGGGTATTCTCGTGGAGCCCCAGCACCTCCCTGCTTTGGGACAGGACACTGTGTACGTTCTTTAATAGCTCTTGTTTCTTGTTTCACTATTTCTGTCAAGCCTTCACCTTACAGAGATGCTGTGAAATGAGATATACAAATGAGATAATATGTAAAAGTGCCTTAAGCACCGGAAGATGGACTGTGTTATTACAGCTGGAAAGCTCTCTACTGGGGAAATCAAACTTGATGAGGGTGAATAGGGAAGGGAGGGAGGGATAGAAATAGAGAGAGAGAAAGACAGAGACGGAGAGATACAGGGAGAAGGAGGCACAGAGAGAGAGACACACAGGGAGACAGAGAGAGGACACACAGACTAGCGTGTCTACTGGACTGGGAGACCGGGAGGGACGTCTTCAAGGCAGTGGGGTGTTAGGTTTACTGAAAAACAAAACACCCCCAAAACCATTTGAATTTGGTTTCTGCTAGGTGTTCACAGAAAGTCCATCCCTGTCTCAGGGGACAGTATATTTTAGCGAGTTAAGAGCTTTGAATTCAGCCAGACCTGAGCAGGGCCCTGCCCCCGACTTCCTAGCGGTGAGGATGTGGTCAGGGGACGCCCTGCGTGTGGGTTTCCTCGCAGTCAGCAACGAGGGTGCACAGCCCCAGCCTCCAGGGTGGTGTGAGGACGAGGGAGCGTGTGCAGTGCTCACAGATGTGCAATAAATGCACGACAACTGCCTCGCCCCTCATTTCTCCACCCCCGCTCCCCTTCCCCTCACTGTCCCTAGGGTTGGACTCGTAGCCGGAGGAGTCAGGCTAAAGTCAGCAGTTTCAGAAGGAGAGATCACATCCTTCCCCCGTGGTCCTGAAAGTCACACACCAGGACCCCCCGGGAAAGGAAGATACACAACAGGTGCCGTGAGGAAGGTTCCAGGGCGTCAGGGTGTAACCCTTCTCTCTTCCATGCCTAACTTCAGAACCAGCCGAGAGATGGTCGAGAGAGACAGACAGACAGAGCAGGGCCTAGGACATGACGCAGGGCAGGAGGCTCCTCGTCTCCAGAAGCGTCCATTGCTATCCTTTGGATGTCTGGGTCAGAGCATCACTTGAAATCCCCATGGGGACACAATTATGGATATAAGTAGTTGAGGCCTCCGTCGCAGGAGGGCTCGGAGGATACATCCTGTTCTCAAGCTGTGTGGGTGGGTGTTTTCCTGTAGGCAGTGCCCCTGGTCTCCCTGGAAACTACATGCCGCAGAAACAAAGGCACACTGCTGGCCGTCATGCACGGCCACCCTGTCCCTGTCTCATGGCGGAGGGGGTGTGAGGGTGGAGGGCACCGAGGACACGTTCTGCTTCTTTGTTGTGGGAATTTGTCCCCCATGCCCACCTGGCCCCCAGAGAGCTTTCATTTTCTTGCCAAGTCAGTCTTAGTAATAATGTGGCGAATCCTTAAGGGGGCAACCGTGCGGACCATCAAGGCCTCGGTCTGTCTTTCTCTTAGCTTGTAGTCTGTCAGCAGGACCCCAGACAAATGAGGAGCGGGGTGGAGAGAACGTGAGAGGTCTGCGTGGATTATTCCCCTGACCTGGGAGCCTACTCTCTGGCCCCCAATTCCCTTCAAATACTCTCCCCAACTCCTTCAACACACCCCTACCCTGAATGGGTCCCTCACCCGAATCCCCACCACACAGGGCTGTACCTGCCCATTCACCTGTCAGGCTTCCCGCTGGGATCCAGGGCAGGACAGAGGCTCTCACTCATCTTTGCATCCCCAGTGCCCTGGTGCAGCCCTGGAAATGCTTGTTCGTTGATTGACTATCAGAGCCCGCCTGGCCCGGACCTACCCACGGGCGCCACACTCAGTGGTCCTTGCAGAGAATCAGGAAGCCGAGCCCCCAGAGCCTCTCCTTTTCACCCCGCAGCACATCTGCCTTGTTTCATCTGAAACGTGGGAGGGGTGGAAGGGTTTCCCGATGCTCTCCGGGAGCGCAGGGCTTGTGTTCCCCTCCCCACTTGTTGCTCTGTCCTGGCCCCCCACCCTTTGCTGCACACGCCCTGGGAAGGCAGGCCTGGCCCAGCACCTGGTTCAGGTGCTGCCTCTGAAGACCTTTGGGAGCTTGGGGCCAGGCCCCTTCAACCTTTTCAGCACAGTGAGCATCAAAGCTACTTTTGTCTTCGGCTGATTGCAGTGGGTTTTTTTTTTTTTTTTTTTTTTTAATTGTGGAAAAATGTACATAACCTAAAATTTATTATCTTAACCAATTTTTTTTTTTTTTGCGGTATGCGGGCCTCTCACTGTTGTGGCCTCTCCCGTTGCAGAGCACAGGCTCCGGACGCTCAGGCTCAGCGGCCATGGCCCACGGGCCCAGCCGCTCCGCGGCATGTGGGATCCTCCCGGACCGGGGCACAAACCCGTGTCCCCTGCATCGGCAGGCGCACTCTCAACCACTGCGCCACCAGGGAAGCCCTAGCTTAACCATTTTTAACGGTACAGTTCAGTGGCATTAAATGCATTCACATTGTTGTACAACTATCACCACCATCCATCGGCAGAACTCTTTCACGTCCCAAACTGAAACCCTGTACCCATTAAACGACGCCTTACTCTCCCCTCACCCAGCCCCATGCAGCTACAATTCTATTTTCTGTGTCTATGAACTTGGCAGTTGATCATTTTCATGGAACAAAAGCACCGACCGCCTGGCACCACCTGGAGACTTCTGATACCCAGTCGTGCTCTGCTTAAGACGTAGGCTTGAATTTGACACTTCTTCTCTTGTGGGTCACAGACCCCAAAGTCCATTTGACTCTAAACCTGTGCTCAAAACTCTAAGGAATGCATTTGGAATGGGGGCATTTCAGGAACCTTGGCTGGGGAGGGCAGGGGCTTTGGGACAATCTGTGAGTTTAGAAAGTTGAGATTTTTGGCGTCTCTCAAATCATACTTGGTTGCCTGTTCATAAGATCAGCTTTGTCCCCGGTCATCCAGGTTTCCAGATTTTCTGTTCCTTCTTGCTGACAGCTTATTTATTACAAAGGAATGTTCCTGGTTACTTGGAACAATCAGAGCTCTATATTCACAAGAGAGCTGCCTGGGGTAGTATTTCACCGACCCCTCGCACTGGGGGCTGTGAACTGTGTACAAACTCAGCTTCTCTGCTTGAATTACCTCCTCTGGGCCTGGTGGGATGAGCTCAGCGCAGGGCAGGCGGTGCATTTTAGTGCCGTCATAGCTTGAGGCCGTGGCTCCGTGGCTGTGGGCTGGACTGGCCCTACCAGCACTGGCTCTGGCAGGAATAGTAATCACGCTTGCTCCCTTCTCGTAAGATCCCGCCATATACCGGGCACTGTTTGACCCGCAATCTCATTTAATCCTCGCAACTGTTTTAGAGAGGGTTGGCCAGAAGCAGATTTGAGATGAGGATTCTTAGGCAGGTGATTTACTGAGTGGGCGCTATCGTAGACGTGAGGGAAGCAAGGATGGGGCAGGGGAAGAGGGGAAGCCAGGAGACCGTCTTGATGGAGTGTAACCGCAGCCTGATACCACAGAAGCTCTGACATCGCAGAGTTGCCGCTTTGAGGCAAGGGCTTTGTTCTCCTCAATCTGTTGTGCAAATTGACTCTCCCTGAGCCCGGGTTGGGAGTAGGGGTATAACCTCGAAGGAATCTCTGGGTGAGGAGGTGGCTGAAGGGGGACAGAGAAGGGTACAGCTGGGAGCTGTTAGCAGCCCAGCTTCGGAAGGAGGGACAGGGTGAGTCTCTAACAGCATCCTCTAGAACAACCTTCTGAGGTGTGTACTAAGATGAATCCCCATGTTACAGAGGAAAACTGAGGCCCAGAGAGGGCAAGTGACTGGCCCAAGCACATCCTTTCAGTAAGTGGTAGAGGCAGGACCTGGACCAGGTATTCCCACCCCAGAGTCACCCACCCACTGGCTCTTATGCAGACTCTGATTCCTTCCAGGAGCTGTGGCTGATCCCACGAGCACTTATGTCTGTGCCTGGCTCTGGCTTTCCCACTGCATGAATGGTAGATAAGCCCCAGATCTCGGGGACTCAACACAACAGGAGTTTCTGTTTTGCTCACATGAAGTGCAGCTGGCAGTGGCAGCAGGGGGAGTAAGGTCCCATTCAGGGCCTGGGCTGAGGGTAACACTGCCATCCTGCAAGGACAGCTCCCAGGAAGCCCCAAGGAAGTGGAGAATCCTGCAGGAGGCTTGTAGGGGCCAGGCCTGGAAGCCGTGAACCCCACTTCGACCACATTCTGTAGGTCAGAACCCAGCCACAGGCCCCTCCAAGATGCTCGGGAGACTGGGAAAGGTAGACCCCGCCTACACAGATGCTTCCCAGCCTCGACTCCTCAGAGTGGAGTAGTATTTATGACCCACCAATAGGGGTCACAGCCTCTGACACGGCCACCTGTGCCACTTCCTTGGTCCTAGGGGTCAGCTCAGGCCCCTAGGACCAAGGGGCCTGAGCCTTTTGTTTTTTTTTCTTTTGTGTGAAGAAAAGAACCATCCAGAATTTATTCTCCAGCAGACAGATAGCATCAGCAGGTAAAAACTACAAGGGTTTCTCCGTAGATCATACATTCACAAGGCATTATTAGCTTAACAAGTGAGAAAGCCTCTGGTGTATTTTCTGTAACAATATCCACTTCACTGTGTAAACAGGTCCTATTATTGTGTTCACTTACAATTCCAGAAGGAAAGGCACAACTTGGCAAAACAGAAAAACAATTTTGGGGGGGGGTGTCCTAAAGTCAGGTGCAATTACTGAGAGACAGACTTGAGAAAAGTCGCAATCCACTTTTCCACATAGAGGGGCAAAGACTTCACCCAGAAATGTGGGTCTGTCTTTCTCCTTCCTTGTTAAATCCTCAAGACTAACGCCTCATCATCTGCTTAATATCACATGTACAAAAGGGGGATTAAGAAAAAAAGAATCACAACAACGTCTTGAACTTCCAGCGGCTCCCACCAATATGTTAACTCTTAGGTTTACGACAGGGTCTAGGAACACTTCAGCTTCAGCCGTCATCCGATAAGCAAACAGAGACTATAGCTACAAAAATAACACATGAATGAGGTAGATAAATTAAAGCTTTCACATCCAGGACTTGCCTGTTCCAACTTGGTAGCCTTCATGCAATACTCAGAAAAAAAAATCTTCATAATTACTTGGCGTAAGTCACAATCAAGGAACTTCTGTACAAATTAGTAAAAGAAGTTATTAGTATATAATAAGAAAACATGCCCTTCCAGTGAGTTTGTTTCTTCAAGAACGGACACCCAGCTCTTCAGAGTAGGCACCGGTGAACTAAATTAAGTCACCTGAGATTCCCTGCTCAGGTGCTCACCTCTTCTGGTTTTAGGAAGAAGAAGGGCATCTGGAAAGCATAGGGAGGACCTTGGCACTCTTGGGGCTTCAACTGAACTGTATTTAAATAAGCAGCAACACACACACTAACTCTCTAAGGACCAAAATCTGTCCACTTGAGGGTATTCTACTTCAGGTTCCAAGGTTGAAAAAAAAGTTGGAATTCTACAACCTTGGTTTAAAAAAAAAAAAAAAAAGTACATTCAAAAAAAAAAAAAAAAATGGGGGTAGGGTTGGGAGAATACAAAACAGGTCCCTAAACAGACGACAGACCTTGTCCATATACCCACATACAGTCACCGCAGAAGTAAGTATACACTACCTACCCACCCCTGCCCCCAACCCCCAAACAGGCAAAACAGTTGTATTCTATCCCTTGTCTCTGTCCCCTCCTCCAGGAGGCTGGATGTCCTTTAACTAGCAGATGCCTGGGACGTATCTTCAGGACTGTTTCTCAGGTGGCACCTGGTTCTGCCTTTGTGTACCATTTCACCCCTGGAGGTGGGTGGGTGTGGGTGGAGGCAGGCATGAGGATGACGCAGCTGGGAGCTAGGGAGCCTGGCTGGAATCAGCCTGGGCACTTTTTCAAAGAAGCCAAGTTTAGAGCCAGACAGAGTGAAGATAACAGACTTGGAGAAGGAATTCTAAAATCCTATCCTAAACAGAGTCTGCATCTCAGGAATCCAACGGAAGTCCTTGGACCTATTCACTCCCTCAAAAACTGTATCCTAAGCTAGAGCCAGGTAATATGGAGATTAGACCTCAGTCCTGTGTCCCATGGAACTCAGAGTCCAGTGGGAGGGCCAGAGGATTGGCACACAGGAATATCCCAGGAGAAGCAACTTCATGATGAGAGGAGGCACCTGGGGCTTTGGGAGCCCCTGATTGAGACTGGGGGACTCTGGGAGGGCTTCCCAGAAGAGGTGAGGCTGAGTTTAATCTTGAGGGGTGACTAGGAGTCATCCAGCAGGGTTTTGAGGGGTGGTGGGCTGGAGCTGGGTGCCATGCCCAGCCCTGGGAGCAGCATGCCTGCTCAGAAAGAATCAGGTGACCCATGAAGGTCCTGAAGGTGCCAGGGGCTTGGGCTTGACCCTGAAGGCCATGGGGGATCACTAAAAGGTGACTTGGAGGAGAATCCTAACCAGGTGTGTGTGTTCTGCACGCTAGGTGGAGGATGGGGAGGAGGGCATTGCATTCATCCAAGTGAGAAATAAAGACCTGAATGGAGGCAGTGGCTATAGGGACAGAGTGTCAGGGTTGGGCTGCAGAGATATTTAGGGTAGAATGGTGGGTTGGAGGTGACTGGAGGGGAGGAATCAGGATGACATCCAGTTTTCTGGGGTTAGGAGCTGGAGAATGGGACCATTCACTGAGAGGTGCTGAGGCCATAGACCTTGGTGTTCCAACAGGACCTTAGAAGCCAAGTGTATGTATTACTTGCTCGGGCTGCTGTAGCAAAATGCCATGGACTGGATGGCTTAAACAGCAGACCTTTATTTCTCACAGTCTGGAGGCTGGAAGTCCAAAATCAAGGTGCCAGCATGGTCAGCTTCTGGTGAGAGCTCTCTCCTTGGGTTGCAGATGGCCGCCATCCTGCTGTGTGCTCATATGACCTCTTCCCTGTGTGTGTGAGCATGAACATGGGGGGAGAGAGTGAAAACAAGCTCTCTGGTACCTTCTCTTATAAGGGCACGAATCCCATCATGAGGACCCCATCCTCATGAGCTCATCTAAATGTAATACCTTCCAAAGACCCATGTCCAAATACCTAACATTGGAGGGTAGGGCTTCCTCATATGAATTTGAGGGAAGGGGACACAGACGTTCAATCCATAACACGAAGTGACCTTAGGCAAGCCATTAAGCTTCCAATGCTTCAGTTACTCATCTGCCAGGTGCCTTCCTCCAGGGTAATGTGAGGATCAAATAAAAAATGTGTGTGAAAGTGTTTTGAAAATCACAAGGAGTTTTGCAAATTTAAGGTGTTAATTCAAGGAGAAGGGGCCACAGGAGAGACCATGCAGTTGACCTGCCAAGAAGTCACTGGAGATGCCTGGCTGGGGGTGCTATCTGGCTATTCTGGAGCCAATCCTGGTCTCAGAGCTCCCCAAAGAAATTTCTACCCTGCTGGGGCCTGAACTCGGAGGTCCCACTGGGGTGTGGATCATTTGAACTTTTCCAGCACTGTGGGCACATCCCACTGAATGCTTCTGGGTGGAAGGTGAGATGACCTTTTTTCTTTTTCTTTCTTTCTTTTTTTTAAAAAAATAAATTGGAAACTGTTTTCTCCCCTTTTCTTTTTTCTTTTTTCTCTTTTGGCCATGCCACATAGCATGCGAGATCTTAGTTCCCCGACCAGGGATCAAACCCGTGGCCCCATTAGTGGAAGCACAGAGTCTTTTTTTAAAATTAATTAATAAATTAATTTGGCTGCATTGGGTCTTCATTGCTGCACGTGGGCTTTCTCTAGTTGCCGTGCGCGGGGGCTACCCTTCGTTGCAGTGCGTGGGCTTCTCATTGCGGGGGCTTCCCTTGTTGCGGAGCATGGGCTCTAGGTGCAGGGGCTTCAGTAGTTGTGGTGCATGGGCTCACTAGTTGTGGCTCGTGGGCTCAGTAGTTGTGGTGCATGGGCTTAGCTGCTCCACAGTATGTGGGATCTTCCTGGACCGGGGATCGAACCCGTGTGCCCTGCATTCGCAGGTGGATTCTTAACCACTGCACCACCAGGCAAGTCCAGAAGCATGGAGTCTTAACTACCGGACCTCCAGGGAAGTCCCGAGATGACTTTTTTCTCATAACCTCCGTGGCCTTCATGGGCCCCAGAGACTGGTCAGTGACTGGGCTCTAAAGGCAGCCATATTATGGCCTTGGCAATGAGCTGCAGCCCTCGGACTGCCAGGAGAACCTCCCAGGGCTCACGGACCCTCTCACCTCAGCATTGCCTTGGGTATTTTCCTCCCTTGCCTTTGGGAAGCAGCTGTTTGCAGAGGCCCATGGAGCTTTCTCCTTTGCTCTGCAAAAAATGTTAAGCAAACATTTAAGGAATAAGGGCTTTATAATGATGAAAGTAAACACTGAGGAATACCAGCTATTATGGAATGTAAGTGTTTAAAAAAAAGAGGAAAGGAAAAATAAATGACAAAGTGCTGCTTGTCTCAAGCAGGCCTCCTACTGACTTGCAGCTGTGTGAGGCAGGGTGGGGGACCAGCCTTTCCCATGCTTCACATTTCAGGCTGCAGCATCCGCAGACGGCTCCTAAGAGGCTCAATGTCCAAGTGTGTTCAGGTAAAACGGGCATTTCCTCCTCCTGGAGAAAGGAGGAGAGCAGAACAGATGGGGTGCCAAGGTCAGAGGACCAGCTCAGCTGTGCTCTGAACTGTGGGGCACCCCCCCCCACCGCGCCGAGAAAAAGATGGACAGGAGGAGGTCAAGGAAAGGGAGGCTGGGCAGCCCTGGGGATGGCAGCAGAGACTTTACCACCAAATGGAAAGCCCAGGCAGGTGCCAAGGGCTGTCCCAGGTCTGGGGGCTCCCATTCCTCTCCACATCCCCAACCCACTCCCATGCCACTCACCCCACGCCTGCTAAGCCTAAAGGAAGGCCCTTTTCTGAGTTCCCAACTGGGGAATCATTCACTTTTTCTCTGAGAAGTAATGCCTCAACCTCTCTCTGGGGGCATAACATAGTGGTTGGACAGCAAGGGTCAAACCCTAGTCCTGACACTTGTTGGCTATTGGCTTCAGTTACCTTCCCTGAGCCTTGGCTTCCCAATCTGTAAAATGGGCTAATAAAGAGCCTACCTCAGGGCTTCCCTGGTAGCACAGTGGTTGAGAGTCTGCCTGCCGATGCAGGGGACACGGGTTCGTGCCCCGGTCCGGGAAGATCCCACATGCCATGGAGCGGCTGGGCCCGGGAGCCATGGCCGCTGAGCCTGCGCGTCCAGAGCCTGTGCTCCGCAACGGGAGAGGCCACAACAGTGAGAGAGAGGCCTGCGTCCCACAAAAAAAAAAAAAAAAAAAAAAGAACCTACCTCATTGGGGACTTCCCTGGTGGTGCAGAGGTTAAGGATCCGCCTGCCAATGCAGGAGACACAGGTTCGAGCTCTGGTCTGGGAAGATCTCATATGCCACGGAGCAGCTAAGCCCGTGCGTCACAACTACTGAGCCTGCGAGCCACGACTAGTGAGCCCACTCGCCTAGAGCCCGTGCTCTGCAACAAGAGAAGACACCGCAATGAGAAGCCCGCGTACCGCAACGAAGAGTAGCTCCCGCTCGCCGCATCTAAAGAAAGCCTGCATGCAGCAACAAAGACCCAACACAGCCAAAAATAAATAATAAATAAATCAATTAAAAAAAAATGAAGAACCTAACTCGTCATGTTGTTATGAGGACTGGATGAGGTGGAGCTTGGACAGGGCTGGGCCTGGAGTGCAGAACATGCTGAGAGACTGTCACCACTCTTATCCCTGTCTCCTCTCCCCTCCCAAGCTGGGATCTGGCAATGGCCTTGGTGACAGCTGAGGTACACATTCTTAGAGAGTCGACTTGCCAGGCTCACCCCAAAGTAATCCTCCCTGGGTCCGCAGTTGGGTTTGGTCTCCTTCCAAACTGCCTGCCTAGCACACCCTAAGACATGGGAAGATTAATGGCTTCCAGGGGGTCTCTTTACCTCCCACTGGAAGCCACTCTCTCTTTCTAGAATGGCTTTAGAAAAGATGCATCTCATTAAATTCAGACCTTTGGAAACCATTTGCTGCACCCCAGGCCTCTCCAGGTGGACCAGGCAGCCAGCGAATGAGCTGGGGAGTGAGGACCCACATTAGGAAAACACAGAGGATGCTGTGTCTGTTACCGCTTACAGTTCAAGAAGGTCTGGTGAACTTCTTGCTCTGAATGAGCTAAAGGTGTTGGGAATTCCAGGGCCTTTGATTCTCAGTGGGTTCTTTGAAGGAGTTGAGACTGGGGGGCTTAACTTGGGAGGTGGGAGGTCATGGTGGAACTTATTGAGGCAAGTTTTCAAAACCTACGTCTTCTCCCAGCCCCCACCAGGGCATCTGGGAATCTATTGGGCAGGGGCTGTGTTGTTAAAGCTCGTACACATCCTGCCTCTGGCTGAGGACCACACGTGTGGACTCAGGAATAGAGAATAAGCAACAAGTGGTAGTGACCTCCCAGTGTGGCTGTTAGACCACGAAGCTAGAAAGTGGACCCTACTTTTGTGTAATTTCTTTCTTTCTTTCACTCAATGAATGTATCTGAGTTTCTGCTATGTACAGGGTAGTTACCAGGCTCAAAGAATACGAAGATATATAAAGCATAAAATGTTCTTATCTTCATTGAACTTACGTTCTCTTTTTCTTTAATTGAGGTATGATGTACAATATTATGTAAGTTTCAGGTATATAACAAAGTGATTCACAATTTTTAAAAGTTATAGTCCATTTATATTATTGTAAAATATTGGCTATATTCCCTGTGTTACGCAATATATCCTTGTAGCTTACTTACTTTATACATAGTAGTTTGTACCTCATAATCCCCTACCCCTACCTTGTCCCTCCCCGCTTCCCTCTCCCCACCAATAAGCACTAGTTTCTTCTCTGTATCTGTGAGTCTGTTTCTTTTTTGTCACATTCACTAGTTTGTTTTATATGTGTAATTTACTTATTTATTCTGTTTTCACATTTTTATAGGGGGCCACTGAGGATGGGGTGCTCCCACTTCCTCCTTCCACTCCAAGCTGGGCCTTGGTGTCCTGGGGGTAACTGGGCACGTCCCCATCATCTCGGAGGTGGCTGTAGGGTGTGGCCTGGTTGACAAAGACATTGTACATGGTGTAGGGGCCGAGTGTGGGCAGAATTATAGTGAAGCCCAAATGGTGAAGGATGGGATAATTCCAGCTCCTTGGCACAGGCATTCTTTTTTTTTTTTTTTTTTTTTTTTGGGTACCCCGGCCTCTCACCGTTGTGGCCTCTCCCTTTGTGGAGCACAGGCTCCGGACGCGCAGGCTCAGTGGCCATGGCTCACGGGCCCAGCTGCTCCGCGGCATGTGGGATCTTCCCGGACCGGGGCACGAACCCGTGTCCCCTGCATCGGCAGGAGGACTCTCAACCACTGAGCCACCAGGGAAGCCCGACCCAGGCATTCTTGATGAAGGCAGTGAGTTTCACAGCCATCTTGGTCTCCACATTTGTGTAATTCATACCTGACAAATTCCTTCACAGACATCGCCTCACTTGACATCCAGGGTTACACTCTGATAGTCAAGGCTGCCATATCTCCATTTTACAAATGAGAAAGTTGAGGCCCAGGTAGGACAGGTGCACACAGCAAAGAAAGGATAAGCCAGAGTAAGAATCCAGCTCTTCTGACCCACGTAGCTGTGGTCATCCCAGTCTAGATCATGCTGAGGGTGACCAGTGGAGCTGGGCCATCATCCAAGTGTAGGTGGGATGGAATTACGTAGCAAAATCCCTCAGAGTTCCCCTGCTTGCCATGAGTGGGTACTTTTCAACTGTCAAGAAATGAGAGGAAGCTTCTCGACTCTCTTGGAAAGTTCTGGACGGAAAAATAAATGTTCAGACACATCCTAAGAGTCTAGTGGGAAAAACTTAAAGCCAGCTCATAATCAGGGTTCAGACATGGAGAGCGGTCTGATGGAATGGGTTCCCCAAAGTTGGGTGACTTGGAAGATGGAGTGAGCCTTCAGTCACAGTGGCCGTAGCAAAGGTCCAGCAGCGTGGCTCATCCTTGGCAGCAGGGCCCGAGATGTGTGTACACATTCCAGATATGGCCTGAGGCTGGCCTGACCCCCGCCTCCCCCCGCCCCAACAACTACCACCAAGAGCCTGTGATCCGGGAAGGTGACCGGCTGGGGCATCAGTGAGAGAGCTGTCACTTGAAACCCAGCAACCCTTCTGCAGGAGCTGGTCAGGAAAAGGGCAAGGATGGAAACTTCCTGCTGACCAGAGGTGGGGTGGAAGGGGGTGAGATGGTCAGAAGTGGCCCAGGCATTGGGCATGAGTAGGCATGGCTAGAAGCCCATGGACAGCTCAGTAAGAGACTGCACAGAACAGAAGGAGGGTTGGACCGGAGATAGAGGCGGTGGTTCCATCGTATGTGAAATCTTCTCCCCTGCCCACTCTGCCAGGGGCTTCTAGAGGGAATGACTGCAGAGTTCATCTGCCGCCCCAAACACTGGAGTCTCTGCTCATCAAACGAATGGTGGGTTTGGTCAGTGCTACAGATGTGACATTGACAGACGCCAGTGGGTAAGACCGGAGGCATTTGAGTTATGTTCACTTGAGGGAGGTGCTGCAAATTCAGGCTGTTTCCGCTGCTAGGACCCCATCTGTCTGCATACGTTGGTGAAGCCCAGAGAAAGTGGAGCTGCAGATAAGGAAGGTGGCTCCTCTGGGAAGCTATTTGCTGAGCTCACTGTAGTGAATGCCAGCTGCATCCTTCAGACACCCCTCCAGGACAGTCTCCCGTTCTCCCAGCACCTTCTGGCTCACAGCTCAGTCCTCTCTGGGAATTGCCTGCAGCCAAGACGACGTCCTCTTCCTGGGCAGCCTCGCTGGGGAGAGAGATAAGTGGTCACTGAGGGCGTAGGAAGGCCTGACCCCCTCTCTCTAACGGGAACAGCTCTCAAGGGCTTCCCAGCAGCAGAGCTCCCCGCAGGATTGCCGGATGCCCCTGCGGGGTGGCATCGATGCTCACCTGCTTCCTCTGCCCAGCCCTGCTTCCTGCACTTGCCCAGAAAAGGTGTTGGCCCCAAGAGCACTGCCCAGGAAAACTCCTGCTTGCTAAGCTCGGCCTCAGAGTCTCCTTTCGGGCTCCTGAGCTAGGACAGCCCAGCCCTGTTGTGTCTCCATCACTGCACTACCTCCTAAGTGGGAGGAAAGTTGGTGATCAGAGCCAGAGGGCCGCCGCCAACCTTGGGACCCTCATGTATGAGCCCTACCCTGAGTACTCTTCCAGAGCCTTGGCGATGTGTCCAAAGAACGGGGCGGGGGGAGCCCTGGACAGAGAGTGTTGCGGTAGCCAGGAGCCTGACTTCTGTGTGTCTTCAGCCCCATGCGGGTCTTAGGAAACACAGAAAAAGCAGAGTCTAGTTTGACTTGTAGACATTTGGGGCTGTTTATTGACCTCGATGGACTTGTACCATGGGAACAAGTCTCACCGAGGCCTCACTTGTAACCAGAGAGCATTTTTTATCAAGATGTGTATATAGGTCAGCCCCCTGGGTAGTAGTCAGGGTTCTCCAGAGAAATAGAATACACACACACACACGAGTAGGTATGTGCGTGTATGTATGTGCGTGTGTGTGTGTGTGTGTGTGTGTGTGTGTGTGAGACAGAGAGAGAGAGACAGAGAGAGAGAGAGAGAGAGAGAGAGAGAGTTATTTTAAGGAATTGATTGATGTGATGGCAGAGGCTGGGCAGCCTAAAATCGGCAGGGTGGGTTTGGTGGGCTGGAGACGCTGAAAGACCGTCCGATCGCTGTGTGCTGCAGAATTCCCTGTTCCCCGGGGGGTGCGGTGGGCTGGTCAATCTTTTCTCTCTGAAGGCCTTCAGCTAATTGGGTGAGATGCACTCAGATTATGGTGGGCAATCTGCTTTTCTCGAAGTCTCCTGGTTTAAATGTTAATCTCATCTGAAATATACCATCACAGCAACATCCAACTAGGTATGAGCAAATATCTGGGTACCGTGACCCAGCCAAGTCGACATAAAACTATCCATCACGTCCCTCCATGTTGTACAGTTTCCATCTAGGAAACTTCGCCCTCATCACCCTATAATAAGCAGGCAGGGCACCGTCAGGTGAGAGGGGAGCCATGCGCCTGCTCAGCTAGTGTCATTCTCAGTTGAAGATGAATGTTTGCCACCAGGGATTCACTGTCTTTACCTTTCCTCGTGAACTTTAGACATTTTATCATCTCTAGCACCTTCATTTACCAGGGGCTGGCAAGCTGATTCTGTAAATCACATAAGGACACATAGTATTTTAGGTGCTGCACGTCACATATGTTTCCGTTGCATATTCTTTTTTGTTTGTTTTACAACTTTTAAAAAATATAAAAACGACTCTTAGCTTGCTGGCTGTATAAAAACAGGATGAGGGCTGGATTAGCCCATGAGCTGTAATTTGTCAAACCTTGATTTAAACTACTAACATTCCGGGTGCATCTGATTGCTTGAAATTCCTGGACGACTTCCAATCCCTAAGTGCACTCCTCCAACTGCTTCCAAATCCAGGTGCTCAACAGAAACCTAAGTGACATCAAAGCTGCAAGGTCCGCAGGAAGAGAAGGGCTTCCTCCTCCCAGGCTCTAATGACCGGATCTCCCCCTAAAGATGGGGACAGCTTCTCCATCACGAAAGCTTTGAGCTGGGAGAACAAAGGGCCAAGGAAGACCATGAAAGAACACCAGCCATGCCCTACCTCCAGCCAGCTCGTTGCCCAGCACAGTCCCCTCCAGTTCTGTTGGACGCTTAGGGTCCCCAAAAGGGAACACTACCCCAGGTGGCCTGGAGGGTCCTCCCACCTGGGCGGGGAGGAGGGCAGCTGTATGGGCTTGGACAGCTGCCTGTGCCCAGGGCACACTGAGCCTGCGTGCAGCCTGGAGCCGCCCTGGGATGAACCACCTTCAGGCAGGAGGCCTGTCAGTCAGCCTCCAGGGGGCTTTTCAGTGATCAGGGTCATGGCGTTTTGAAACTTGGCTTTTCGGTGTGTCTGGCGGGGTGAGGGGGGAGCTTTTTATGAACCACTTGTAGATCAACTCAACTGCGCGATCCTGTTGGGTAAAGACTTTGTGGAAAACTGTGAGCTCTTACACTGGCAAATGCTGTTTTAGCGTGTGCGTTCCTATCTCCTGTGAGAGTTGAATGAGAATAGAAATCGTCCTGTTTGCTGCTTCTCTAGTTTTGTGTTTGATCTGGCTGTAAAGAACTCTTTTCTCAGAAGTTGGACTTTTCATTCCTCTCCTTCCCTCCCTCCTCTCCTCCCTCCCTCCCTCTCTTTCCCCATCTATCCTGTCTGCTATTGCACCTGCTGTGAGAGATCCCCATATTAAACCTGTCTGCAGGTAGCTCAGGGGAGGGCATGTGTAAAGCAAATATGAAAGATTTTTGTGCCTTTGTAGCTCTCCCTTCCTTACTCAAAGTATTGTTTCTGTGACACTAACAGCACAGTGAAAGCAGACCCGGGGGCCAGGCCTCTGAATGGCAGGAGAATGAAAATGGACCAAGTACTGGATTACCATGCAAAACCCCTTCTGGCCACAGCTCTTTCTACCGGTGGCATCTGCCCTCCAGCCTGTCCTGCTTTGTCCTCAGGAAAGCCATCTTTGGAACATCAGGTGGCACAGGCCAGGCCCTTCTCCTCATGAGGCTGGGCAGAGCTAATCAGACACCATGGGCTCTACTGTCTAAGAGTTCTCAGCCCAATGCCAAAGACTGTGACCACATGGCAAGCTTCACCCCTGAAGGACCCACCAGGGTGAGCTGCCCCAGAGCAGAGGGTCAGAAACATGCAGAAAGTGCCAACTATGAGTGTCATTTGTCCTGGAAGTCAGTGCAGAGATAATGCCTTCAAGATCTGTGACTCAATAGTGAATCCCCGTAGAATTTTCTTTATTTTATATTTTTGGGCTAATTTCCAGAAAACATAATAATCTATTTCAGGAGAATGCATTGTGTTTATTTGAATAGCGTTTATTTCTTTATAAGTTTGCCTTTAGATTTGATTAAAAATGTATTGTCACAGCTGCTGCTGTTGGGGTCATTGGAACCAAGCCTGTGAGCAACGTTCTCCACGGAGACTGCTCTGAGTCTGCTCAGTGGTTCCGGAACTGTCCACTGAGACACATCCTGAGGTGTGTGCATGAAGCCCTTCCTCCTGTTCCTAAATGCAGGCATTATACTGATCATTTTAGAGTTTGTACTTCAGGCCTGCTTAATATAAAAAAGAAGCTTTTCAGAGTCACCCCATTCTATTGCTTTTTCTTTGTGAAGTAGAACACGTAAACTGGATCCTCTTCTGGTAAACCGTTCAGATCCAACTAAAGTTCAGGAGAATATTAATAAGCGCTCGGAAAACCATAGAGTGTGTCTTCAGAATTTGCTGCACGTGGGGCTATTATTTTAATTTCAGAGTTAATGCAGCTTCTAACTCATGATAACAATGACTTTATGAAGGCAGGCACTGGATAACAAAGCTATTTTCATCCTTTACTGAATGGTTTGGAAATCATACTGCTTTAATCTCTTTTTTAATATATTTTTTTTTGTTCTCTGACTTTTTGAAAAATGTTTTATAATTCAGGAACGCCAGTCATCTTTGCATGATGGAAAGGCGGAGAAAAATGGCATTGTCATTCATGCATGCATTCATCTGCTTTATTTCTTCATTTTTTAAATCAGAATAACAATAATACTTTCCTTATAAGGCTGTGGGGAGAGGTCAGTGAAATGATGTGTGCACAGCGTTCAGTGGAGAGCCTGCCAGCAGAAGGCACTCGGTGAATCTCAGTTTTATTTTCCAGCTTCCCCATTCACTTTCCTCCCTCCTCCACAGAGATCTCATAAGCAAATGCCGCGTGCCCAGACTGTAATATATACAGGATATACAATGTTAATGTAGTGGGAGATCTCATGCCCTGTACTTCTGTTCCTCCCTTTCTCCTTTTCTTTTTTCTTTCTCTGATCCTAGAGTTAGTGGTGTTTCTTAGTTGAGGGAGTCAGCTTTGAGGCACTAAATGTGCCTCCCTGACACGTGAAAAAGGTGGGCCTGTTGGGTCCCCCGGAAGGGGTCCGGGCATCTGTGCCAAGGAGGCTGAGTGACTTTGTCTTTGGAGAAGAAGCTGTTTTAGACCTTTTGCATTTGGAGGCTGCTGGGCTACTGGTAATATTTAGGGAGGCCACATTGCCGGGAAAGGGGATGTCCTCTGTGTCCCAAGGCTTGGGAAGGGGAGGGTTGCCTTACCTCCTGTGGGTGGGTGTCCAGGCTGGGCAGGAGTGGGAGCTGCCCAGGGTGGAGGCCTGAGCCAGTTGTGCTGGGCTCCTGGGACTGCTGGTGGGGATGGCTGGGTGTGAGGCTGGAGGAGCTGGTACCAGGGCCCAGGGAACCACAGGGAGCCCCAGGGACACCAGGCAGGGGATGGTCCTCCCTCAGAAACCAAGGGGGGCTGTAACCTGGGGCAGCCGAGAGCAAAACCAAGGAAGGAACATGGCGGAACACCAGGAGGGAGATTCTGGACTTCTTCTTAATCTGGTGTGTGGGTTTGAGCTTGTTTTGTTTATTTGTAAGAAATAGAATAGATACGAGCCTACTTGCAAGCTGAATTTGCAGAGCACTTGTACCAGTTACCCAAGCATACAGAAGGCCATGGGGACACGTTACAGCCAAGTCTCTCCTCCTGCCAATCTCTGTCACACATAGCATCCTGCCCACGACTATCACGTCTTCCTCAGACACTCATTCATTCATTTGCTCAACAAACTACAAATAAGTCATAGCTGTAGTCACATCTCACTCCTTGTTCTAGAACCTTCCATGGCTCCCCATTGTCTACTGAAGGAAGGGCAAACCCTCCACAATCTGGCTCAGACCTACCCTTACCCTTCTAGTCTTAAATCTCCATCTCGCCTTCATGGGCTGCCCTCCCCATGAGAACTGACAGATTCTTCTCGAATTTCCAAACATGCCCTGGGCTGTATTTTCTGAGCCTCTCTGCTAGTGCGGTTTCTTCTGTTGAAATGCCCTCAGCCCCGTTCCACCACTTGTTACCTGTGTGCCCTCCTCCAGACTCTCACCTGACACATCTTTGTATTCCCCCGCCATAGCCAAGGGGAATTATTCACTCTTGGCTGATTTGAAAGCTGATAATATCAACCCACATTTATTGACCTCTTTCCACGTGGCAAGCATTTTGCATGGTTGTCTAATGTCCCCTTACAACGCAGCCTCATGGATGTATATGTATAACTGAATCAATTTGCTGGACACCTGAAACTAACACAACATTGTAAATCAACTCTACTCCAATTTAAAATAAAACACGTAAATTGAAAAAACCCCCCAAAACCCCCAAAACTCCTCAAACCAAAAAACAACATAGCCTCATGGGCAGGCACTCTGATTAGTCCCGCTGACGTCTTGGAGAAGTGAAGTAACAGCCTGCAGTCATCTGAGCAAGGGGAGCGCTCAGGACTTAGCCCGGGCAGTCTGGCCTGTAGGTCAGCTAGTTCACACTTGTCAGGTCCTTCTAGAACCCACAAAGGGACCATCTTTGGTAGTTTAAGAGCAATGTTTTTCCCCCATAAGGGATTAAGATAATTACCCCAAAGACCAGTGGTTCCCAGCCTTGGCTGCACATGGGAATCATCTGGGGGGAACTTTCTTTATTTTTTAATCAATATATTTTTTTACTGAAGTATAGTTGATTTACAATGTTGTGTTAATTTCTGCTGTACAGCAAAGTGATTCAGTTATACATATATATACATTCTTTTTAAAATATTCTTTTCCATTATGGTTTATTGAATATAGTCCTCTGTGCTATACAGTAGGACCTTGTTGTTTATCCATTCTGTGTATAAAAGCTCACATCTACTAACCCCAGCCTCCACTCCATCCCTCCTCCAACCCCCTCCCCCTTGGCAACCACCAGTCTGGAGAACTGGGTTTTTGATGACACCTGGTGAGGCCTGTGGAGAAAAGCCTGCAAGTGGATGTGAATGCTCCTTCATTTATTTACTTACCATGATAAACTATACATAACATAACACCTACCACCGTAACCATTTTTTAAGTGCACAGTTCAGGGGCATTAAGTACGTTCACATTGTTGTACAACCATCACCACCATCCATCTCAAGAACTTTCTCATCATCCCAAATAGAAACTCTGAGCCTACTAAATGATAACTCCCAATTTTCCTCTCCTCTAGCCTCTAGTAACCACCATTCTACTGTCTGTGTCTATGAATTTCACTGTCTAGGTACCTCAACTGAGTGGAGTCATACAGTATTTGTACCTTTGTGTCTAGCTTATTTCACTGAGCACAATGTCTTCAGTGTTCATTCAGGTTGTGTCAGGTATCAGAATTTCATTCCATTTTAAGGTAAATAATATTCCACTGCATACTTTTTTTTGCCAAGCCATGAGGCTTGTGGGATATTAGTTCCCTGACAAGGGATTGAACCCCAGGCTCTCAGCAGTGAAAACACAGCGTCCTAACCACTGGACTGCCAGGGAATTCCCCATTTAATATTGTTTTTTTTTAATTTAATTAATTTATTTATACAGCAGGTTCTTATTAGTCATCCATTTTATACACATCAGTGTATACATGTCAATCCCAATCTCCCAATTCATCCCACCCCCCACCCCTCCATCAGCCCCACCAAAGAGCCCGGCTAGGCTCCAGTGTTGGGTCACCTCAGGCCAAACAACCAACAGGGAGGGAACCCAGCCTCACCCATCAGCAGACAAGCGGATTAAAGTTTTACTGAGCTCTGCCCACCAGAGCAATAGCCAGCTCTACCCACCCCCAGTCTCTCCCATCAGGAAACTTCCACAAGCCTCTTAGATAGCCTCGTCCACCAGAGGGCAGAGAGCAGAAGCAAGAAAAACTACAATCCTGCAACCTGTGGAACAAAAACCACATTCACAGAAAGATAGACAAGATGAAAGGGCAGAGGGCTATGGACCAGATGAAGGAACAAGATAAAACCCCAGAAAAACAACTAAATGAAGTGGAGATAGGCAACCTTCCAGAAAAAGAATTCAGAATAATCATAGTGAAGATGATCCAGGACCTCGGAAATGAATGGAGGCAAAGATCAAGAAGATGCAAGATACGTTTAACAAAGACCTAGAAGAATTAAAGAACAGACAAACAGAGATGAACAATACGATAAGTGAAATGAAAAATACACTAGAAGGAATCAATAGCAGAATAACTTAGGCAGAACAGATAAGTGACCTGGAAGACAGACTGGTGGCATTCACTGCTGTGGAAGAGAATAAAGAAAAAAGAACGAAAAGAAATGAAGACAGCCTAAGATACCTATGAGACAACATTAAATGCAACAATATTCGCATTATAGGGGTCCTAGAAGGAGAAGAGAGAGAGAAAGGAGCCAAGAAAATATTAGAAGAGATTATAGTCAAAAACTTCCCTGACATGGGAGAGGAAATAGCCACCCAAGTCCAGGAAGTGCAGAGAGTCCCAAACAGGATAAATCCAAGGAGAAACATGCTGAGACACATAGTAATCAAATTGGCAAAAATTACAGACAAAGAAAAATTATTGAAAGCAGCAAGGGAAAAATGACAAATAACATACAAGGGAACTCCCATAAAGTTAACGGCTGATTTCTCAGCAGAAACTCTACAAGCCAGAAGGGAGTAGCATGACATATTTAAAGTGATGAAAGGGAAGAACCTACAACCAAGATTACTCTACCTGGCAATGATCTCATTCAGATTTGATGGAGAAATCAAAAGCTTTACAGACAAGCAAAAGCTAAGAGAATTCAGCACCACCAAACCAGCTCTACAACAAATGCTAAAGGAACTTCTCTAAGTGGGAAACACAAGAGAAGAAAAGGACCTACAAAAACAAACCCAAAACAATTAAGAAAATGGTAAGAGGAACATATGTATAGATAATTACCTTAAACGTGAATGGATTAAATGGTCCAACCAAAAGACACAGGCTCGCTGAATGGATACAAAAACAAGACCCATATATATGCTGTCTACAAGAGACCCACTTCAGACTTAGGGACACATACAGACTAAAAGTGAGGGGATGGAAAAAGGTAGCCCATGCAAATGGAAATCAAAAGAAAGCTGCAGTAGCAATACTCATATCAGATAAAATAGACTTTAAAATAAAGAATGTTACAAGAGACAAGGAAGGACACTACATAATGATCAAGGGATCAATCCAAGAAGAAGATATAACAATTATAAATATATATGCACTGAACATAGGAGCACCTCAATACATAAAGCAACTGCTAACAGCTCTAAAATAGGAAAGTGACAGTAACACAATAATAGTGGGGGATTTAATTGATATTTATAAGACATTCCATCCCAAAACAGCAGATTATACTTTCTTCTCAAGTGCACACGGAACATTCTCCAGGATAAATCACATCTTGGGTCACAAATCAAGCCTCAGTAAATTTAAGAAAATTGAAATCATATCAAGCATCTTTTCTGACCACAACGCTATGAGATTAGAAATGAATTACAGGGAAAAAAAGTAAGAAACACAAACACATGGAGGCTTAACAATACGTTACTAAGTAACTAAGAGACCTCTGAAGAAATCAAAGAGGAAATCAAAAAATACCTAGAGACAAATGACAATGAAATCACAACGATCCAAAACATATGGGGTGTAGTAAAAGCAGTTCTAAGAGGGAAGTTTATAGCTATACAAGCCTACCTCAAGAAACAAGAAAAATCTCAAATAAACAATCTAACCTTACACCTAAAGGAACTAGAGAAAGAAGAACAAACAAAACCCAAAGTTAGCAGAAGGAAAGAAATCATAAAGATCAGAGCAGAAATAAATGAAATAGAAACAAAGAAAACAATAGCAAAGATCAACAAAACTAAAAGCTGGTTCTTTGAGAAGATAAACAAAATTGATAAACCATTAGCCAGACTCATCAAGAAAAAGAGGGAGAGGACTTAAATCAATAAACTTAGAAATGAAAAAGGGGAAGTTACAACACACACTGCAGAAATAAAAAGCATCCTAAGAGACTACTACAGGCAACTCTATGCCAATAAAATGGACAACCTGGAAGAAATGGAAAAATTCTTAGAAAGGTATAACCTTCCAAGACTGAACCAGGAAGAAATAGAAAATATGAAGAGACCAAGCACAAGTAATGAAATTAAAACTGTGATTAGAAATCTTCCAGCAAACAAAAGTCCAGGACCAGATGGCTTCACAGGTGAATTCTCTCAAACATTTAGAGAACTGCTACCAACCATCCTTCTCAAACTCTTCCAAAAAATTGCAGAGGAAGGAACACTCCCAAACTCATTCTATGAGGCCACCATCACCTTGATACCAAAACCAGAAAAAGATACTACAAAAAACGAAAATTACAGACCAATATCACTGATGAATATAGATGCAAAAATCCTCAACAAAATACTAGCAAACTACTACAAAGCTACAGTAATCAAGACATTATGGTACTGGCACAAAAACAGAAATATAGATCAATGGAACAGGATAGAAAGCCCAGAGATAAACCCATGCACCTATGGTCACCTAATCTATGACACAGGAGGCAAGGATATACAATGGAGAAAAGACTGTTCAATAAGTGGTGCTGGGAAAACTGGACAGCTACATGTAAAAGAATGAAATTAGAACACTCCCTAACACCATACACAAAAATAAGCTCAAAATGGATTAGAGACCTAAATGTAAGACCAGACACTGTAAAACTCTCAGAGGAGAACTTAGGAAGAACACTGTTTGCATAAATCACGGCAAGATCTTTTTTGATCCACCTCCTAGAGTAATGGAAATAAAAACAAAAATAAACAAATGGAACCTAATCAAACTTAAAAGCTTTTGCAAAGCAAAGGAAACTGCAAACAAGATGTAAAGACATCCCTCAGAATGGGAGAAAATATTTGCAAACGAATCAACGAACATAGGATTAATCTCCAAAATATATAAACAGCTCATGCAGCTCAATATTAAAAAAACAAACAACCCAATCCAAAAATGGGCAGAAAACCTAAACCGACATATCTCCAAAGAAGACATACAGATGGCCAAGAAGCACATGAAAAGCTGCTCAACATCACTAATTATTAGAGAAATGCAAATCAAAGTTACAATGTGGTATCACCTCACACCAATTAGAATGGGCATTATCCGAAAATCTACAAACAATGAATGATGGAGAAGGTGTGGAGAAAAGGGTACCCTCTTGCACTGTTGGTGGGAATGTAAATTGATACAGCCACTATGGAGAACAGTATGGAAGTTCCTTAAAAAACTAAAAATAGAATTACCATATGACCCAGCAATCCCACTACTGGGCATATACCCAGAGAAAACCATAATTCAAAAAGACACATGCACCCCAATGTTCACTGCAGCTCTGTTTACAATAGCCAGGTCATGGAAGCAACTCATATGCCCGTCGACAGAGGAATGGATAAAGAAGATGTGGTACATTTATATAATGAAATATTACTCGCCATAAAAAGGCATGAAATTGCATCATTTGTAGAGATGTGGATGAATCTAGAGGGTGTCATACAGAGTAAAGTTAAGTCAGAAAGAGAAAAACAAATATCGTTTATTAACGCATATATGTAGAACCTAGAAAAATGGTACAGAGGAACCAGTTTTCCAGGCAGAAATTGAGACACAGATGTAGAGAACAAACGTATGGACACCAAGGGGGGAAAGCGGCAGTGGCGGGATGGAGGTGGTGTGATGAATTGCGAGATGGGGATTGACATATATACACTAATATGTGTAAAATGGATAACTAATAAGAACTTGCTGCATAAAAAAATAAAATTAAAGTAAAAAAACACAAATGTGTATAGTATATTTCCATCTTGTTTACAAATATAAGTATGTCTACATGGATATATAGAAGGAGAAAGAAATTGAAGGAGTGAGAGTACATTTGGAAGGCTAAATAGTAAATCTTCATAGGGTTAGTTCTCAGTGTTGTGGTTAAGGATTATTTTGATTTGCTTTTTCATTTACCTGCATTTTCTAAGTTTTTCTACACTGAGCATGGTTACTATGTAATATGACATTAAAATTAAAAATTGATAAACTTGGAAACCAATGTTAATAGCGGCATTATTCACAATAGCAAAAGATGGAAACAACTCAAATGTCTAACCACAGATGAACGGAAAACAAAAAGTGGTATATCCATACAATGGAATACTCTTCAGCCTGAAAAAGGAGTGAAATTCTGACACATGCTGCAACATGGATCATCCTTGAAGACATTATGCTAAATGAAATAGGCCAGACACAAAAGGACAAATATTGTATGGTTCCGCTGATATGAGGTACCTAGAGTCATCAAAAATGTAGACATAGAAAGCAGAATGGTGGTTGCCAGAGGCTGGGGGAGAACGGAATGGGGAGTTATTGTTTAATGTGTATAAAGGTTTCTGTTGAGATGATGGAAAAGTTTTGGAGATAGATGGAGGTGATGGTTGTACAACAATGTGAATACTTAATTCCACTAAATTGTGTACTTAAAATGGTTAAAATGGGAGATTTCATGTTTGTGTATATTTCACCCATAAATAAATAATAAAATGATAAAATAAAATGAGGGAGCTCTTCTAGGTGCTTCCCCATGGCCCTTCCAGCTCTAACTCCACAACTCGCTCCACTTCTGACCTAGGTGTTGGTCCAGGTGACTTAGGAGATGATGAAGAGGGGCAGCCAGCTCACATCCTCTGGCACCTGGTAGGTGGCAGGCAGGGTTCCCCGAAGCCCACTCTCATTATCAGAGAGACAGGGCCTTGGATCCCTCCAGGAAGCCGTGGCCCTGGCCGCTTGGTGAAGAGACCTGGGAGCTGGCGCAGAAGTGAGGAACGTTGTTTTCACAAGGCTAATTAACCAAATGTGTTTTCCTTGCATGTGTCTGTGTTTTCACTTTAGGTTTTTCGGCAAAGAGTATATTAAAGCTAATTAGGCTCACAGCTTTGGACAGAGCTCTGAGTAACCGATAAGTTATTTCTTATGGAAGCATACTAGTTAGCACTGCTATCCTTTACCTGAAGTCGCACGTCTCTGCAGCCCACCAGGTGCCAAGCCTCCAAAGTTAGAAGATTTGCAGAGTCCAGTGGAGACGTAATTCTAGGAACATTTCTTCCTGCTTCAGAAAGACATAATAAGGCTCAAGGCAAGCTAACCCCACACTGCGCTCCATCACAAGCCCTTTTCCTCAGTTACACCAGATTGCCTACTACCCTCATCTATGCCTGGCTCCCCCTTCCCTGCCTGATCTCATTGTAGGAGACCCTTCCTGGGGGCCTTCCCAGCCACCTGAAACGGTGTCTTCAACCCTGAACAATACATCCAAGGGTGGGCCACTATAGCCATGTTTCTAAGTGGCCCTGCTTTTCCCAGCCACAGCTGATTGGCCTCGGGGTAGACGCTGACCCAGAAAAAGCCATTCCAGAGGCGAGGTTGAGTCAGATTCTCTCTCCAGGGAATCTGAAATAGAAACATGGAAAAAATGGTTCAGTTAGCTTCAGAGTTCTTTTGGTGTAAGCCAACAGAATCTAGCCCTGGCTCACTTAAGAGAGATTTAGCAATAATAATAATTCCAGTTGACACAGCAATGAGAGGAATTGGGACCGATTCAGACCTAGAGCAGCAGGATAGCTGGGCGGCCACCAATGTGATTCTGCTCCAGTGGCTCCGGTCATTGTGTCTCTCTTAAGTTCAAATTTGCAGGAGAAACTGGCCAGCTCAGCTTGGGTCAGGGGTCTACTATGGGGACGATCAGTGGGGCAGAGGCAAGATCACAGGGGCAGAAAAAGTTATAGGAGGCTCACCTCTGAGTTTTAAGGGTCTTCCTAGAGAAGGGGGCACTTTGTGGGCCAGATAATCCCTTGAGAGTTATGTATGGAGGCAGCCGTGATGCAGATGGAGAGCAGGAAGGCTGCCGACAGAGAGAGGAATGACCCCGGTGTAGGGAGAGAAGCAAATGCAGGAGAGGGGGTGGAGGTGGGGATGGCGAAGATGAGGAAGAAGGCGTCCCTCACATATGAAGTTCTGGGGCATTGCTGCAACCCACATCTTTAAGCCCCACTCTTTGTGGCAACCTTCTCAGTGACTCAACTCTTTTTGTTTTTAATTTTATATTGGAGTATAATTGATTTATAATGTTGCGTTACTTTCAGGTGTACAGCAAAGTGATTTAGTTAAACATATTCATATATCTATTTTTTGTTTGTTTGTTTTCGTTTTTTTTTTGTTTTTGTGGTACGCGGGCCTCTCACTGCTGTGGCCTCTCCCGTCGCGGAGCACAGGCTCCGGACGCACAGGCTCAGCAGCCATGGCTCACGGGCCCAGCTGCTCCGTTGCACATGGGATCTTCCCGGACCGGGGCACGAACCCGCGTCCCCTGCATCGGCAGGCGGACTCTCAACCACTGCGCCACCAGGGAAGCCCCCTATATCTATTCTTTTTCAGATTTATTTCCTATATAGGTTATTACAGAACAACTCTTGATAAAACCATTCTGCACCTGTTATTTGATCACTTCCCTCTTGAGAAGACTTATCTGCCTGTGAGTCTGGAGGCATTTGAGAGTCCTGGGCAGAAAGAAGGATTTGCTCTTATCTGATCACAACCATTTGCCTGGCTGTGCAGGTGAGGGCTGTTACGCTGAAACTTGATTCTAAAGATGACTATATCCATGCCTGCCTGCCACTGCCCCTCAGCTTCATCAGCCTCCTGGAAACTGAACAGGAAGAACTCTCTGTGCTCCTATCGAGATGAGTGAGGCTTGGCACTTCTGCTGGGATCTGTCGACTTTCCATTCCAAGTCTTACGAGCCAGACCGATGTTCCTCCGGGGAGCAAGGTCCTGAGAGCTCCAAATACTAAGTACACAGCTGCTGCCTCGGGGATGAAAGGACAAAGCTGTTCCATGTGCTTCTCAGCATTTCTTATTATCTTATCAGTTTCTGGATTACAGGGCATGTCACTCAAATTCTTTGCCAGCCGCTTGCCACTGTGACACCTTAGAAAGAATGGTGCCCAGGAGGAATCTAACAGGGAGCACCTCAGGGCAGTGGGTCCTCTGTGTTTGGGGCACAGAATGAAGGTTGGACGTGGGCCACACCTTGGGAGGGACAGTCACACAGAGGAGGGGAGAGGGTGTGATGAATGACAGGTACACATCAGGGAATGTGTAATTGGCTAGGAAGGTAGATTCAGTGAGTCTAGGGAAACTCCCAGGTGTGAGTGTTTGCTTAAAAGCCTAAGGTTGTGTCTTGAAGGCAGGGACAGCTGCGGCTTGGTGGATGAGATGAAGTTCACATGCAGGTAATAGACGTGGAGAAGATCCAGGTATGGACGACAGTGGGCCCTAGGCGTCCTGCACAGAGTACACTGGGACAGGTGAGGGCTGGTTTCCAGGAAGCTGCCAAGAGGGTCATTTTGAGGAAACACAGCATAGAACAAGGATTCAGAGCTGGGGATGGAAAGACAAGGTGAAATTCACATGATGCAACTGACCATTCACAGAAAGAGAGATAGGCAGTTGGCCAAGGTCAGTCACCGGGTTCCCGACTGTGTCAGGGCCAGCGGGCTCTCCAGGCCCCTCATTGAGTATTAATTCACTTCAGGACATCAGTGAGAGGTCCACACCTGAGTTGGGAGTAGAGCCATGGTCTGGGTGAAGTTTAAGAGTAATCTACAGAAGATGAAGCTCAGGGAGGTACGGAAGAGAGGAAGGAATGGGAGAGCTGGGGTTCTAAGCCAGTGTTAGGATGTTGATGTTCAGGCATCCCTCCTTTGGAAATTGTCTTCTCTGTCCACTTCGTAACAGTGATGGACCCCCAGCAGCCATTTTTGTACCTAATGACCCTGCTCACTGGCCCCACTGATTGTCTCAGAAGTGGGCAACTCCAACCTGGACTGGAAGAAGTCCGTCCATGATCATTAGGGTTGGAAACTAAGGGATTCCAGCCTTCATCTGGGTTGCTTCCTTGAATAGTCAACACTAGGGAGTATGGGCAGTGTTTTCTACAGGTGGCTGCACAGCGAAGAAAGTTACTTTGCAGAGAGAGGAAGAGAAAAAGGAGCAAGTACACAGATAAGGATAGAGTAGGAGGAGAGAAGCAGAGCCATTTTCCTTTCTTGTTCTGAACTATTTCTGAGGCTCGGGACACCTGTGGCCTTGGTTCCCCTGAGATCCCTCTAGAATATCCTGCATTCATTTTTTCTTGCACCAAATAACATTTATAAATCAAAAATTACAGAAGGTACAAAGATCAACAGAAATACTTAAAATAATGGGGCTCAGCTCATGGTAGCTCAACTAGACAGAATACATTTTTTTTTTCATTTTAAAAATCTGTTTTGGACTTAAACTTTTTTCTTTTTTTAAATTGAAGTATAGTTAATTTACAATGCTGTGTTAGATTCAGGTGTATAGCAGAGTGAATCACATATATGTATACATATATATATATAGGTCTGTTTCTGTTTTGTACATAAGTTCATTTGTATGTATTTTTTTAGATTCCACACATGAATGATATCATAGGATATTTGTGTTTCTCTGTCTGGCTCACTTCACTTAGTATAATAATCTCTAGGTCCATCCATATTTCTGCAAATGAAATTAATTCACTCTTTTTTATGGCTGAGTAGTATTCCATTATATACAATGGAATACTACTATATACATGTACCACATCTTTATCCGTTCATCTACTGATGGATATTTAGGTTGCTTCCATGTCTTGGCTATTGTAAATAGTGCTGCAATGAACATAGGGGTGCATGTACCTTTTCGAATTATATATCTGGAGAAAACTAGAATATCCTGCATTCTTAACAGGGGTGATACTGCCCTAAGGAGGCAAAATTAGTTCTTGGGGGGCAAAAAAGCCTTTGATATTACAATGGTCTGTGGCCCTCCAAAGGCCATAGTACATAAACAGATACAGAATATATCTGCAGTACTAAAATTTTATGGGGTTAGGGGACCTGATTTCCACACAGAGATCTCTGAAACAGTTCCTGAGAGGGGATGATTTAGAAAAAAAAAAAGGTTGAGAAACAGGGCTCTAAACTTTGGAATGAATCCCCCCTGCCACCTCTTTGTTACTCAAGCCGGCTGTTGGGACTTTGAGTCACAGTAACCTTAACTGAACCAGCCATCCTTGGTGCAGTCCCTCTGGAGGGCTGGGGGGAACAGGCTAGCTGAGGGATCCCGAGAGCATGGAGACCCCTCAGGGTGACCAGCGTCAGACTAGGGCCGGGACCAGGGCAGGACTCTCACAAGGCCACTGGCATAGGAGTGAAGCCATGAATTTGGCCGAGTTGTTCATGAGCAACGGTTGTCAGAGCAGTTGCAGGAAAAGAGGGACGTGGCCTCTGATGCCCTCCTGTTCTCACAGTCACTCCTGCTTGTGTCACATGGTCTTGCTGCAAGGTCACTTTGAGTCCTGGCTGGAGCTAGGCAGTGCTGGCTTGGAAACCCCTGGGGCACAAAGTAGAGATGCAACCCAGCCCAGCCTAGGCCAGATGGGCCCATGAGGACCCCAGACCTCATTCAGGTCGGTGTTGGCACCAGGACCTGTTCTGTATTTTTTAAACAGCTGTATTGAGATATCATTAATGTACCATACGTTTCACCTATTTAAAGTATGCAGTTTGATGGTTTTTAGTATATTCACAGAGTTGTGCAATCATCACCATGGTTTTAGAACATTTTTAGAAAATTTTAGAACATTTTCATCACCTAACAAAGAAATTCTGTACCATTTAGCTATCACCTCTTATCCCCTCATCCCCTTCCCAGCCCCGGCAACCACTAATCTGCTTTTTTTTTTTTTTTTAAAGATTTTTTTTGATGTGGACCATTTTTAAAGTCTTCATTGAATTTGTTACAATATTGCTTCTGTTTTATGTCTTTGGTTTTCTTGGCCATGAGGCAGGTGGAATCTTAGCTCCCTGACCAGGGATCAAACCCATACCCCCTGCATTGGAAGGCAAAGTCTTAGCCACTGGACCGCCAGGGAAGTTCTGTAATCTGCTTTCTATCTCTATAGATTTCTCTATTCTGGACTTCCAGGCAAATGGAATCATATAATATGTGGTATTTTGTGCCTGGCTTCTTTCGCTCAGCACAATGTTTTCAAGGTTTATCCAAGTTATAACAGGTATCAGTACTTCGCTCCTTTTTATGGCTGAATAATATTCCATTATATGGATATACCACATTTTTTAATCCATTCATCACTTGATGGACATTTGGGTTGATTCTACTTTTTGCCTATTACGAATAATGCTGCTATAAACATTCGTATACAGGTTTTTACGTGGACATAAGTTTAATTTCACTTGAGTATATACCTAGGAGTGAAATTGCTTAGTCAAATGGTAGCCTATGTTTGTTGGAGAAATTTACAGACTGTTTTTCAAAGTGGCTGCACCATCTTGCATTCCCAGCAGAAGTGTAGGAGAGCTCCAATTTCTTCATATCCTCACCCACACTTGTTATTATCTGAATTTTTGATTCTAGCCCTCTTAGTGGGTATGAGGTGCTATCTCACTATGGTTTTGAACCAGTGCCCAGTTTTGCAGCTGGGAGATGGTGGCAGGAAGAACTGAGCAAACCAAAATACTTGAAAGTGGGCGGGCAGTGACTGTGGCATATTCCCAAGTGACCAGTCTGCTGAAGGCAGGACCCAAGCCACGGGCAGAGGAGATAGGAAATTGAGTCACTTCTCCAGCAGAGATGGAAGGGATCTGGGACGCCAGTGAGGTGGGCTAGAGATCAGGCCAGACTTTAGAATCAGCAGAGAATCAGACCTGCTTAGGGAAACTGAGGCAGAAGCACTGTCGAGTGGATAGCAAACAGCATATAGATAACCCCTCCCCACTCCTGCTCACATGGTAGACATCACTAATCAATTGCATCATTCTTTCCTGCTAAGCCCAGAAATAACCTCAACACATCATTTGAGGCTGCCACTCCCAGTGGATAAGGGTTGGCATAAGATACTTGTATCTTATCTAGGGTACTTACTATCCGTAGACTAGGCCCACCCAGGGAATAGGGAGAGGGAGGCCATGACTCAAGAAGCATTCAGGCTTGGGGCTGGAGTCTGAGGGAGCAGGGGTGTTGCTGGAGCCCACTGTGGATGGGGTAAGTGGCCAGTGGACTCCCTGCCCTGGTCAGTAGAGCTGAGCAGGGGTAGGGGACAAGCAGAGGTTGAAATAGACTGCCCTCTCCAATGCCTAAGGATGAACAGGAGGCAGCTGATCATATGATAATCAGAGGGCATGATGGTCCTACCAGGAAGCACTGCCGGTCTCACAGGGCCATCGGACCTAGGGAGAGAGCTCGGTATATAGGAGGCTAGTGGGTGTGTCACTGGGCAGTAAGGGGCACCAGTCAGGACAGGAGCTCAGTATACCCCAGGGCCGGATATCTCTGGCAATGCAGAGCCAGAGAAGACAGACAGACTAGGGCAAGCTCAGGTGTCTGGAGTGTGGTTCCTGGGTTCCTTGGTGGGCCAGGCATTTCAGGCACAGAGTTCAAATGTCAGCTGAGCTGGTTTGTAAAGAGCAAGTGCCAGAAGTAAGTCTGGATGGGGCCAGGAAATCAGAAGGAATCAGGGAACGGGAAGTGGGAGAAGAGGGGCTGCTGCAGGCTGCTGACGAACAGAAAGAGGGGCGCCCACGGCAGCACCAGGCGAGGAGGCTGGAGGCTTCTGCCGGCCTCACTCGGGGGTACGGGGGGTATCAGGGATGGTGAGCAATGAGGAGCACTGGGCTGGGGAGGGACTGTGCACAAGGGATGTGCGAGCAATGCCTGAGGAGAAACCCAGCTAGTTTAGGGGAAAGAAAGTTCCAGCAGAGAGAAGAAAGTTTCGCAAACACAAAATGTCAATAGCTATCAAATCACAAGCAGAGGCTGACCATTTCGCCAGTCTCTTAATTCACAAAGCAAATTTCTGACCAGAAGAGGTGAGGTATGAGGCATATTATATGCTCAGAGCTGGCATCCTTGGAACAATGGATGAAGAACTGGAATCTCCAGGTCTTTGAGTTGAAAGGGCCATTGGAGAAGGGATTTGGGGAGCAGCTACTGTATTTTCAGTATCATTTTTTTCCCCTTTGGGTGATCCTATGTTGCACACAGGAGTGTATGTGATTGATTTTCTATAAATCCTTCAATAGGACTCACTGGACCCAAACACAATAAGGATTTTGCTTGCTATATTGCAGTCTTTCTTACCTGAAAAATAATGTTTCAAGAAGCAAAACTAGAATCTGGAATTTATGCCTTTATTTATTCATCTATCCAGCAAACATTAACTGAATTACCAGCCAGGAATCTTCAAGGAGACCCTGCCCTCCAGTAAATAGCAATTTTTTCTGCACTCAAGTTCTGAACTAACTGAAAAATAGGACAAACAATAAGGCAGATGGAGACCGAAATATCACAGGTAGTACCGATTGGTTGAAAGATGTAGCTAAGACTAAGAGCAAGTGGGCTTCTTAACTGAATCTTCAGATTAGGTAAAGTGACCCAGTTATAGAAGATCTGGGTACCCCAGGCCCCCTCCCCACAAGGCCAGGGCTGGTGCCAGTATTGGCAAGCAGCCTGGGTCCCAAGAGGAAAAAGGAAGGAGCTGAGTCAACGTCAATATGCCCAGTTTATTCCTTCAAAACCTCTAATCAGATAAAGTCACATCTCCTGCCCAGGGTGAAGCCAGTTAGGGGAGAGAGGACAGTGACAGAAGTTCACACCTCCACATGGGAGATACCTACATGAATAGGTAAAAGTGGTTTCCCCCTAGACATTCCAGGGGATGGAAATAACATTAAAAATGGTTAGCACTAACTGAATAATTAACATATGCGAAGCATTATTCTAAGATCTTTTATGTCTGTTACTTAATTTAGTCTTTAAAACAACCTCATAGAAATGCAACTCAAAACTACAATGAGTTACCGCCTCAAACGGGTCAGAATGGCCATCATTAAAAAGTCTACAAATAACAAACGCTAGAGAGGGTGTGGAGCAAAGGAAACCCTCCTACGCTGTTGGAGGGAATGTAAATTGGTGCAGCCACTATGGAAAACAGTATGGAGATTCCTCAAAAAACTAAAAATAGAATTGCCATATGATCCAGCAATCCCACTCCTGGGCATATATCGGGACTGGCAAAATTATAACTCAAAGAGATACACGCACCCGTATGTTCATAGTAGCACTGTTCACAATAGCCAAGACATGGAAGCAGCCTAAATGTCCATCCACAGATGAATGGATAAAGAAGATGTGCTATATATATATATATATATATATATATATATATATATATACACACACACAATGGAATATTACTCAGCCATTAAAAGGAAATAATGCCATTTGCAGCAACATGGATAGACCTGGAGATCATCATACTAAGTAAAGTCAGTCTGACAGAGAAAGACAAATACCGCATTATCACTTACGTGGGGAATCTAAAATATGACACAAATGAACTTATCTACGAAACAGAAACAGACTCACAGACAAAGAGAACAGATTTGTGGTTGCCAAGAGGGAAGGGTTATGGGGGAGGGTGGATTGGAAGTTTGAGATTAGCAGATGCAAACTATTATACATGTGTATAACTGAATCACTTTGCCGTACACCAGAAACTAACACAACATTGTAAATCAAATATACGTTAATAAAATGCATTTTAAAAAAACCTCATAGGGTACACACTTTTATTGTCCCCATTTTACAGATGAGCCACTGAGGTGCAGAAAGGGTAAGGAAACCACCCAAGACTACACAGCTTGAAGGAGTTAGAAGTGCGATTTCATTGTAGGCAGCCTGACAGCAAAGGCCACACTCAACCTCCAATACTGAATACACAGGTCTTGCCTCAAGATGGGGGGAGATAATACTGGTTCCTAAAGAGCTGTAACATCAGCTGAAGGGTGAGAAGTGCAGATAAAGGGCTACACATATTCAGAGAAGGAAGAGATGCTATCGCCGTAGTGGTCCAGGAGGTCCTTGTTATCCAAGGATAGTTGGTTCTAAGCAAAGCCTGTTGAAATGGGGCATTAACTAGTAACTAGTGTGAACAGTTTGGGACTTTGTCTTGAGGGAAACCAAATTAAAAATTATGAAAAAAAAATTATCTTTGCTGTAACACAATTTAAGTTATAATTACAACTTTCCACTAAATTTTAGGGTGTATGAAAACTGAAACCAGGGTTGATTACAGAATTTTTTGCATCATTGTCAGGCAAAACTATATGACGGCATAAGACAACCTTCTTCACTTCTCTTTCCACTTTCCTGGACTAATCAAAAAGGCAGTCTTTTCTCCCAAAATGTTTGAGGGCTTTCTTAATTTTCCAAAGGCCTGTCCTAATTGTTTGGTGTTCAGATCATTGTTTCCTAAAGCCCATTGGAAGGTATCACCCTCTTTGATATTCTCTTCCTCAGTTGTTACGTGTCAGTGACTTAGTACAAGATTAGACACTTCTCCAACATCACTTTCATTGACTTCATGAAATTCACATCTTTCCCAAGAGTCCTCATTTAACTTTGCCATCAATTTGAATTGTGTGTGCGTTATAGTGTGGATGTTTACAACAGGTCTCTTCAGGGAAAGACTGAAGGACAAAGCCTGGGCCAAGCAAGTCCTCGTAGTTAATCAGGGTCAAACAGGGCTACTTTTACTAGGGGTCAGTTCCTTGGTCACTATCTGTGAGAGAAGGCACCTTTTATTTCCCCAAGCAATAAGGACCTGTGGGACATAGATGTGAACACAGATATGAACATGGATCCCCTATATATGGAAAGGACTTGAAGAGATGGCATTCGTGCTGCATTTTAGGGAGCAAAGGAATTGGACATGCAGACACCAGGGAACAGGGCCTTCGAACTGGCGTCAGTAGAGGCAGAGATGGTTCATACAACCTGTGTATCAGGAACAGGAAGTAGATCTGAAGGTGAACGTATGAGAATGATGAAGATGATGTTGGCAAAGCTAGGTCTGGAGCCAGATCATGGAGGACTTAGAAGAATGGACTTTATTTTATAGGCAATGGGGAACCACTGATGGCTTTAGATCCTGAGCTCAGAATGGAGTTTGGCACATACTAGAAGTTTAAAAAAAATGTTGAAAAAAGCTGATATGAGGGATGATGGTTGTTGAACGACAGCACACACCAGTATAACAAAACCCGGATGTCAAAATTACCGATGTACTAACCCTAGCTAATTACTTGCTTACTTAAATGTTTGATAGAAACAAAAGACGAGGGACTTCCCTGGTGGTCCAGTGGTAAAGAATCCGCCTTCCAGTGCAGGGCACATGGGTTTGATCCCTGGTCGGGGAACTAAGATCGCACATGCCACGGGGCTACTGAGCCCACGCACCACAAGCTACAGAGCCCACGTGCTCTGGAGCCCACGCGCCACAACTAGAGAGAAGCCTGTGCACCACAACAAAGAGCCTGCGTGCCACAACTAAGACCCGACGCAGCCAAAAATAAAATAAATAAAAATATAAAAAACAAACGAGGAAAACAAAAGACGATCCCCTTCGGGGTTTCTCGAGATGGGATTTTAGTTTCAGACTGGAAATTGTTCTTTTTAGAAAGGACTTCGGTACTTGACTTGCAGATAGAAGAGCTATTTTTAAACTAAGACTTAAATTGAATTCAGCCACTGTACATCCCAATGTGTTTTTGAAACTGTTACTACAGAGCGTGAGCATTTGACCTCTTTGGTTATATGGAAGATGAAAGCAGTGCAGGAGACCTGCTTCCAGATCTAACTGAAACCATCTGTGTTCCACATTCTAGCTCTTACTGATCTTTTGGGAACAGCACCCAAGTAGCAGCTCCATGTTTGGCTGAGCCCGTGCATGCCTGCGTGTGCCTGCGGATGCCCGTGATCTCGTGCCCATAGGCACGTTAAAGAATCCAGTGCAAAGTACTGAGCAGAGGTCCCTGTGCTATACAGTAGGTCCTTATTAGTTATCTATTTTACATATAGTAGTGTGTGTATGTCAATCCCAATCTCCCTCCCCCACCTCCCCGCCTTGGTAACCATAAGTTTGTTTTCCACATCTGTGACTCTATTTCTGTTCTGTAAAGAAGTTCATTTGTACCATTTATCTAAAAAAGAGTGATACATGTATAACTGATTCACTTTGCCGTACAGCAGAAACTAACACAACGTTGTAAATCAACTATACTCCAATAAAAACTAATCTTAAAAAAAAAAAACGAATCAAGTGTAGCCAGTATTCCTCAGGACATAGAAAGGTCTTGCTTGGGGAAAACAAGAGCTCCTAGAACTCTCTGAGACAGACAAGGAAGTCAGAGATGATGTTTTAGATTTCTCACACTCTAATTGTGGTGATTAAAGGTCGGCAGACTCTCTCCTTTGGTCACAAACCCAAAGGTATGCCAGGAATAAGATAGGATTTGAAATATGCAGTAGGCAGTGTGAATACCCGCTAATGTGACTTTTCAGATGGGGAAGAGGGAATAAAAAACAATGAATGCTAATTAGTTTACATTAATCAAACTTGTATCCGGCTTCTTTTTTTTTTTCTTTCCAGAGCTCTTAAGTGTGAGGAAGCAGGTTATTCAAATTTCACCCCTGTTTTTCAAAAATTAATAAGGGCCATACATTAATGTAACATTCTGCCTGCTTCATAGAATATATTAGTAAAGGTTTTAATTACTGAAATTATACAGTCATAAAAGGATGATTTAATGAAAGCAATCATATCATTTGCATTCTGGGCCTGCCTGCACGCAAGACACTTCAAGGAGCAGTAAATTAGAGGAGAGGAGTCGAATAATTACCACCGTTGTAATTCTGCCTGAGGACCCTATAGTCTCATATGACTTCAAGCTCCAAGTAAATACCTGTTTGAGTGACAAGAAAACCAGCTTCGTCTCATAAGGAGGATTAGAGATGACAATGGAGTCCTAAAATCTCTTTTCTTTTCCAGTATCCAGAGCTTGTCTTTCCTGGAGGAATGCATTATGACCTCATCTCGGATAAGGGAAAATTAATTGGTATGCTCCTTTGTTGAAGAGGGTTTTGTGGTGGTTAAAATAATTAGAGTCGAGTCTGGAAGTGATGGCCTGGGTATAAAAAAGGACAGCTGATTTTATTATTCTCATTTTTTCCCCACATGTGACAGGACAACAGATGTGTGTGTGGAATCGTGCACAGAGCAGAACTGCGTCCTTTGGGTTTGTAAAACAAAAAAACCCTAAGTGTGGGCAGGTGCAGCCTGACCTGCCTCCGCTCCCGGGTCCTCCTGGGTTTTCCCCACAAAAGGGGGCAAACATAGTGACACATAAACAACACTGGTGGGTGCTGTTGAGAGCCCAGTGAGGGGCCATCTGCAATTATTTAAAGGGCAGTGGTGGGGGCCATGGGGAAGGGTCAGGGGCCTGACTTGGTTTATTCTCCTTAGATTTATATCAACCCTCAGGTGTAAATTCTGGTTTCCCAAGTTACATTTTGCAAAGTCTCCTACTATACCCCCTACTCTGTGTATCCCAGGGGTACCCCTCCTTTGATGTGTCATTGATACCAGGACTTCAGAGATGAGGGGTACACTTGAGCCTTTGTTTCTTTTCTATGATCAAATCAAAGGATGTCCTTTGTGGACCTACAATGTGTGAGACTGTGTTGGGCTGGCATAGGGTACAGGGGGGACATTGTCCCCACCCCATAATAATGATGTGAATGCAAGGTACACATCATTTGTACACTCAGAAAGAGAGTAGTTCAGTGTCACAGGGACCTAATTATGGGGGGAGAAAACCACATTCAGATGAGCTGAGTAAAGGATTCTTGGAAAAGTCTGCATTGAAGGACAGGAAGGAGATGGGGTCAGGGCATTATTATTATTATTAGGCTAGAACCGTCATCTGTTCTTGCAAGATGCAAAAGCTGAAGCTTAGAGAGGCTGCTAAAGGCCACATGGTGGGAGCATGTGAAGCCAGGACTTGCGTCCGTGTCTGAAGCCCACGCCTCTGCACTTTGTTGTCCCCAACGACGTCCTGTTAAGGGCTGGAGGGAGCCGATGAATCATCCTGCTTAGCTCTGAGCTTTCAGGGATAAGTAAAGCCGCTGGGTCCAGAGAAGGGAAGTGACTGGGCCGAAGTCAGGGCTGCACTTTGGCAAGAGGACGGGCAGCTGAGAACAGTCACTGAGGTCCCGCCGTGTGTGGGAGGGGACCGCAGGGCCAGGCAGGGTCTTGCTGATGCCAATCACAAGCTCCGGAGGGAGGAGGCGTGTGGGCAGCGAGAGGCCCAGGGGAATGTACACGGCACAGGCAATGATTAGAAAGTGAGGAAGGGGGATTGAAAAGAGAGACATGCTGTTTCTGTGCCGCAGGAAGTACGGAAGATACATAGATACACTCATCAGGGACCTGGGCTCCCTGCCTGTCTGGGAGGTCTGCTGAGCCAGGGCTGGGGGTGGGTCTCCCTTGGCACTAGGTCAGAGGTGCCAAGGGTGGTTATGGACCCGGCTGCCTGCAGCTGGGGCCTGCTCTGTGATCATCACTGTGCCAAGAGGCCGGACAATCAGAAATCTGCCGAAGGAACTGAGGAATTGCTGGGGAGAAATCCTCAGGGAAGAGATCAGTTAGCCAGGCCTGGGTTAGTGCTTGGAGGGTAGGGCAATTCCGAAAAGAAGTCATGTTACTGAGTGTTTGCTATTCTAAGCATGCGGCATATATTAATTTTTAAAATTCTCCCACCTCTGAAGTAGGAATTATTAAGTCTTCTTTTACCAGATAAGGAAGGGGAGGCACAGAGAGTTTCGGTAACTTGAGTGGGAGCACGTAGTGAGCAGCAGAGCCCGGCTTCAAATCCAGAACCTGGGATGTCAACAGTGAGGCTGCACCGCATAGCATAGCACAGGGACTGTCACTCGGACGCGTGTCCCAGCCAAGTCCCCAAGGACTGAGTCCAGTGGTGGAGCCAGAAGAGGAGAGAGCTGCAGATAAAGACTGAAGGTTGTTTCCTTAAACATTTCAGAGAGTCCGGGGCAGAGGTCAGTGCTGCTTTGGTACCTACACGACAAAAGAGGGAGGGAGGACAGCACAGCTTTGTGCAGTGGGATCCCAGAGTGCCTGATGCTGCTTGGGTACCTGCCTGGAGGGCGCTACTCTGGAGGTGACTACAGCTCTGCCTGGTGAGCACAGCGCTTCTCAGAGGAAAGGGTTGGAGCTGATTCCCAAGCACAGTGAGGCAACCCTGGATCTAGAAATACCATATGGCAAGGGACAAGGGGACTGACTCGGTAGCTGGCATCCATAACCATGGGTTATGCTGTGCAAAGCATCCGGTATTTCCAGGTCTCCTGAACTTTGCACTGAGCCATACAACCTGGTTCCAGGTGGTGGTACTTGCCTTCATTTAGGGGGGTTGGCGGGTCTGAAGAACATTTCTCCAGCTACAGCATGGAGCCCACGCATTTGCTGGTGAGTATTTACCCGACCGGCCTGAAGTCCAAAGCAGCTCCATGGTGGGGAATGCTGTGCTGTACTTCCCGATGCCTCCTCTGAAAGGAAGGATTTATTCCCCCCGCTGCTGCCACTTTACCGCCGAGCACTGGGAACTGCCCTCAACAGAAGACAGTTGCCTCGCCCAACTTCATGCCCCTTCCAGGGGCTAAATGGCATCCAATGACTGGACAATGTAGGGGTCCAAAGGCCTGGGACCCTCGCCCGGCTGGGGACAACTCTGAAGGGTTGTCCCAGCTCCAGAGCTCCCTGTGGGAATGGCTGAGGCTTTTGTTGTGCCCTTGTCACAGCCCTACCCCTCTCTCAGCTCAGCCCTGCTTCAGTTCTCATGAGGAGAAGGCCCAATACATGTCCTGTTGTCACCCCATCTCCAAGGCAGTTTTAACACCCAACACGTGACAAGGGCCAAGATACAGACTATATGGTTCTCTTTTAACTCTTACGGGAAGTCTAAGAAAAAGAATTAAAGATGAGAATTGGAGATCTGAAGCTGGAAGGCTCTGGCCTCTGTTCCCCACCTCACATGTTGGGTTTGTGGAATCTCAGGGCTCAGGAACTCTTCAGTGGCTGTCCATGTTTCCAACTGCTGGATGATTAAAAGAGTAAAATCTTTGAAACATAGGGTATTTGATTAGCCAAATTAGCCGAAAGATTGAAAAAACAAGTATATATACAATACAAATCAGTCCTAGGAGTTACATGATAATAGAAAATGAGGATGGGCATTCTAAAACAGGAGACCACAGGATAAATGCAACTCTAGTTCTGAGGGAGCTGAAGTTAAAATGATGACAGGGCATTATTAAGAAAAAAACAATAAAGAATTGTTTATGGGTTTATCCCAATCCTAATTTGATTGCCTCTTTGGGGAAGCCATGTAATGATTGAGAAGAGAAAAGAGCAAATGATTTGAAAGCAGAGAGATGCAAAAAAGAGAAAAAAAAAGGAAGAAAGAAAAGATCTTTCACAAAGTAACTTCCACTTGAACTTTGAGGGATTCTTTCTGGAAAAACTCCAAATGCTATTGCTTGCTCTGCTTTCAATATAACATCAGCAGATTCTGTATCATCCAAGAACGTACTCAACTCTGAAGCCACGGGGTGGTTCAGAGATATGAAGACGTTGATACGACCTTGGCCAATTTACCTCCCCTCGCTGGACACCAGTTTCCTCATCTGTGTGGTGAGAGGTTTAGATCACCTCAGTTTCTCCACACTGTGTTCTATGAAACACTAGTGATCCATAAGACATTAACCAGTTACACGCAAGAAAAGTTCTATGATTGAGTCAGTTTGGGGAAAGCTGCATACCGTAGTACTCTTTTGAGTATAAACAGTGCATATAATATATTAAAACATTGCTTCCCAGCATTTGTTACATGATTGCACACCTAGAAAATGATGCTATTCTACTTCTGTAGCTCACTGGAGTAAACAGGAGGGGATTTACATTTACATATATTACATTTTTCTGTATATTATATACTTGTGATTAGAAGATGAAATACAAAGTCTTACTTTTTGAAAATAATCTTTAATGAGAAACTTGATCTTGCTTTCACAAACTTACTTTTTAATATTGGGTTTTATATTTGAAATGGCTGCACATAAGTCTTAATCAAGATTTTAATAGTTATAGCACTGGAACACATATGTTGTACCAAATGGTAGAATAATGTCTTTTATTCCTCAGCGGGCAGAAACTTTCCCCTCGCCACTCGCCAGAATTTATATAATTTGATCTCTTTAAGTTGTACTTTAAGGGTAATTCTTAGGTGATTCTTTATTTAAATCCAGCAGCTTTTCTTTTTCTTTCATTACCAAATATCTTATGATAATGTGAATAGGTTTAGAATGCAATCAAATTTGATCATACTAGTATTTCTAAATAATAATGAAGCTTTTCCTTAAGCCTACACAAATATTCTTCTATTGGTCTTTAATCATTTTTAGGATTCATATATTAGTCTTGATTAATAGCACCAGTAAATCACATTAACCCCACTTATCAAAAGGTAAATTTTGCTTTGAATTCATAAACTTTGTCCACCCACATTTATGTGTTTTCATGCAGTTCTTATAATTTTTAATTAATTTCTATCAGATGCTCAAACTTATTAGTTAAATCATTTAGAAAGTCATGAACTATTTTTTAGTGTATCTGTATAGTATGAATGATTCATAAATTAATTTTTAATTCTTCCTTTTGTCCATAAATTCCTGACACAGTTCTCTCCCTGGCCAGCCAATGCACTTCAGCATGAAACATCAGAAATGGGTATTGTGATACCATTTATGTAGAAAAAGCTGAAAACAGATGGGACGGTATAGCCTGAATTTCATTAGGTTCACCACTTTTATAGTATCATTCAATATAAATTCAGATCTATAGGTAAAATTGCTCATATGAAGGCTTCTTTATGAATAAAATAAGGCATTACTGGTGTCTCACGATTTGCAGAATAAATGCTTGATGTACATCACTTATTCCTTCCTGTCACTGCAGCTATACCGTCAATCCCTACATTTATGCAGGGTTTTGATACTATTTGTTTCGATGCTTCCATCTATCACTTCGAATATTTCATCACCTGTGGTTTGTTTTGGTACTTCTTTGCAAAAGAGACATGCTTCTTCCAAGGTCCTTTCTTTAGGGATTCCTACCAATACAATTACTGAACACAATCACTAACATCTGCAGACTTATCAACCTGCTGTAGAGACATTTTGACTCTATAATTTGCCTGTGTGCCATCTAAAATGCTACGATGCACCTACTAATAGCATTATTCCAAAGTGCTCCCTTTTCTATTCCCTTTGCTTCATTGGTTCCAAACACAGGGCTAACAATTTCTAGGCAGCAGGGAAAATGAGCCATTATGCAATTACAGGAGGCATTTTGGCTTTTAGTTATTAATTGCCTGACTTTTATCTAGCTTCTTCAGTTTGATCTGATATTATTGTAACTGACGTTTTGAAGTTATCTGTTTCTTATTTTGCACTTGGAGATGCATAGAACATTAGTTTTTTTTCCTGGCTAAGGTGGGTGTTTTGAGATAATATGTTGACATAGTTTGCTTGGCATTATTCCTTCATTTTCTTTCTTTTTAAAATTTTTAATTGTGACGAAATACACATGACATAAAATTTACCATCTTAGCCATTGTAAGTGTGCAGTTCTGTTCATAAGTGTTAATTCTGTTCATATTGTCGTGCGACCAGTGTCCAGAACCTTGTCATTTTGCAAAACTGAAATTCCACACCCATTAAACAACAACTCCCCATTTCCTCTTCCCCTCAGCCTCTGGTTACCAACATGCTACTTTCTGTCCCTATGATTTCTACCACTCTAGGTACCACATATAAGTGGCATTATACAATATTTCTCTTTTTTGTGACTGCCTTACTTAATTTAGCATAATGTCCTCAAGGTTCATCCATGTTGGAACATGTGTCAGAATTTCCTTCCTATATAAGGCTGAATGATATTCCATTCTATGTATAGACCATACTTTGTTAGCCATTCATCCATCAGAACGCTTGGGTTGCTTCCACCTTTGGCTATTGTGAATTATGCTGTTATGAACGTGAGTGTACAAATATCTCTTTGAGACCCTGCTTTTAATTCTTTTTTTTTTTTTTAATTTGGTTGGCTTTATTTTTATTTTTATTTATGGCTGTGTTGGGTCTTCGTTTCTGTGCAAGGGCTTTCTCTACTTGCGGCGAGAGGGGGCCACTCTTCATCGCGGCGTGTGGGCCTCTCACTGTCACGGCATCTCTTGTTGCGGAGCACAGGCTCCAGCCGCGCAGGCTCAGTAGTTGTGGCTCACGGGCCCAGCTGCTCCACGGCATGTGGGATCTTCCTGGACTGGGGCACGAACCCGTGTCATAGCAGCTGCATCATTTTATATTCCCATCAACAGGTGCAAGTGTTCCAATTTCTCCGCGTCCTCAACACTTGTTATTTTCTGGGTTTTTTTCTTTTTCTTTTTTTTTTAATACTAGCATCCTAATGGGTGTGAGGTAGTATCTCATTGTGCTTTTGCCTTGCATTTCCCTAATGATTAGTGATGTAGAGCATCTTTTCATGTGTTTGTTGGCTATTTGCATGTCTTCTTTGGAGCAAAATTTATTCAAGTCCTTCGCCCATTAAAAAAAACTGTTGAAAAATATTTACTGACAAGATTAATATCTACAGACACAGTAAAATATAGGTATATTTCATATTATTTAGTACATGGAAGCCACAATTCAAGTCCTGAAGAAAAAAAAGGTAGTGATGCGAAGCCTAATTTTATTATGTAGCACCTGTGATATCATCTCATGGCTCTATCCTTCAGTTAAAACACAAATTCTCCAAATTCCTAAATGAGGATCTTTAGGTTTGTAGTACATCTTTAACAAAAACTGATCACCAACTTTATTTTTATTTATGCTTTATTGAGGTATAATTGACAAAATTGTACATATTTAAAGGATGTGTGATGATTTGATACAAGTATACACTGTGATTACCACAATCAAGTTAATTAGCATCCATCACCTTTTTAATTAATTTATTTTTTGATGAGGATGCTTAAGATCTACTCTTATCAAATTTCAAGTACACAATACAGTATTATTAACTATCCTCACTCTGCCATACATTAGATCCTCAGTGCTTACTCATAACTAAAAGTTTGTATACTTTAACTGAAATCTCCCCGTATCTCCCAGTCCCTAGCCCCTGGTTACCATTATTCTACTCTCTGCTTCTGTGAGTTTACCTTTTTTTTTTTTTTTTTTAGAGTCCACATATAAGTGATACCATGCGGTATTTGTCTTTCTTTGCCTGATTTTTTCACTTAACATAATACCCTCTAGGTTCATCCATGTTGTTGCAAATGGCAGGATATCCTTTTCATGGCCAAATAATATTCCATTACATTTATATTATATTTTCTCTATTCATTTGTCCACTGACAGACACTGCTTCCATGTCTTGGCAATTGTGAATAATGCTGCAACAAACATGGGATTACAGATATTTCTTTGAAATATTGATTTTGCTCCCTTCAGATATATTCCCAGAAGTGGAATTGCATGATTATAAGGTAGTTCTATTTGTAATTTTTTTTTTTTGCGGTACGTGAGCCTCTCACTGTTGTGGCCTCTCCCGTTGCAGAGCACAGGCTCCGGACGCACAGGCTCAGCGGCCATGGCTCACGGGCCCAGCCGCTCCACGGCACGTGGGATCTTCCCGGACCGGGGGGCACGAACCCACGTCCCCTGCATCGGCAGGCGGACTCTCAACCACTGCGCCGCCAGGGAAGCCCTATTTGTAATTTTTTGAGGAACCTCCATACTGTTTTCCATAATGGCTGCACCAACTTACATTGTGAGCAACAATTACAAGGATCCTCTTTTCTCCATGTCTTCGCCAACATTTGTTAACTCTTGTATTTTTGATTTTAGCTATACTAACAGGTATGAGGTGGTATTATAGTTCTGATTTGTATTTCCCTGATGATTAGTGATGCTGAGCAACATTTCATTGGCCTGTTGGCCATTTGTATATATTCTTTTGGGGAAAAAAGACTATCAGGTACCACGTCCATTTAAAAATTGGATTATTATTATATTTGCTTTTTAAAAAAATTCTCTCACTTTATAATTTAATAATATCAACACTGTTGTGCTAAATAATTACCCAGCTGTTACAGGATAAAGCCACAGATATTGTTTACAACCTAAGGTACATTTTTTTCTATCTCATTTCCTTGTTTGTTTGGTTTTTTTATTTTTAGTGAAGTATAGTTACAATATTATATTAGTTTCAGGTATACAACATAGTGATTTGAGAGTTTTATAAATTATACTCCATATACAGTTATTATACAATAGTGGCTATTTTCTCTGTGCTGTACATTACATCCTTATATCTTATTTGTTTTTATTTATTTAATTATTTATTCATTAATTTTTTAACATCTTTACTGGAGTATAATTGCTTTACAATACTGTGTTAGTTTCTGCTGTATAACAAAGTGAATCAGCTATACGTATACGTATATCCCCATACACCTTCCCTCTCTGTCTCCCTCCTACCTCCCTATCCCACCCCTCTAGGTGGTCACAAAGCACTGAGCTGATCTCCCTCTGCTATGCGGCTATTTCCCACTAGCTATCTATTTTACATGTGGTAGTGTATATATGTCCATGCCACTCTCTCACTTCATCCCAGCTTACCCTTCCCCCTCCCCATGTCCGCAGGTCCATTCTCTACATCTGTGTCTTTATTCTGGTCCTGCCCCTAAGTACTTCAGAACCTTATTTTTTTTTTTAGATTCCATATATATGTGTTAGCATATGGTATTTATTTTTCTCTTTCTGACTTACTTCACTCTGTATGACAGACTCTAGGTCCATCCACCTCACTACAAATAACTCAATTTCATTTCTTTTTATGGCTGAGTAATATTCCATTGTATATATCTGTCACATCTTTTTTCTTTTAACATCTTTATTGGAGTATAATTGCTTTACAGTGGTGTGTTAGTTTCTGCTTTATAACAAAGTGAATCAGTTATACATATACATATGTCCCCATATCTCTTCCCTCTTGCGTCTCCCTCCCTCCCACCCTATCCCACTCCTCTAGGTGGTCACAAAGCACCGAGTTGATCTCCCTGTGCTATGCGGCTGCTTCCCACTATCTATCTGTTTTACATTTGGTAGTGTATATATGTCCATGCCACTCTCTCACTTTGTCGCAGCTTACCCTTCCCCCTCCCCATATCCTCAAGTCCATTCTGTAGTAGATCTGCATCTTTATTCCCATCTTGCCCCTTGGTTCTTCTGACAATTTTTTTTCTTTTGGATTCTATATATATATGTTAGCATACAGTATTTGTTTTTCTCTTTCTGACTTACTTCACTCTGTGTGACAATCTCTAGGTCCACCCACCTCACTACAAATAACTCAGTTTCGTTCCTTTTTTATGGCTAATATTCCGTTGTATATATGTGCCACATCTTCTATATCCATTCTCTGTCGATGGACACTTAGGTTGCTTCCATGTCTTGGCTATTGTAAATAGTGCTGCAGTGAACATTGTGGTACATGACTCTTATGATTTTTGTTTTTATTTCCATTTCTCTAGGAGGTGGGTCAAAAAGGATCTTGCTGTGACTTATGTCATAGAGTGTTCTGCCTATGTTTTCCTCTAAGAGTTTTATAGTGTCTGGTGTTACAGTTAGGTCTTTAATCCATTTTGAGTTTATCTTTGTGTATGATGTTAGGAAGTGTTCTAATTCTTTTACATGTAGCTGTCAGTTTTCCCAGCACACTTATTGAAGAGGCTGTCTTTTCTCCACTGTATATTCTTTCCTCCTTTATCAAAGATAAGGTGATATATGTGCATGGGTTTATCACTGGGCTTTCTATCCTGTTCCATTGATCTATATTTCTGTTTTTGTGCCAGTACCATACTGTCTTGATTACTGTAGCTTTGTAATATAGTCTGAAGTCAGGGAGCCTGATTCCTCCAGCTCCATTTTTCTTTCTCAAGATTGCTTTGGCTATTTGGGGTCTTTTGTGTTTCCATATAAATTGTGAAATTTTTTGTTCTAGTTTTGTGAAAAATGCCACTGGTAGTTTGATAGGTATTGCATTGAATCTGTAGATTGCTTTGGGTAGTAGAGTCATTTTTACAATGTTGATTCTTCCAATCCAAGAACATGGTATATCTCTCCATCTGTTTATATCATCTTTAATTTCTTTCATCAGTGTCTTATAGTTTTCTGCAATAGGTCTTTTGTCTCCTTAGGTAGGTTTATTCCTAGGTATTTTATTCTTTTTGTTGCAGTGGTAAATGGGAGTGTTTCCTTAATTTCTGTTTCAGATTTTTCATCAATAGTGTTTAGGAATGCAGGAGATTTCTGTGCATTAATTTTGTATCCTGCTATTTTACCAAATTTATTGATTAGTTCTAGTAGTTTTCTGGTAGCATCTTTAGGATTCTCTATGTATAATATCATGTCATCTGCAAACAGTGACAGTTTTACTTCTTCTTTTCCAATTTGGATTCCTTTTATTTCTTTTTCTTCTCTGATTGCCGTGGCTAAAAATTCCAAAACTATGTTGAATAATAGTGGTGAGAGTGGGCAACCTTGTCTTGTTCCTGATCTTAGTGGGAATGGTTTCAGTTTATCACTATTGAGAATGATGTTGGCTGTGGGTTTGTCATTATGACCTTTATTGTGTTCAGGTAAGTTCCTTCTTTGGCTACTTTCTGGAGAGTTTTTATCATAAATGGGTGTTGAATTTTGTTGAAAGCTTTCTCTTCATCTATTGAAATGATCATATGGTTTTTCTCCTTCAATTTGTTAATATGGTTTATAACATGTATTGATTTGCATATATTGAAGAATCCTTGCATTCCTGGTATAAACCCCACTTGATCATGGTGTATGACCCTTTTAATGTGCTGTTGGATTCAGTTTGCTAGTATTTTGTTGAGGATTTTTTCATCTATGTTCATCAGTGACATTGGCCTGTAGTTTTTTTTTTTTTTTTTTTGCAGTACGTGGGCCTCTCACTGCTGTGGCCTCTCCCATTGCAGAGCACAGGCTCTGGACGTGCAGGCTCAGCGGCCACGACTCACGGGCCCAGCTGCTCCGCAGCATGTGGAATCTTCCTGGACTGGGGCACAAACCCGTAAACCCGTGTCCCCTGCATCAGCAGGCGGACTCTCAACCACTGCGCCAGCAGGGAAGCCCTGTAGTTTTCTTTTTTTGTCACATCTTTGTCTGGTTATGATATCAGGGTGATGGTGGCCTCGTAGAATGGGTTTCAGAGTGTTCCTCCCTTTGCTATATTTTGGAAGAGTTTGAGAAGGATGGGTGTTAGCTCTTCTCTAAATGTTTGATAGAATTCACCTGTGAAGCCATCTGGTCCTGGGCTTTTGTTTTTTGGATGATTTTTAATCACAGTTTCAATTTCAGTGCTCGTGATTCGTATGTTTATATTTTCTATTTCTTCCTGGTTCAGTGTCAGAAGCTTGTGGTTTTCTAAGAATTTGTCCATTTCGTCCAGGTTGTCCATTTTATTGGCATATAGTTGCTTGTAGTAAACTCTCATGATCCTTTGTATTTCTGCAGTGTCACTTGTTACATCTCCTTTTTCATTTCTAATTCTATTGATTTGAGTCTTTTCCCTTTTATTCTGGATGAGTCTGGCTAATGGTTTATCAATTTTGTTTATCTTCTCAAAGAACCAACTTTTAGTCTTATTGATCTTTGCTATCATTTCCTTCATTTGTTTTTCATTTATTTCTGATCTGATCTTTATGATTTCTTTCCTTCTGCTAACGTCGGGGGTTTTTTTGTCCTTCTTTCTCTAATTGCTTTAAGTGTAAGGTTAGGTTGTTTATTTTAGATTTTTCTTGTTTCCTGAGGTAGGATTGTATTGCTTTAAATTTTTAAAAACTTGTTTTGTGACCTAATATATAATCTATCCTGGAGAATGTTCTGTGTGCACTTAAGAGGAATGTATATTCTGCTACAGTTAGATGGGATGCTCTATATATATCTGGTCCATTTGGTCTAAAGTATAGTTCAATTCCAATATTTCCTTATTGAGTTTCTGTTTGTTGATCGATCCACTGTTGAAAGTGAGATATTGAAGTCCCCTTATATAACTGCATTGCTGTCTATTTCTGCCTTTAGCTCGATTAATATTTGTTTAATATATTTAGGTGTTCCAATGTTGGGTGCATATATATTTAATAATTGTTATATCTTCTTGATGAATTGATTTCTTTATCATTATATAATGACCTTCGTTGTTTCTTGTTATAGTTTTTGACTTTTGATATAGGTAGAGCTACCTATGCTCCTTTTTGGTTTCCATTTGCATTGGTTTCCATGTCCATTCCTTCACTTGCAGCCTAGGTGTGTGCTAAAGTTGAAGTGAGTCTCTCTTAGGCAGCAAATAGTTGAGTCTTGTTTTTTTAATCCATTTAGCCACTATATGTCTTTTGATTGGAAAATTTAATCCATTTACATTTAAAGTAATTATTAATCAGTTTATTATTTTCCCATCTTGTTTATTTTTTTAAGCTGTTTTGTATTTCCTTTGTTCCTTTCTTCCTCTCTTTCTGTCTTCCTTTGTGAGTTGGTGATTTTCCATAGTGATGTGCTTTGATTTCTTTCTCTTTCCCTTCTGTTTATCTACTATACGTTTTGTTTTTTTGGGGGGGGGTTTGTTTTTTGTTTTGCTTTGTAGTTACGATAAGGTTTACATAAAACATCTGATAGATAACAATTTATTTTTAGCTCATAACAATTTAACTTCGATTGCATAGAAAACTCTACCCTTTTTGTCCCCTCCCATTTTATGTTTTTGATGTCATAACTTACTTCTTTTTATATTGTGTGTCCACTGTTGTATTCATACAACAAATTATTGTAGCTATAGTTATTTTTCATAATTTTGTCTTTTTACCTTTTTACTAGAGTACACACCACCATTTCAGTATGAGAATATTCTCATACTGAATTTTAGACTACACTTATCTTTACCAGTGAGTTTATACTCTCATATGTTTTAATGTTACTAATTAGCATCTTTTCACTTCCACTTCAAGAACTCCCTTTAGCATTTCTCGTAAATCAGATCTAATAGTGATGAACTCCCTTAATTTTGTTTGAGAAGTCTTTATCTCTCCTCCATTTATAAATGGCAGCTTTGCTGGGTAAAAGTATTCTTGGTTGGCAGTTTTTTTTTTCTTTCAACACTTTGAATATATCATAACACTCTCTCTTGGCCTGCAAGGTTTCTTCTGAGAAATCTGTTGACAGCCTTTTGGGGTTTCCCTTGGATAAGATGAGTTTTGTTTTGTCTTTTTCTCTTGCTGCTTTCAAAATTTTCTTTGTCTTTGATTTTTGACAGTTTTTATTCTAATATGTCTCAGTGAAGTCTTCCTTGGGTTGAATTTGTATGGGGACCTATGAATTTCATGTATTTAGATGTCTATATCTCTTCTCAGATTTGGGGAGTTTTCAACTATTATTTCTCTAAATGAGCTTTCTGCCCCTTTCTCTTCCTCTTCTCATTCTGGGACACCCATTATGTGAATTATTCTTTTGCTTCATGATGTCTCATAATTCACATAGGCTTTCTTCACTCTTTTTTATTCTTTTTTCTTTTTTCTCCTCTCACTGGAGAATTTCAAAAGATTTGTGTTTAGTTCACAGATTGTTTCTTTTGCTTGATCAAGTCTTTTGTTGATGCTTTCTTTTGCACTTTTTTTTTTCTGTTTCATTTTATTCTTCAGCTTCAGAATTTTTCTGTTTGGCTCTTTCTTATAATTTCTATCTCTTTGTTGAACTTCTCATTTTCCTGTACTGCTTTCCTGATTCATGGAGTTGTCTATCCGCATTCTCTTTAGCTCACTGGGATTACAAAAATAGTTATTTTGAATTCTTTGGCAATTCACAGACCTCAATTTCTTTGGGATTTGTTACTGGAAAATTATTGTGTTCCTCAGCAGTATCAAGTTTTCTTGATTTTTTTGTGTGTTTCTTGTAGCCATGTGTTGATGTATGTGCATTTGATGGAGGAGTCACTTCTTCCAGACTTTACAGATTGGTTTAGCTAGGGAAAGACCTTCACCTGCAGATAGGTGTGGGGGCACCAGCTGGATGGGGTATCATGGTTATAGCTCTGGGGAAGACCCAGCAGTGTAGTCTCCATGCAGCTCTGTCAGCTGAGGTCATTGTTGGCAAAGATTGCAAGGGTCCTCGATGGCCAAGGCTGTGGGTGTCTGCAGTGACAGCAAGGGCTGTTGGGGTCTTCAGTGGCAAAGGCTGTTGATCTCTTTTACTCCTGGGGTATAGCATGGCTGAGGAGATCCCTCTTAGTGCAGGGTCCTGCTTGTGGGTACGCTTGCAGTCTAATGCATGGGTGCCCATGGAGCAGCAATGTTGCTGGGGACTGGAGCATGGATGCTTGCAGAGCAACAGCAGCCCCAGGGTCCAGGGCACTGGCCACTCCACAGTGGTGGTGATGTATGAGACACGGGTACACACCAAGTGGCCATGAAGCTGGGGTCTGGAGTGCTGGCATATGTGGAGCTATATTGGCTCTGGACTCTAGAGCACTGGGTAGCCTGCAGTGACATTGGCTCTGGTGCCGAGACACAGGTGCGCACAGAGAAGCTATGGGGCTGGGATCTGTAGCATGGGCATGTATGAAGTGGTCTCAGAGCCAGGATCTGAATTGCAAGTGCATACAGAGCAACTGCAGCTCTGGGGTCTGGGGTGTGCACAGGGTCATCAGGGGTGCTGGTAACCCTGGTTCCTGGCAGTGCAACAGTAGCTGCTTCTGGAGGGGGGTGCATAGCAGCATCTCCCCTGTGGTGGTAATTTCTCTTGGTCACCTCAGTGGTGCAAGCTGCTGGTGTTCTCTGCAGAGCAGGCCCCTGGATTCTGCACCAATGAATGCCATGGGATCCTCCTTTGTGAAAGCTGTGGGAAGTTCACAGCTGTCAGGGGGAGCTATTGAGGTCTTCAGTAGCAGAGGCTTTTGGGGCCCTCCGTAGGCCACTAGGGACCACAGTGGCATCTGCCATGGGGCTGATGCTTACAGTGCCCACTCTCTTCTTCTTTGTTCCTGTCTCCAGATGTTGCCGCTAAGCCAGTGTCTCTAGCAGTCATCTCTGTGCTGTTATTTTCCATTTTTCACTCCACTGTGTTACTGTAGGCTCTGAGGTGGACTCTTGAACCCTCCCAGGGCTATTTTCATTTGTGGATAGCTGTCTAATTGGATTTTTGTGGGGGAACAAAGTCTAGGATCTCCTACTCTACAGTCTTGCTGACATCATTCTCTCATTTGCCCGTCTCTTAATTGGGTTATTTTGTTGTTGAATTGTAGGAATTCTTTATATGTTCTGGATATTAACCTCTTATCAGATATATATTTTCTCCTGTTCTGTAGGTTGCTTTTTCACTCTGTTGATTGTGCCCTTTGATGCACAGAAGTTTTTTACTTTTGATGTAGTTCAGTTTATCTATTTTTACTTTTATTGCCTATGCTTTTGGTGTCAGTGCTTCATTTTTATAACTTGTCCATACGGATAGGACAAGATTGAAGAAGAAAAGAATTATCCTGTACTTTAATCCACATTTGAGGTAATTCACATTTTAGTGTCTAATTTATGACTTTAACATTTTTAAAGCTACAGTTTCGCACTTTGGTCTGATGATCTTTGTCGTGCCTGCGTTGCATAGGCATACTGATTAGATAGCTCTGTATAAAGGTCTGAGAAATTCTGAAAGAAAGAAACAGATTTAACTTTGTTTAACCAGGTTAACCAGGTTTAACCCAGAATTTCCAAAACCTATTCCTTATTTTACAGAACACTTACATTTTACAGAACATTGTACAAGTTACTCAGGTAACTTGAAGGATAGTTTGATAAAATCTGGATTAGTTGATTTTTCAACATTCCTGGTTATTAGAATAGCTTTTTGCTTCAACAACAGTAAGATAAAATTCTGATTTCCACCTAGGCCCTGCCTGTAGATCAGTCACAAGTGCAGTATGTTGGGTGACATGCTCCAGCAGAAACCAATAAGGAGACCGAAATCAGCGGTTATATCTGTCAGCTATTGCTGCGATTAATGCTACATAATAAATGGAAATTTTATCTTTACTAATTTTGTCTTGAATGCATACAAGACATTGTTGGATCAGAGACAAATGTCTTATTCTACTCACAGCAAGATGATCACCAGCCAGAGTAAAATTGCAGGAATGCACTTTGGGATGGTAATCTCAGTCTGTAGGCCTAGGACACAGAGAAGTGAATTTTCAGTGTTATGTGCAGGAGGAAGAGGCAGCTTTCTCACCTTCCCTTTCTGAGGGAGTCTCTTTGGAGTCTTACTGGAAGCATCCTTACCCTAATCCTTTGGCATGTAAATAAATCTCTCCAGGGGAAAGATAAGCCCAGTGTCTCCAATTTTATATCTCAGACGTATCTCCAAAGTCCCAGAGCTGATCCTCCCTTGAAATGTGCACATACCTCCAGAATTAGGTAAATCTTTCTAGAGTTCTCTCTCGCATTCTAATCTGTTGTATATTGCCTTTCAGGGCTTGCTTTGAGCCCAGGAAGCAAATCTCAGTGAAATTTGTTTAGAAAGCACTAACTGTGCAGAAACATAAAAGTAGTTTCTCTACAATCTCGTACCACCCCAAAATTCAGTGGCTTAAGAAAACTATTTATTATTTCTTGCAAAATTAAATATCAGGTTGGGGGTTCTGCTACCCTGGGCAGTGCTTAGCTCATCTCAGTGGAGCTGATTCATGTATCTGCGGTCAGTTGTCAGACAGGTGAGTGGTGGCCTCGGCTGAGGTGGCCTGGGCTCTGCTCTGTGTGGCCTGTCATACTCCAGCAGTGCAGCCCAGCCTTATCTTCATAGCAGAAGCAGGGGTCTGAGAGAGAGTAAAAATACACAAAGCCTTTTGAGGCCTAGGCTTGGACCTGGCACACTGTCACTCGTGTCACATTCTATCAGCCACAGTAAGTAACAAGGGCTGCCCAGACCCAAGGGGTGGAGAAACAGATTCCATCTCCTGATGGGAGGGGCCGCAAGGGGGTGGATACAAGGAGGAGTGGAGAATTGGCAACTCATCTTCCACAGGGGTGCTCAGGATAGCTTTCTAGTGAGAAACCGAGCTGCCTGACTTCAAAGCAGTGCGTCTACCCTGATTCTCATAGTTTAGATGAGAAACATCAACTCATAATTCTAGAGCCTCTGCAGAGTCTGGTCTACAGGCAGGTGGGCTTGGGGCAGATTACACCATGTGTGTGGCCGCCTCTTCCCCAACCTAATCACACTTTTTTCTCTCAATATCTATGCTGTTGAAAAAAGATTAAAATGAACATCAAGGATAGCCCCGAAAGGCAAAAGAAAGGATCAAAAGCTAGCCAAGTAACATGACAGACATGTGATGTAGGAGGAGGGGAGGGGAGGTCCCAGGCCCATCCCTAATACTTTCAGAGCTCGAGGCAAGAGTACAAATGGAGAGCCATGGGCCCAGTGTCTGAATATGTCAAAGTTCTGAATCTAGCCAGACATTAAGTGAAATCTGTTCTAGATTCCTATGCTGACAAATAAACCTTTATGATAGCCTGTAGGCCAGATTTGGTTTTAAAATTTTTGAACTCCTTGGCGGTCTGTGCTGGGACCATGGGAAGAGCTGGCCCCTGGTCCCCAGACCCTGGCCCACTGTCTTCCCCCTTCTCTTTTCACTTCTGACTGCAACCCGTACTACAAGGGGCCTTGTGAACTAGTGTATCCACACAGGTATACCCACACACGAGGGTACACTTACGAACACATGCAAGTTCTGTCCACACTCTTCGCACACAGCTGTCTACCTTTTGGCAGTTCAGATCTGGGGAACAGCACATAGATGTCCTGTAAGTGGACTGAGGTTATCTGGACAAGCGATTCTAGGGACCCGGGCACTGCGCACGTGGGGAAGCGGGTGATGGTAACGCAGGCTTTGGGTGGGCTTCCTATCCGATGGAGTCAGGTGTGGCTGGAGGAGAGCCAGAGTGGGAACCTCTAATCCTAGGGTGCAGGGCAGGGGCCTGTCTGGCCTGGATCTTAGGGTTTTTCTATGTGGACCAGCTAGTTTGCTTGATAATAATGGAGGATTTAGAGTTGATTTAAAAAAAAATAAAATTCAGGTCCTTTTAAAGTCAATTCTTCTTCCCCTGATGACTATTTTCCCTAGTTTTCAATCTAGTCACTGATTATGGCAGCATTATGGGTTGGGGAAGGAAGGAGAGCGAAGCAGAAGCCAGAAAGGGTCCCTTGAGTCAGAGGACCCCAGAGATGGCCCAAGATGGCAGCAGCAGCAGCAAGCCAGCCTCTGCCAAGTAGAGCTCTGGGATCTCAGCAGAACCACTCATCCCCTAAAATATCCTTGTGTGGCCCACATACCCACGCACAGAGAATGAAGCCATCCCCGCCAAACCAATATGCCACAATCAAACCATGGACCTCCTGTGCAAACAAGGGTGAACTTATAAGCTGTTTTATTTATAAGTGCCAGAAACTGAAAGAAATCCAGATGCCCTTCAACAGGTGAATGAGTAAAGAGATAGTGGCCAATGGATGTTCAGACAATGGACTAGTACTCAACAGTAAAAATGAAGGAACTATCGCTGCACACAGCATCAGGGATAAATCTCAGTTATGCTGGGTGAAAAAATCCAGACGAAAAAAGAGTGCATACTGTACAGTTCCATTTCTATAAAAGTCTAGAAAAAGCAAACTCATATATAGGGACAGAAAACAGATTAGTGTTTGCCTGAGGATGGGTGTGGGACTGGTGAGAGAGCAGGAAGAGGGGGAAGTTTTCCGGGGTGATGGATATGTTCATTATCTCGATTATAGTGATGGTTTCACAGTTGTATACATATGTCAAAAATTATCAGATTGTACACTTCAAGTAAGTTCAATTTATTGTATGTCAGTCATACCTCAGTAAAGTTGTTAAAAAACAAAATGAAATAAAACAAACCATGGAGCCCACACAGTTTTTCCTTAGAGTTGTTTGTGACCTCTTTACTAGGGAGAAGTAAGACATTATCACACCTGGTCTCAATTGGGTGATTCTGAATAAGATGTTCTAGATAGCTTGGACCCCTAATGGTAGCATTTTCTTTTCCCTGGGTTGAAGGAGCCACTGTTTGGGGTTGGGGCACCTCTAAATAGCCCAGGTCATCCTGTGACCTTCATTCTCTCCCAGCTCATTCCTTCATCAGAGCCCTTATCTGAGATAAAGTCTCTGCCTTTTTTACTTCCACATTCTGTGGACACTGTCCAGTGAGATCATCTTTCCCCACTAGGGTGTCAGGATACCACCAAGGTTGAAAATATAGATTTTGATCCCAAATGCTGAGTGTTCTGGGGCAAGAAAAATGCCTGGGACAGCAGGGAAACCTTAGGACTCTCATTTCTGGGCATTTCTACCATAAATCTTCTGGAGACTTTCTTCTCTAAGTGAAGTCCTGTCTCCCAGGAGGCACTGTGAAGACTAGCTAGATAACATTCAAAGGTATCTCAGAGGATCTAAAGGGCTACATAGCACAGCTGCCAGAGAGAGACTATACAGTGAAACCACAGAGACAGAAAGCAGTGTGATGGAGAGATCTCTCTCTTAGGGTTTATTGTCATGCTGTCTGTCATCTACCATAGGCTAGAGGAAGGGGAAGTGATTTTCCACAATAGCTGCACTTAAGAGAGAAAATACATTCTCTCTTTATAAAAAAAAAAATATTGTAGAGGCTTCTAGGATCACTGACCCAGCATCCATTTTATTGCTTTTCCCCTAATAGAATCCTGATTTTCATTTAGCTATCTTTTCCCCTGTCCCATGTGTTATGGGTTGAATGTGTCCCTCTAAAATTCATGTCGGGGGGCTTCCCTGGTGGCGCAGTGGTTGAGAGTCTGCCTGCCAATGCAGGGGACACGGGTTCGAGCCCTGGTCTGGGAAGATCCCACATGCCGCGGAGCAACTAGGCCCGTGAGCTACAACTACTGAGCCTGCGCGTCTGGAGCCTGTGCTCCACAACAAGAGAGGCCACGATAGTGAGAGGCCCGCGCACTGCGATGAAGAGTGGCCCCCGCTTGCCCCAACTAGAGAAAGCCCTTGCACAGAAATGAAGACCCAACACAGCCAAAAATAAATAAATAAATTAATTAATTAAAAGAAAAAGAATGCAACACAATTCTTTAAAAAAAATAAATAAATAAAATAAAATTCATGTCAAAGTCCTAACCCTCAGTATTTCAGAATGTGCCCTAGTTTGGAGACAGTGTCATTGCAGATACAATGACCTAAGATAAGGTCACACTACAGTAGGGTGGGCCCCTAACCCAATGTGACTGGTGTCCTTGTATAAAAAGAGGAAATGTGGACACTGAGACAGATAAGCATACAGGAAAGGCAATGTGAAGAGAGACAGGGAGGTCTCTTGTAGGTCATCTACAAGCCAAGGACAGAGGCTTGGAATAGATCCTTCCCTCACAGTCCTCAGAAGGAACCAATCCTGCCAACATCTTGATTTTGAACTTCCAGCCTCCAGAATCGTGCAATGATAAATTTCTGTTGTGTAAGCCACCTAGTTTGGATAATTTGTTACAATAACCCTAGGAAACTAGTATACCATGAAATACTCAGGGAAAAGCTGATGCTCCCCTGTTCCCCTGGCATCCATCCAGCATCACCCTCCATCTCCCCAGCCACCTTTCAGTTTAAGCAGTGCAAGCCTTCTGGACGGCGTGGTGTGAGGATGAGATGCTTGGGACTGCGGCAGGCCTTTCGCCTCCATGAGAAAGACAATTTCGGGAAGGCAAAGTGGAGTGATGAAAGAAACTGGGTCCATGTCGACACTCTGGAGCTTCTTCATCCTTCAGTGAATTCTGAAACCTGCCCCGGCTTGAGGATTTTATGTATGAACAAATAAATCAGCTTTACTGTTCAAAGCAGTTCCCAGCACGCTTTCTGCTTCCTGCTCCCTGAACCACCTTACTACAGTGTGGTAAGTGCAGTGCTATTAGTGTTAGTTTTCTAATGAAAAACATGGGAAGAGAACATCATTCTCTCTCCATCCATCTTTACCCCACCCTCCCCGCCTTGCCCAGTTCTCTCTGCCGCCACCGCTTTGACCCGAGATGGGGAGAGGTGACTTAGTTCAACCAACACAGATTGTTTGCTACTGCAAGACACATACTAAGCATTGGGGGGGGGCAGAACCAAACAAGACCCCACCTAAAGGAGCTTAGAGTTTAGTGAGGTGGATGAGATTTCCACAAATGACTAATATGACGTATAATAAAGTAAATAAATACTGTAAGATAACTACATGGAAAACTGCATGGGTTCATGAAGCAGGGTTGACAACTAATGCTATAAAGAAAGCAGAATCCTTGTTTACCACTGGGGATAAGGTTTCTATTGAGTAAAGACTGGTGTAATGGGCTTCCCTGGTGGCGCAGTGGTTGAGAGTCCGCCTGCTGAGGCAGGGGACACGGGTTCATGCCCCGGTCCGGGAAGATCCCACATGCCGCGGAGTGGCTGGGCCCGTAAGCCATGGCCGCTGAGCCTGCGCGTCCGGCGCCTGTGCTCCGCAATGGGAGAGGCCACAATAGTGAGAGGCCCGCGTATCAAAAAAAAAAAAAAAAAGACTGGTGTATTAGGGCTCTCCAGAGAAACAGAACCAATAGGATAGATAGAAAGATAGGTAGATGATAGATAGATGGATGATTGATAGGTAGATGATAGATAGATGATAGATAGATAGATAGATATAAAAATTGTTATTATTGGAATTGGCCCACATGAGGCTGAGAAGTCCCACAATCTGTGGTCTGCAAGCTGATGAACCAGGAGAGCAGAGGTGTAACTCAAAGGCCTGAGAATCAAGGGGCTGATGGCGTGAAGTCCTGGTCTGAATCTGAAAGCCCGAGAGACTCGCAGTATTCGAGGGATGGAGAAGGTGGATGTCTCAGTTCAGGCAGAGAGAGCAAATACGCCCTACTTCTGCCTTTCTGTTCCATTCAGGCTCTCAACGATTGGATGAGGCCTCCCCCTACCACCGCCGCCCCGCACTGGGGAAAGTGATCTTGACTTAGTCTGCTGGTTCAAGTGCTACTCTCTTCTGGAGACACCCTCCCAGGCACACACAGAAATAAAGTTTAGCAGTTCTCCAGGCATCCGTTAACCCAGCCAATATGACCCATAAACGTAACCATCGCAACCAGTATGCGTTGTGTGTCTTTAATGTGCTTGGCTGTGTGTCAGGTATTCAATAAGAGGCGATGAGGTAGTCATTACCTCCACGGCATCCATGTCCCCTTTCCCCTTCCCAGTAGCTCTTGGTTTGTGTTTGGGGGTCCAGGTCAACCAAGTTGATCCTAGCCCTGGAGGCAGTACACTTGCCCCAGGCAAAGCTCTTCAGCACAATTGACCCCCACTCACCATACATGGTGGCTGTCAAGTATAGCCATGGGACCTTTCTCTTGGAATCCATGACGAAGTTGTCTGTCTTCCTCTGAGCTCTCTTCCTCTGTCCCTGTGAGGCCTGGAACGATGGCAACTATTTTTGCTTCAGTGAGTAAATATAACCGAGGATAAAGCCGACAGACTGAGGAGGGCAGAGGCAAGAAAGATGGAGAGAGAGAGTGTAGGACTTAACATCTGTGGCCCTCTGGATTAACCCAGGTCTGAAAGCCACAAAGTTTTAGTTATCAGCTAATAGAGTCTTTTTATTATTTAAGCCAATTTGAGTTAGGTTGTCTGTTACTTGTAACTGAAAATGTGCTGATGGATGCAGAATTCAAGAGGTAATCCCTTATCCCATATCCCTGGAGCCAGGCATGTTTCTAGTTCAGAATTTTCCAGATTTAGATAAGTAATCCAGTTCCTAAACTGTACATTATATAACACCACAAGTGGGGTCTGGAGCAGCACCCTGCAAGCAACACATTAGCATTTCTGCAGTGAAACATATGAACATTCATAGTCGGAGGAGAAACCAATAGTCTTACATTGGTTCAGGTCAAATTGTACCACCTTGGGAGTTTGCCTCAAACTTTGGGAAAAAAACACTATGGCTGTCAGAGCTTTTTGGATTCCAGAGTTGCAGATAAAGAATTGTGGCTCAGGGCTTCCCTGGTGGCGCAGTGGTTGGGGGTCCGCCTGTCGATGCAGGGGACACGGGTTCGTGCCCCGGTCCGGGAGGATCCCACATGCCGTGGAGTGGCTGGGCCCGTGAGCCATGGCCGCTGAGCCTGCACGTCCGGAGCCTGTGCTCCGCAGTGGGAGGGGCCACAGCAGTGAGAGGCCCACGTACCGCAAAAAAAAAATTATCTTGTGAGCCTGTGTTGAGGAATCCAGATAATAAATATACGTAAAAACATCCAGTTCCAAGGCTGCCAGGTAGGAGATGCTAATTCAGTGGTGCTCGTGATTACGACATGCTGTTCTGCACAGTGTGTCAGTGGTTGGGAAATGGGATATGGGAATATCCTGCCAGCCTCCCTTTCCTTCCATGAGCTGCCCCATCCTTCTCTAACTGAAGAGTGTCTTGAGTATAGCAGTTACCATAATTTGGAAGTTATATATCAGGGGGAAAAAAACCCACTTCTGCCATGATCTCAGCCCTGGATTTTTATGGAAAGCATCACACTTAGCAAACATAAGAACCTAGTTCTGTTCTTTTCTATTCTATTCTGTTCTATTGTTATCGTTGTGGTGGTCGTTATTGCTATTATTACCATAATAAACTCTATGGAACACTGACAGTGTGTGGGACACAGCTCAAGACCTAGAACCAGAGCCAGTCCCTGCCCAGTCCCTGTAAGGAGAATCCACTACTGTCCCTTGACTTTCAAAATCGTCCCAATAAGCAGTGGTCTCTTGGAGTAAAATTCATTCCTGTTGGTATCTGAGTCACAAACATTTTTGCAAGGATCATTACCAGGCTTTTAATTTTTTAAATAAATTTATTTATTGTATTTATTTTTGGCTGTGTTGGGTCTTCACTGCTGCTCGTGGGCTTTCTCTAGTTGAGGCGAGCAGGGGCTACTCTTCGTGGCAGTGCGCGGGCTTCTCATTGCAGTGGCTTCTCTTCTTGCAGTGGCTTCTCTTGTTGCGGAGCACAGGCTCTAGGCGTGCGGGCTTCAGTAGTTGCGGCTCATGGGCTCTAGAGTGCAGGCTCAGTAGTTGCGGCGCATGGGCTTAGTTGCCCCGCGGCATGTGGGATCTTCCTGGACCAGGGCTCCAACCCGTGTCCCCTGCATTGGCAGGCGATTCTTAACCACTGCGCCACCAGGGAAGTCCCTACCAGGCTTTTTAGACATGGCTTTCTGTGAATTGTCTGCCTGGCAGCCATAAAAATGTGTCGCTCAGATCTTCCACTGGAGGGAGCAAGGTTGACTGATGGCTCCAGCGGGATCCAACGTGGCACTGGCATGGAGGCCAGGCTTCCCCAGGGTTGGTCCCAGTCAATGACTATGCAAGGCAGAGGACTGTGGTAGGCCCATTCCTGCAGGATGGGGACTCCCTAGATGAGCCACTTTGCTTCGGAGACTTCCCATCAGCTTGGCAGAAGCTTTCTTAGAACGGAGCTGAAGTCTGAGACTTTCCCACCTCATGCCTTCCTCCTCTCTGGCCCCTCCCCGGGTGCCAGACCTGTGCCACCGTCTGTAGGCTCTCTTTCCTTCTCCCGCTCCCTCTCCTATGTCCTTCTGACATTTTTCCAAGTAAAAATCTCTTGCCATCTTGGTATCCGTTTCCCAGAAGGCCTGAACTAACAAGGCTTGTTTGACTGGTTAGCTGGTTGTGAAGGCAGAGGCAAGGCTGTGGACCTACAGGCCATTTCAGCCTTCCCCTTGGACCTCAAGCCTACTCTTGGACTTGGGCTGGTCCACCAGCACTTCTTTGTCCCACATGGATTAGATAAGATTTTCCCTCTTGGCAAGTGTTTATCTTACTGACTGCTCCTGGCTGTTTTTACACTGAAACAGACACCAGCCTAGATAAAAGATGAAAACATCTAGAGCTGGCAGCCTAAAGCAGCTACCAAACAAATCAGCATCTCAGCCCCATTCATTGTTTTCAACAGGAAAATGAATCTTCTGGTCTCGCAAATTACACCTGGTCATGTAGAGGTAACGGTGAATTATCCGCTTTCAGAGAAGCCATCCTTTAAAGAGGGCAGGCATGTTTCATGGTATTTAAGTAGAGATTTGAATGTCAAAGGGAGTATATGTGTGGCACTTTATCATAAATAATATGACAGATTCTTATGCATCACCTCTAAGATGCCAAAGGGAGGGAAAGAAAGAATATGGGTCTCTGTCGGGCTGCTTGGCCATATTTCTGAATCACTACATGATGGGTAGATTGTGACCGGAACAAGTTGGGTACCAGTTTTGGCAGAAAACCCCCATCAATTTCAAACTCACTTCCCTGTGGCATCGCTATGCAGAGGACCTAGGAGCAGCCACAAAGGAGCACCTGCTTCTCTGAGACCAGCTGGCCAACCCTCAGAATTGCCTGCGTGTAGAAGCGAGAAGGTAAGAGATGCAGGGGGGCTGGAATGTGAGCTGAAGCCTGCTGCTCGGCTTGGCTTCTACCCTTCCCTGTGGAGTCCTTGTCCCCGCATCCCTCGGGTCCTGCTGCCCTGAGCGATTGGTGGACGCGCTGGAACCCCCAGTGTCACCCAGGCTGAGTGATCTCCCCCATAGACCTGGCAGATTTCCAGCCCTGTTTCTCTGTGACTCCCAGGAACCTGGCTCCTGTGTCTCGGTGGCCATGTGAGATCTATACTGCCCTTGCCCTTCATTTATACCAGCACTTCTTCATTTATCCTCTGTGGTCTTGGCTGCTGTGTCTAATATCTCAGCGAAATTCCCTTGCAAAGTGTACTGATGACTTGCTTGTTGAACATGGGGTCTCTGCCTCAGTCCCCCTCGTCCAGGTCTGACTGCAGCGTTTGACCTAAAGATCACCCACTCCTGACCCTCCCTCCTCTCAAAGCCTCAGCAGCCCCACACTTTCCCAGCCTCTTCTTCTCCCTCTCCTGTTCTTTCTTCCTCCCTCCCCCTTGGTGGACCCCCAAGGAGACATTTTCATCTCTTTTCTTTCTCAAACATCCCTCTAGGTGAGCACATTCTGCCTCCTGCTAGCTGATGACTTGCACCTAGTGAAAGCAGTAACAGCGAATACATACCCCGTACTCGCTGTGTACAGGCCCTGTGCTACATGCTCTATATCATTTAAGAGGTTGTATTATTACTGCCACTCTACAGCTGAGAAAACTGAGGCATATAAAAATTCTCTCTTTGCTCATTTCACGCTAGCCATGTTGGTCCCTTTGCTATTCTGTGGATATGTGGATTTAGCTCCTACCCCTGGGCCTTTGCACTTGCTTGTCCATATGGCTGGATTACTCTTCCTTCAGCTTGACTTTTTACCTGATATTTTCTTCTACATTTTCAAGAATGTGGAATACATTTTTACCTTGATGCCACCCTAACCTCTAATTTATCATGTCCAAACCTTGTATAACCATTTCCTCTAGAAATGCACTCTCTTCCCATCCCCATTCCACCTCCCCACCTATATATATAAATATATTTTTGAAGTGCAGTTGATCTACAATGGTGTGTTAGTTTCTGGTGTACAGCAAAGTGACTCAGTTATACATATATATATATATCCTTTTTCATATTCTTTTCCATTATAGGTTATTATAAGATATTGAATATAGTTCCCTGTACTATACAGTAGGTCCTCGTTGTTTATCTATTTTATATACAGTAGTGTGTATCTTTTAATCCCATACTCCTAACTTATCCCCCTCCCCTTTCCCCTTTGGTAACCGTAAGTTTGTTTTTAATTTTTATTTACACTCTTCCTTCCCAGTGACCTTATTTCCAATAGGGTGACTCCTATTTTTCCTGTTTCCAAAGGCAGGGACCTAAATTTTCTCTCTTCTTCATCCCAAGTTCTGTCGCTGTTTTCTTCACTTGGCTGTTCTTTTGTGGGTTGGGAGAAAAAGCATTAATTGAAGAGGCTGGCACAAAGTCCTTCTCAGGAGAAAACAGTGCAGTTTTAGGAATTCAAGGTAAAGGGTGTGTCTGGCTGGAAAGCAAGGCTGTCAGTGTGGAGTCGTTGGGCTGTGGAAGGGAGTCCCGGGAAGTGAGACGGCTCCACAGAGGGAGGCTTATCAACAGCCTCCAGTTTCCTCTATTCTTCTAGTTAAAAAAAAAAAAAAAAAAATCCCTAAATGTTCAGTGGGTACATGACTTCCCAGAATAAATCCCACCTGCAAGTCCCACCCCCTTTGCAATCAGATACGACCTGTTGCCCTCCTTCTGCCCAGTGGTTTGTAAGAGGAAGAGGTACGGGCAGCCTGGGGGAACTTCCCTCCGAGGGAGGGGTGGGCTCTTACCTTCCTCTTTCCAGCGGCCAGCTGTCCCCTTCAGAAGGCTTCGGGGGCTTCCCTGGTGGCACAGTGGTTGAGAGTCCGCCTGCCGATGCAGGGGAAAAAAAAAATCAGAGTCTCTATAGTTGAAACTCCACCCCTCCCACCAGGTCCTTTCCCCTCCCCAGCCAAGTAACTATCACCATTAATTGAATCTCCTTCTTTCCAATTAATTACTCAGGTGGAAAACCTTGGCGTCTTCCTGGAGTGCATTCTCTTACACCCCAGGCTATATCATCGGCTACAGCCAGCTTGTTGAGACCACTTTAAAAACACACCCAGGGGAATTCCCCGGTGGTCCAGTGGTTAGGACCCCATGCTTCCACTGCAGGGCGCATGGGTTCGGTCCTGCATGCCACGATGTGGCCAAAAAAAAAAAAAACACCACCCAGCCTCCACCATTTCTCACCTTCACGGCCACCACACTGGTCCTCGCCATCATGACCGCTTGCCTTTGTTGTTGCATTCTTTCCTAATTGGCCTCCCTGCTTCCCCCCCTCCCCCCTCTTGCCAACCAAGCCATCAGAGAGAGCTGCTAAATCTCTCCTTATGTCACTCAGAGGACAATAAAAAGGCAAAGAAAGCCCTTCCAGGGGTCTACGAGGCCCTCCACAATCCACCTCCCCATGACTTACTTAACTTGATCTCCTATTCTCTCTTTGCTCATTTCACGCTAGCCATGTTGGTCCCTTTGCTTTTCTGTGGATATGTGGTTTTAGCTCCTACCCCTGGGTCTTTGCACTTGCTGGTCCATGTGGCTGGATTACTCTTCCTTCAGCTCCTCACATGGCTCACTCCATCAACTCCTTCATAGTTTTGCTCAAACGTCACTTATCTCTGTGTGGCCTTCTCTAACCATCACATTTACATTTTGATACTCCTCAGCCTCTCCAGCTCACCCTTTCACTCTCCCTGCTTTATTCTCCTCCATAGCACTTATCGGGTTCTAAATACTATATAATTTACTTATTATTTTACTCCTAGAATGCTTCTGCCCACTAGGATATAAGCTCCGTCACATTCCAATGTGCTGGGCAGTAAGATTTGTCTGTTTGTCCCTTGCTCTGTCCCCAGGACCTAGCACAGTGCCTGCCCATAGTAAGTGCTCACTCTTGGCTGGGGAGTGGACCTTATTCACCTCCTCCCCTGGCCCTCTGCCCTGGACTCACCAGGCTCCTCCATGCCCTTCTGCCCCTGGTGTCATCCTCATCTTGCCCACCCCCAACCCTGCTCAGATCTGCCCCAGTTCTTCACCCTGTTGGGGTCTCCCCTCCCCCTCTCTAATCATGCCAATATGTCAAAGACACAGTCAGGTGCCTCCTCCAGGCAGCCTTCCCAGCCCTTTTCCTTCCACACCGACTTCTCCCTTCTCTGCGTTCCTTTGCACTTGTAACTCTGGACAGAGGTGGTGGCTGTGATTGAGCCCCATCACAGGGGGAACAAATAGCCAAATGAGGATTTTTTTTTTTTTTTTTTTTTCGCGGTACGCGGGCCTCTCACTGCTGTGGCCTCTCCCGCTGCGGAGCACAGGCTCCGGACGCTCAGGCTCAGCGGCCATGGCTCACGGGCCCAGCCGCTCCGCATGTGGGATCTTCCCGGACCGGGGCACGAACCCGTGTCCCCTGCATCGGCAGGCAGACTCTCAACCACCAGGAAGCCCCCCCCCCCCGTTTTTTTTTTCAAATGTGGAATTCTTTAGAGAGGAATTGCTTCTATTTTTTCCCTAAACCTTGTGATTGCCCCAAGAAGTGAGGAAGAGGGGAAGGGCAGGAGCCACTGCAGAGAGATGGCAGCTCAGATGGGAAAACCCCAAAGGACATTCCCAGCAGCCCAGGGGACAAAAGCATGAGGTGTATGAGGTCAGCCCCAGGGGAACAATTGGCAGTCGTGCCTGGTGTAGCCATCGCCGCAGACACAGAGCCGCCACCCTGGGAATCCCTGCAGGCAAGGGGACGTGGCCCTGCCTGGTGAGGGGCGGGGACACTGGCAACCTTGGCTTTCCAGGTCATGTGATAATGAGCTGTCACTGAGATGACCGTCCATCTTCAGGGTCCATGTGCAGCATCCGTACTTGGTGTTTGCTCCAAGGAGTATAGAGTATCCTCTGTTGCTCAGATTTATTCAGATGACAAATGTGCTAGAGAGTGTGGCAGGAATGCCACATTCGGAAGAACAGTGCCTCGTTCACCTTAAAAAATACTCCGAGGGAGACCCGTCCTATAGAAAGGGTGTGTTTCCCAGGGATGGATGGCAGCCCGTAATTATGCACAAAGGGTTAGAGCCACACACAACAGCATTCAATTTCTCTCTCATTTTCTCACGTGTTCTAGTCATCCTCAGCAGGTTGATAATTCCGTGAATGGCCAGGACCACGTCAGGCTGTGCCGTCTCTTCCAAACTGTCTAGTTCGAGCACACGATAGACTCTGAGTAATTTTTTGATTGACTAGTCAATAAACAAAAGACGAACATCCTCCTATTTCTATGCCAGGGATGCATACATATCGATCTAACGTCTGGCCATTTTCTGAGAATTCAGCATTGGCATTACTGTATATCCTCTGTCCCCACAAAGTTGTGCTCCATGTAAAGGGACAAATTAGCTTTTGAAAGGGATTGAGGGGCCTGGGAATTATTCTGAGAGAGGATGTTAATCAGCTTTGTGACAGAGAGTCAGAGAAGGATGGCTTGGGATGTAGAGGGCAAGTTCATGCAAAGCCCAGGGGCAGCTCTGACAGGTCCAAGGCCATGTGGACGAGCAAAGCACAGGGGCCACCTCTGAACAGCCAGTTTCAGGATGGTCTGCCCACCCACCAACCGCTAGAGTGCACCTGGGGCCTCCACACCACCAGCGACCCTCTCCCAGCTGATGGGATGGCATCCTCTGGAGTAAGACCAAGTCTCTCTCTCTCTCTCTCTGGGACCCAGGATCTTTGGGGCAATGGGAATAACCACCATTTTCCTTCCTGTTAGCAAAGATTTACAGCAAGTCACCCAGGGCTGTTTGCAGCTCTTGCAGGTATGAGCTGAGGGGGCCCTGCAAGGACCCCTTTGCCCCAAAAGCCCACCAACTGTGGAGTAATGTGAGGTCCTCCAGCCGATGGGACACCAGGGGGATACAGAGGGGCACTGAAAACTTGCTTTAACCACCTCTGAGGACTGCTAAGAGCCTGCTCTTCTCCCAGCCTCTCCGTGTCCGTCCAGGAAGCTTGCACAAAACATTTCACCCCAGAACAAAGCAAACACCTTGTATTACAGGATCTGCAATATCCGTCCCAGCTCCAGGAAGCTGTGGCTCTAAATTCAAGGCTTAGCTAGGAGATGACGCAAGCCCTTTGCTTCTTTTCCTCCTCCGCCTGCGTTTGCTGTTTCATCGTGTTCCTTATCGCCTCTGCCTTATGGGACTGAAAGTAAAGAGAAACTCAAATCCATCATTTTCACAGTTCGTTGGCAGCTCAAATTCACCGTTTTGCAGTTGTTTGCAGCTCTTGGGGAAAAAAAAAAATGTGTGTTCGGAAGGGTGATGGAACCACAGCCTGGTAGGAGAGACAACGGTGCGATGGGATAAATACAGGTAAAAGTCCTTGGAAGCACAGACGGGAGTGACCAGCTGCTCAGGGATGTGAGAGAAAACTGCAGAGGGGCTGGCATTGGAGTTGAGGCTTCAGGAAAGATTAGAAGTTTCCCAGCCTTTATCTTTGCTGCCCCACCTGCCGAGAAACCAGTCCCTTGGCAATTTCTGTGACTGGCGCTATTTTTTTTTTATGTTAAGACTTTATTTTTTTAGAGCAGTTTTAGGTTCATAGCAAAATTGAGGAGGTGGTACAAAGATTGCCCATATACCCCCTGTGCCCACACATGTACAGTCTTCCCCATTATCAACATCGCCCACCAGAGTGGTACATTTGTTACAACGATAAACCTACGCGAACACATCATAATCACTGAGAGTCCATAGTTTACACTACAGTCCACTCTCAGTGTTGTACATTCTTTGGGTTTGGATGGCTGGTTCTTTTCATTCTTTAGCTCTCATTTCAAATGTCACCTTCTTGAACTGAAGCATTCATCAGTGGATAAATGGATCAACAAAATGGTGTATCCATACAATGAAATATCATTCAGCCTTAAAAAGGAGGGAAATTCTGGTGCATGCTTCAACATGGACGAAGCTCGAGGACATATGCTAAGTGAAATAGGCCAGCCACAAAAGACAAATATTGTATGATTTTAATTCTATGAGGTACCAAGAGTAGTCAGATTCATAGGCAGAAAGCATAATGGTGGCCATTGGGGCTGGTGGGGAGAGAGGAATGGGGAGTTAGTGTTCAATGGATATGGAATTTAGGTTCGGGATGATGAAAAATTCTGGAGATGGAAGGTAATGATAGTTGAATAGCAATGTGAATGTACTTAATGCTACTGAACTATACACTAAAAATGGTTACAATGGTAAATTTTATGTTATGTACATTTTTCAATAATAGAAAAAATAGATGCAAGTTACAACTGAGAAAAGGTCACCTCCTCAAAGAAGCCTTCCCTGACCATCAGGTCTTAAGAAGTCTTCCTACTGCAGTTAGTTGGTCACTCTCTGTTTCATTGCCTTATTTATTTCCTGCACGTCAGTCACCACAATCTGAAATTATTGTACTTGTTTCCTTGTAGGCTTCATGAGGACACAGATCTTGTCTGCTTCCTTCACAGCTGTATCATGCTGCTTGTGCCATGCTTGGCACATACTAGATGCTTAAGCATCTAGAAGGAAATACTGAAACCTCTATAAAATGCAAAGTGCAATAAATATGTCAAAATTATTTATTTCATGTGGCTCTTCTCGATCTGGAAGGATTCCACATAGTGAGGCTAAGTTCAGGACCGAGGACCAGATGTGACCAATCGTTGCTAAAGGCAGCAACAGTTTGACTTTGACTGATGTAGGCCTGAAACAGAGCCAAGAAGTAGATCAACACAGCCTCATCAGGGCATGGCTCCTTGAGCCTGCTTTGGGCTGAAAGAAACAGAAACCTCAACTCAGAATGGTTTGGACAGTAAAGACCATTGTCCTTATCATCTCCCATAAAAAGAGATCTCGAGGTAGAGTCCTGCAGGGGTTGGTTAATCCAGTGGCTCATCGATCATCAAGGCCCCAGTTTCTGTCCAGACTTCCATTCTGCCCTTTTCAACACATGAGCTTTTGTGAGCTCATGACGACTGCCTTAGTTCCACTGTGCCACACCCAGACACAATAACACAATTACTCTTGTGGAAGAAAAGAAACTATCTTTCCTTGTGTCTCTCTTGGGCAAGTGAAGGAATCTTTCACAGAAGCCCCACACAGATTTCCCCTCATGTGTCCTTAGCCAGGACCGCATACCATGTTCATGCCTAAACCGGTCACAGGCAAGGGGAATGGGACCGCCATGACTGGCTTAGACTCATATAGACCCTTGGGATTAAGGATGTATCCAGCTTTCCCCAAAGCACATGGCAAGCTAATGGTAGATGCATGAATTAAACTTGGCATTAGGAAGATGGAAATGCCTGTTGGGAAGGCAGCTGGTAGTGTCTACCTCAGGGTGAAATTAGAGGTGTGAATGCATGTCACAGTAGCCATCCTGGCATGGAGATGGAAGCATGGGTCATTCAAGGGGGCACTGACTACAGAACACCATGGCAGCCCCCAGGCCCCAGCTTCTTACCCACCACTGACCTTAGCTTATTTGGGATCAAACTGGCTACAGAGGGTTTAATGAAATTGATGCACACCTAGGAACTTGCCTCCTGTTGTGATTTCCAAGACAAGTAACCATCACTCAACCTTCATCCAGCATGAGGTTTGCATTGACACGAGCCTGTGTTCGATTCTTATTCTGAAACTCTTTCGTTCTTCGATTCAAGATGTATTTATTGAGCACCCATTTTGTGTCAGGTATTGTACTAGGAACTGGGATATGAGAAATAAAGTGTTTGCCTTCATGGAGCTTACTATCTGGTCTGGGGAGAGAACCAACTAACATATTTTTAAAAATTAATTTCACATATGTACTGATATGTACTAAGGAGAAAATAGAATGATGGGATACAAAGTGGTGGGACCAACAGGCTACTTGAGCTAGACGATTAGGGAAACTCTGAGGAGGTGAGAGATCTGAGTTGTGAAGGAAAAAGCTAGAAGGAAGATTTGGGGGAAGGATATTCCTTGTAAATGCATAGTCTTTGTAGCAAGAATAAGATTAACATGTTTAAGTCATACCAAGTCAGCCTGTGTTACTGGAGCATGGAGGGCAAGGGAGAGAGTGGTAGGTTTGAGGCAGAAGTTTCAGTAGCCTTGGAGAAACTATTTTAGTGGGGGAGGGGAAAATCCAAAACTTGGGTTTTGGACATGTTAATTTATCTAGGTGGATTAGCCATTTAAGGGGGGGACGTAAGAGGTCCAGAACACAGAGCTATAGACGTGAAGCTGGAAATGATTAGCTTATGGATGATATTTTAAATGTGGGTGAGATCACTTAGGGAGAAATTGTAAAAGAGAAGAGAAAGGCTTCTAGACTCACTAGGTGTATGATTTGAGCATGTTATTCAGCTTCTTTGAGCTTGATTTTTTTTTTTTTTCGCGGTACGCGGGCCTCTGACTTGTGGCCTCTCCTGTTGCGGAGCACAGGCTCCGGACGCGCAGGCTCAGCGGTCATGGCTCACGGGCCCAGCCGCTCCGCGGCACGTGGGATCCTCCCGGACCGGGGCACGAACCCGTGTCCCCTGCGTCGGCAGGCAGACTCTCAACCACTGTGCCACCAGGGAAGCCCCCGAGCTTGATTTTTTAAAATTAATTAATTAATTTTTAACATCTTTATTGGAGTATAATTGCTTTACAATGGTGTGTTAGTTTCTGCTTTATAACAAAGTGAATCAGCTATACATATACATATATCCCCGCGTCTCTTCCCTCTTGCATCTCCCTCCCTCCAACCCTTTGAGCTTGATTTTGAATTTGTCTATAAAGTGAGTTTTATCGTATCTACCTTGCAGAGTTGATATAAGAATTAAGTTAGATAATGTATGTGAAAGCACCTGGCACAAGGCTTGGTAGAGTCTAAAAAAATGTTTTTTTCTTCACGCTGAGTATCCTCGTCCCATTTTGTTAGATAATAAAGGTATATATGTGAATCATTAAAATTGGATCTAGGTAAAGTGAGCGTCCAGGATTTGACATTCCTTTTTCTGACTGATCAAATTTCAAAAAATCATTCTTAGGCACTGGTGGATATATGAGGAAGGAGTTCTATCATATTTTTCTGCTAAAAGAGAGCCCAGATTTCCTTAGATGGGTGAGGGAGGATCGGTGAAAGAAGAGCTGCAGGTATGCGAGGGGAAGGAAAATGAGAAAAAAGTATTTCGGACAGCATATAATGGAACAGTGATGGAAAGCCTCAAGATTTCAAACCTTTGTCTTTAGGAGATGGTGTCGCTGCCCAGAAATAGACAGATCGGATGAGGAGTTAGTCTGGGATGAACATAGAAGTGATGGTGAGCTTAGTTTTGGCCAGGCTGAGTGTGAGCTCCAGAGAGGGCAACCTGGAGGAGATAGCAAGCAGACAGCAAGCACTTAGGGAATTTTTGTAGCACAGGAGAGAGACTGGACCTGGAGCTACAGGTTTAGGGGGCCTTGCATGGAGATGACTGAAGCCTTGAAAATGGCGAGGTCATGGACAAAGTTTAGGGTGCAACCCTTCTCCAAAGAGCCCTTTTACTGCTGTTTAATATTTCATGTGGTTGTTTGGCTTCCCTGTTTGATTGCAAACTTAACTGCTCTTCCACTTTCTCAAAGGTGACTTGGGAAATTGCCTCTCTCAGCTTCAGTTTCCTCAACTCTCAAATGGGACTAATAATACCTACCACATAGACGGTTGGGAGGACGAAAAGAAATCATCTCCTGGAGAGATTAGCATCGTGCCTGGAACGAGGCAGGTACACAATGAACACTGAATGTCGCCTCGATGTTATTTATTTGATTCAAAGCTAAGAAGTGTTCTTGCATACTTTCCAGGTGTATAAGCACTTCCTGTTCACTCAGGGTACGTGACAGTGGGGTGGAGGGGTTAAGGTGGGGACTCTAGTCCTATAACTTCCTCCTGTCCGACCCTGAGGTCACTTGCTAACTAAGCCTGGGAGAACTGCCCCGCCCCTGGTTTATATCTGTCCCTCCCACATAGGCTGCAGATCCAACTGAAAATAGTCTTTTCCAGTTGCCACGGCCCACATACTGCTCTGAAGCCTGTCTCTAGCACAGATATCCAGGTCTCTTTGCTCCTAGCGGGACTGCCCCAGCTGGACATATGGGCGGTTGTCAGAGGGTTGGCGGGCCCCTGAACAAAAGAGAGAAGCAGCAGGGACTCAGCTTTCTTGGAAACCAGCCTTAGGCAGCCCAGGATCCCACAGTCTTCCCACCTTCTTTGCTTTTCTGCTGGGATTTGAGGTCACCCCCTCCCCTCAGGAGACACCCACGTGGATCTGACCATTGTGATTTGCTCTCCCCTAGTCTGTGCTCCCAGGGAGGGGAGGGGAAGAAGAGTTTAATTAGGTCTCTGAGTTTCCTGATGCCAGCAAGAGTGCCCTCAGGTTGTCTGATGTGTGAGTGGCTTTGGGCTAGTTTCGAATTATTTTTAGGACTATAAGAAATCAGCTCTGAGACCTGAGTCATGAGCAGGCTTGCAGGAATCTGTGGACATGGAGCTCTTGGCCCCTGGCATGAAGGGGAAGGAGGGTCTTGCCTTGACCTTGCAGCTTTTCCCTCTCAGAAGCCGAGCTGACAACCCTACGGGGGACTCAGGGTGTACAGGGTATATGCGTCCTTTTAGAAATGCAGCCCTCCTCACCCCACGCCCATCCCATTTCCCCACCAATTTTTTCTAAGCTATTTTGAAACAGCCATGAAAAGGTTTAGAACTGGTTTAAATTCAGGTAACAGTGATGATTCTCTGTTTGCAAAGACCTGGAAAGCCAGCTGTGCACTTAAAGCCAAGGAGAAGACTGGATTTAGCTGTTGCTGGGAAAATAGCTACTGTTTCTCCCACGACCCTGGTTTGGCAACATACAAACATGCCTTCAGAGATCTCAAAGCAAAACTTAGATTTAAAAAAAATAAATTTTGATCTAACTTCAATTTACAGAGCAGTTACAAGGCTAGGACAAAGAATTTCACTCAAATAAGGCAGACCTCAAAAATATTGCAGGTTTGGTTCCAGAAAAAAGAATATCAGAGAAAGTGAGACACTCTAACTTTTGTTGTTTCCTAGTGCACATCAAAGTTATGTTTACACTATAGTCTATTAAGTGTGCAATAGCATGACTAAGAGAGCATATATAACGTAATTCAAAAATACTGGGCTTCCGTGGTGGCACGGTGGTTGAGAGTCCGCCTGCCGATGCAGGGGACACGGGGTCGTGCCCCGGTCCGGGAAGATCCCACATGCCGCGGAGCGGCTGGGCCCGTGAGCCATGGCCACTGAGCCTGCGCGTCCGGAGCCTGTGCTCCGCCACGGGAGAGGCCACGGCGGTGAGAGGCCCAAGTACCGCAAAAAAAAAACAAAAAACTTTATTGTTAAGAATGTTAACCATCACCTGAGCCTTCATAATCTTCTCGCAATAGTAACATTAAAGATCACTGATCACAACCACTTAATGAATATAATAATGATGAAAAAGTTCGAAATACTGTGAGAATTACCATAACGTGACACAGTGAGCAAATGCCGTTAGAAAAATGGCGCCGATAGACTTGCTTGACACAGGGTTGCCACAAAACTTCAATGTGTAAAAGACACAATATCTGTGAAGTACAATAAAGCCCAGTACACAAGGTCTGCCTGTACCCCAAATGTTAACATTCTACTATCTCGGTTTTATCATTTTCTCTCTCACCACATATACTGATACAGGGTAAGGCTGATACAATACTATTGCCTAATCTGCAGACTTTATTCAGTTGTCATCAATTTTCTTTTATAGCAAAAGAAAACCCAGGACTATATTATTCAGTTGTTGTTTCGCTTTAGTCTGCTTTCATTTTGAACAGTTATTGAGCACCTCTTTGCATTCACGATCTTGACATTTTTTCATAGTGCAGGCCACTGACGTCGTAGAACGGCCCTTCCTTCGGGTTTGTCTGATGTTTCTTTGTGACCGCGTTCAGGTCGTGTGCTCTGGGCAGTAACACCAAAGCTGTGGTGCTGGGTTTTTCTCAGGGCACCGTATCAGGAGGCACGTGCTGCTGTCTCTTTGTTTCATCACCAGTGATGTTAGCTTTGATCATTTGGTTAAGGGGGGATGGGTCAGATTTCTCCACAGTAAAGTGACTTAATTTTCCCTTCTGTAAGGTTACTTTGTAATTTATAAGAATCCTGGGGGGAGATACTTTGATACTCTAAATTTCACCCACTAATTTTAGCGTCCATTGATGATTCTGGCCTGAATCTATCATTATGACGATGGTTGCCAGGTGCTGGTTTTCTAAAGCCATTATTCCTTTTACATTTATTTGCTGGTTTTCTACTCTAAGGAAGAACTTTCTCACGTATCTATCTATCTATCTATCTCAGTTTTTAAAAACAAAACAGCATGTTAACTAAAAAACCCCAGTGTATTCCCACAGTGGGTGTCCTTCCTTGAGCCCTCACTGACAGCAAACGTGTCCAGGCCGGTCTGGTGAGCTGGGGGCCGGCAGAAGGAGTCAGTTCACAAGAACTGAACTGCGCTGGGGCTCTGAGTGTGACGGAGGATTCGTGCTGGCCTCTGATAAGGGGCAGCGTGAGGAGGGCAGCAGGCAGGGATTGAAGGAACTGTCTTGTGTGAGACACCATGAACCTAAGAATGTGAACGGCAGGCATGTGCGTCCCTAGGACAAAGCGGGGCTCACAGTCAGGGACAGGGGAGTTTAATATTCTGGACACACGACACCCTGTGCTGTAGGACCATACAACCTGGCAGCAGTGGCTGTGTAGGAAGATGGGGACACTGGGGTCTCACTTGGGTAGTGCCAGAGACTCTCACGCGGGCTTTCAGGAGGACGGGAGTGGGACAGAGGCAGAACGCGGCCCACACAAGCATGACGGTGGGGAGGGGCACCTACTCTGGGTACTTCCAGAGGCAACTTTGTGGGAGTCCAAGATCTTATATGAGAAGGTCAAGACAAAAGCCAGTTCAGTGTCAGAGGCTGGAGAGGCCATGGGACACTGGAGTTTCTATCCACACAGCACTTTCAGCCTGGCAAACAGTCCCTGAAAAATGATACTCGTTGCACTAGGGGCGGGGCTTGCTTGGATTCAGAGTATAGTGCCAAACTGATGAGCTGCTCCATCTGCCAGCCTCCCATGCTTGTCAGCACAGTTTGGTTGTCTCCTGCTCATTCATGGCTGCTTCCCTGGGTTCTGAATGGCAGAGGACCGGTCCTCCTCTTGCAGAATTATGTATACCCGAGGGGACTAACTCTGAACTAGGCACTCGCAAAGAGGGATGAATGCACGAAAGGAGAGCACCCAAGAACAATGGAAAATGAGGAGACGTGGCAGCACAAGGGAAGCACCTTCACCGCATCTACCAATTAGCTCCCTAGGAAATACTCAATCTTTCATTTAATTGAAGACCAGAACATTATTATCTCCGACACGAGGAGTTATCCTAAAGAAAATTTACAGTGGTATTATCATCGACTCCGAAATAAATTACACTTCGGTTTAGTTTAATTTAGTTTCCTAAATTACACTTTGGTTATATTTGGGTATCATATCAAATCAGGCCGTGTGCATCTGTCTGTGAGAGTGAAGAAATGCTACGTTAGAAAAGCCTTAATTTGAAATGCTGGGTGAATTGTCCACTGTGTACACTTTAGCAGTTTTCACTTGCAAGTTGATGGTGATGCAGTGTTTCCTACAATACAGTCTTTACATCAGGCTTTCGAAGAAATCTTTTCGAAGATTTACAATGAGGGACACCTCGAATGTTACTTCTGAAGTGATTTTTGGGAAGCTTTGAGATAAGCCAGCTGGGCTGGAGGATGCCCCCAGGGCCTCAGACTCCTGCCTGGCCACCAGAGGCTACCTGATCTGGTCCCTCTTTTCAGGGTGGTGACGGGCACAGTTGTCTGATCACCTGCCCTTGGAAGCTGTGTGTGTGATGGCCTCTGAGCTCCTGTGCGGAGGTCATCCCTCCTGGATCAGGGAGTCACGTGGAGTCATAGAACAGCTGTCAGAGCCTGACCCGGCCAGCAGGGACCTTCCCACAGAGCTATTACAATTCAATTTCAGTAAATATTTAATGGCAGTCAATACCAGAACAGATGCTCTGGGATGAGAGTTCAGGAAGTACAAACAGGACCTGCCTTCAAAAGATGGACAACCTAGTTGAGATTCAAGTAACATTTATTGAGGAAAAATGGGAGAGAGTGAACAGAGCTTGGGGCTGGAACCACCGGGTTTTGTGTTTGTGTTTTGATCTTGTCACTTACGGGTTTCGGGCACCCAGTAGGACCTTTCAGGGCCTCCATCCACACGGAGCTTCCATGTCTCCATCACACATGGAGAATAACCATTCTTACCACATGGGTTTCTTGTAAAGATTAATGGGAGACTAGACAAAAAGCACTCAGCGTGGTGTCTGGCCCAGAATAAGAGCTCAGTAAACAATAGCCGGTTTTTTGAGGGCTTTCACATGCTGGGCACGTTTACCTATGTGGCCTCCCACACCCCGCTGAGCAGGGTGTTATTATTGTGCCGGATTTACAGATATAGAAACTCAAGGCCAGAGGGGCAAAGGGCTTGTTTCTAGTTAGCGGTTCATCAGCGGTAGGGCTGCACTTGACGGCCCACCTCCTGGCACCTGACTTGACGCCATCCTCACTCTGACACGACTGGCCCTTGCGGTGTCATGATCATCTATGGAGAAGAAATATTCTGGCATCTTCTCAGCAAACATACCACTAATGACAATGATCTCTTACCTTTGTATAATCCCTTTAACTTTCCAAAGTGCTTTCACATCTAGTATCATTTGATCCCCTCCACTCCAAAAAGGAGTCTTCTCTGTTCAGCTTGCAAAATCAACTTCTGTCGGGACTTTTTCTGCCTGAAAGACTGACGCATGGCAGAATAAATGTTCTGGACCGTGTCTTTTCCTACCTGGGCAGCGGATAGGGTGACTTTCTTTCCGGGCTGAAAAGGCTCTGTTTTTATTTTGGGCTTTTGTGCAGCACCCCTCACCCAGCCCGCCCCACTTCAAGCTTCTTCCTGCTTTACGTCATGAACTAGGGGAGCGTTTCCTATTTTCTTCAATACTTTGAAAGCCTCAGACTCATCTTGGGATGAGGCAGAAGTCACATTGGTAGGATGCTTGGACCAAGCTCTCGTCCTTACATCCCTTGGAATACACACATGTGCACACGTGTGTGTACCTGCTGCTTCCCAACTGCCCTAACGAATAAGGCTCAGTGAACACGAATTGATGAAGCTCCACGGAAGTCTGCCAGTTCATGTTTATGGCTCCCTTCTAGGAGCTCAGATGTTGATTATCCACGTGTCTCATCTCCATCTCCTTCAACTTGGCTCAGGGGTGCTCCCATTAATATAAGTTATAGTCACTAGACACATTATCTTCCTTCTCTTTGAGCAGAGTTATTTTTCAAACACTAAGCACAAATAATCATTCAAGAAACACTTTGCAAAACCAGCATTTATGAAAACCATACAATTCAAAATCTATTTTAGAAGCTTTTACAAAAAGCAGGAAATTTAGCGGGGGAAGCCGGTGCTGCATTCTTTTCATGATAAATGGCGGTGCGTGCCCGGGCGAGAGTCGGGTGGGAGGCTGCCTGACTAGTCCCGGATGGAGTGGTACCAGAAGGTTTTCCAAACACAAAATGCCCTTAGACTCAAGCAGCTCTGACCATAAAGGTAAGAATGAGAGGTGTGTTTTGCTGGTCTGAGATTTGTAAGAAGTGCAGTCAAGTAAGCAGTTGATTTAGTATCTCACCTACTCCCCTTACAGAATTTGCCATTTGACATTTGGTGTCTGTGACCTCAGCAGGTGTTCCAATGACAAAGTAACCCCTGTGTCGACTGAAGAGGCCATATCTGGGGCCTGGAGTGTCCCCGAAGCGTCTTTGAAGGAAACGTCTTAAAATCAAAAGCCATCTGCTAAGGGAAAACTCTGTCTTTTACCCCCAGGAATCACTAGGCTCCTAGTGGAGGAGTCCAGGAAGCAGAACAAGACTGACAACAGCCATAGCTATCACTTTCCAGAACTTCCTGAGCCACAGACTTCACATACGTTATCTTGTTCATCTCATAGCAATCCAGTGAGGTGGGGACCATCCTTATGCCCATTTTCCAGTGGGGGAAACTGAGTCTCACAGTGGTTACGTCCCGCGTGGACAGTCTGTTAGCCGGTGGGTGGCAGAGCCGGCATTTAAACCCCACACCATTTGATTCTACATCCCACGCTTTACCTCCTTACTTCACACTGCATTCCTGGACCCCTTCCAGCCATTAGCCCCCCCACCCAAGGGGAGCCACACTCCTGACTTCCACAGCAGAGATTCGTCCTTCTGTATTTGTACTTTATGTACATGGACTCATGCAGTGTGTGCTCTTTGGTGTCTAGCTTCTCTCACTCAACATTAAGCTTGTGAGACTCACCCATGTTGTTGAATATGGTTGTTGACCATTGGTATGCTCTTGGCCGTACAGAATTCCATTGTGTGACTATGCTTCAGTTTATGTATCCATTCTATTATTGATGGACTTTGAATTGTTTCTTTTTCTTGGTTATTACACAAAGCTGTATTATGCATATATAAACTTTTAAGGTTGTAGATAAAAGAATCTATACAGACAATCATATCATCTGTAGATAATGAGAATTTTTAGGTTTCTTTTCCCCTTTCCAAACCTTATATGTTTTCTTTCTTTTCTTTTTTCTTCCTGATTTTAAAAGCCTTCACTGTTTCACCATTAAAAATAATTTTGTGTAGGTTTTGGTTAGACTCCCCTTATCAGATTAAGGAAATCCCTTTCGATTCTGAGCTAGTTAATTTTTTAAATCATAAATAGATGTTTTGAATTTCATTGGATGTGTTTTCTCTGTCTTTTGAAATAACCATATCGTTTTGTTCTTGTAATGCTAATGGGGCGAAAGATAATTACAGATTTTCATAAAAGATGCATGGATGGGTAAAGAACCTTGCCCAATGCCCCTCTTAGTTAAATGATGGAGATTAGATTAGAACATGGATAGTCTGGTTTCAGAGTCTGGGTTATAATCACAATGGTATATTTCCTTTTCATCACTGAAAGGCCGGTAATGTATGGAAACAGCATAGGGAGTCAGAGAGAACTGGGTTCAAATCCCAGCTCTACCACTTACTAGCAGCAGCATCTCAGAAATCTTGATCAATCTCTGTAAACCTCAGTTCTTCATCTGTGAAATACCATAGCTAACTTATGTTATAAAGGTTATAAAATAAAAGGATATAAATGAATGTAAAAGTGTCTAGTGTATGTCAAGTGCCTGGCACATAGTAAACATTTCATAAGTTTGGGCTAGATGATAGGATGTTTTGATCCCATAGTTTTGATCTGCTAAGTACTGAATACAAATATTTAAGTCAGAATACTAAGGCTATTATGTTTCCATTGAGAGAGTATTTTCTAACACAAACTCCTTTAAGCCAATTCAGTTCTGTGATCAGTTTTCTAAATGGTACAGTCATTGCTTCCAAATTTTTCTATTTTTGTTTTCAATTTATGAAACTTCTTTGCATTGAGACCAGTTGTATTTATTTATCAGTGTTCTTGACGATATAAAATGTGACCAATTACAGCTTCTCCTGTTGCGGGAATTATTTCTACCAAGTTCAATTTTTCCAGGCCAAATTATACATAGATACATGTATAGAGAAAATGTGCTTCAATTTTTAGTCAGTAACAACTGTTACTATTTTCAGTTTTAGCCTTTGTTGAGTTTACTTTGTGTCAATAAATTTCTACTAAATCTAGTTTTCCTGGGTTCAGGTTTTGACGTTCTCATTGTCACCAACAAAAATGTATTTTTTTCCAGCAATAAATAATGTTAGTTTTATTTTGTTTTTAGAAATCTTCTGAGATAATTGTAGATTCACATACAGTTTTAAGAAGTAGGACAGAGAGATCTTATGTGCCCTTTACCCAATTTTTCCTGATGATAACATCCTGTAAACTATAGTACAGTATCACACCTAGGATACTGACATTGACAGCCAAGATACAGAACATTTCCTTCACCAGAAGAACCCCTCATGTTGCCCTTTTATTGCCACAAACACTTTCCTCCACCTCCATCCCATCTATAATCCCTGACAGCCACTAATCTGTTTTTCGTTTCTGAAATCCTGTCATTTCATTAATGGTATATAAGTAGAATCACACATTATGTAACCTTTGGGGATTGGCTTTTTTCAGTCAGCATAATTCTCTGGAGATTCCTCTAAGTTGTCGTGTGTATCAGTAGTTGTTTCCTCTTCATTGCTGAGTAGTATTTCATGGTATGGATTTACCACTGTTTGTTTAACCTTTTAGCTGTGGAAGGACATCTGGGTTAACTCAGTTTTGGGTTCTTATGAGTAAAACTGTTATAAACATCCATATTTAGGTTTTTGTACAAACATAAGTCAATTTCTCTGGGATAAATGCCCAGGACTGTAATTGCTGTGTCATATGGCAGTTACAGCTTTCGTTTTTGAAGAAACTGCTAAATTGCTTTCCAGAGTGACTGTACCATTTTGCATTTCCACCAGCAATGCCTGGGTGATCCAGTTTCTCTGCATCCTTGCCAGCATTCCGTGTTGTCACTCTTTCTTATTTTAGCCATTCAGTAGGTGAATAATGATATCTCATTATAGTTTAAACTTGCATTTTCTCATCCCATAACTTGTCACTTCATCCTCTTGACAGATTCCTTCACACAGCAAAGGTTTTTAATTTTGATAAAGTCCAATTTATCAATTTTTTCTTTTATAGATTGTGCTTTTGGTGTCAAGTTTAAGGACTCTTTGCTTAACTTTAGATCCTAAAGATATTTTCCTGAAAACTTTATTGTATTACAATTTGCATTTAAGTCCATCATCCACTTTGAGTTAATTTTTGTATAAGATGTGAGACTTGGGTTGAAGTCTTTCCTTCCTTCCTCCCCTTCTCCCTCCCTCCCTCTGTCTCTCTCCCTCTGTTACTTCCTTACTTTTTGCCTGTAGGTATCCACTTGTTCCAGCAGTGTTATGTTGAGCTGTCTGTCCTTCTCCACCAATTGCTTTTGCATCTTTGCCAACAATGATAATTGGACATATTTCTGTGGGTCTATTTCTGGTTTCTTTATTCTGTTCCATTAATGTATGTGTCTATATCTTCATCAGTATCACATAGTCTTAATTACTGCAGCCATGTAATAAGTCATGAAACTGGGCAGACTGATTCCTCCCACTTTCTCTTTTTCAAAATTGTTTTAGCTCTTCTAGTTCCTTTGCCTTTCCGTATACATCTTAGAATAACCTTGTCCATATCTACTAAAAATCTGAGATTTTAAGAGGAATTACACTAAATCTGTTTATCAGTTGGGGGAGAATTGACATCTTTTTTTTTTTTTTTAACATCTTTATTGGAGTATAATTGCTTTACAATGGCGTGTTTGTTTCTGCTTTATAACAAAGTGAATCACTTATACATATACATATGTTCCCATATCTCTTCCCTCTTGCATCTCCCTCCCTCCCACCCTCCCTATCCCACCCCTCCAGGCAGTCACAAAGCACTGAGCTGATATCCCTGTGCTTTATTATGTTGAATCCTCTAATCCATGGATAGTAGGTCTATTTATTTAGGTCTTCTTTCTTTCATCAGCATTTTGTGGTTTTCAGCAAATAGGTCGTATATATGTTTTATTAGATTTATGTGTAAGTTCTTCTGAGTTATTGTAAATGGTAGTGTATTTTTAAATTTCAGTGACCACGTGTTCATTGATAATATATAGAAATCTGATTGATTTTTGTATGCTGCTCTTGTATTCTGTGATCTTACTAAACTCACTTATTAGAAGATTTACATAGATTCCTTTGGATTTTCTATATAAACCATCATGTCATCTATGAATAAGGATAGTTTTGTTTCTTCTTTTCCAATCTTATGCTTTTTATTTCCTTTTCTTGCTTTCCAGCATGATGTTGAATAAGAGCAGTGAGAATGGACATGCTTGCCTTGTTCCCGATCTTGGGGAGAAAGCATGTAGTCTTTCACTTAGGTGTAATGCTTGCTGTAGATTTTTTTGTAGATGCTCTTTATCAAGTTGAGGAAGTTCCCCTTTATTTTTATTTTTCTGAAAGTATTACTCATGAATGGGTGTTGAATTTTGTCAGATGCTGTTTCTGTATTGATTTATATGTTCATGTGCTTTTCTTCAATTTGCTAATGTGCTGGATTATTAATATGGTGATTGATTTTCAAGTACCGAGTCAGCCTTGCAGTCTTGGAATAAATCCAACTTTGTTGTAGTGCATAATTCTTTTTATATACTGTTAAATGCAATTTGCTAGCATTTTGTTAAGGATTTTTACATCTATATTCATGAGTGACATTATTTGCAGGTTTTGTTTGTTTCACACTGTCTTTGTTTTGGTATTGTGGTAACACTAACTTCATGAAATAAATTGGGAAGTGTTCCCTTCTCTTCCATTTTTTTGGAAGAGGTTGTGTAGAATTGGTGTTATTTCTTGTCTAAGCATTTGTGAAATTCTTGAGTGTTACCATCTGGCCAGGAGATTTTGGGGCGAGATTTTTAAAATTATGAATTTGATTTCATGAGTGATAATGGGCTATTCATATGATCTATTTCATATTGGGTGAGTTGTGGTAGTTTGTGTTTTTGGAGGAATTGGTCCATTTATCTAAGTTGTCAAACTTTGTGTAAAGTCGTTCATAGCATTCCCTTTTTATCCTTTTGATGTCTTCAGGGTCTGTAGTGATATTGCTGTTTCATTCATGATATTGGTAATTTGTGTCTTCTCTTTTTTCTTTAGCAGTCTTGTTAGCGGTTTGTCCACTTTATTGAATTTTTCAAAGAATTTTTCAATTTTATTTGAATTGATTTCTGTTCTTTGATTTTCTTTGCTTGCTTTGGGTTTAGCTTTGCTCTATTTCTAGGTTATTCTAAGGTGGGAGCTTAGATTGTTGATTTGAGATTTTTGCCTTTTTAAATGTACTTAGTTCTATAAATTTCCCTCTCAGCACTGCTTTTGCTGTGTCCCACAAATTTGACATTTTATTTTAATTAAATTCAATGTATTTTTTTTTTTTTTTTTTTTTTTTGG
>NW_020173691.1:291283-297698 GCF_003031525.2 Neophocaena asiaeorientalis asiaeorientalis
TTTTTTTTTTTACGGTACGCGGGCATCTCACCGCTGTGGTCTCTCCCGCCACGGAGCACAGGCTCCGGACGCACAGGCCCAGCGGCCACGGCTCACGGGCCCAGCCGCTCCACGGCACGTGAGACCCTCCCAGACCGGGGCATGACCCCGCATCCCCTGCATCGGCAGGCGGGATCCCAACCACTGCGCCACCAGGGAAGCCCAAATTCAATGTATTTTTAAAATTTTCCTTTGAGACGTTGACTTAGGGATTGTTTAGAAGAGTTCTGATTAATTTCTAACTGTTGGAGATTTTCCTGGTATCATTGTTATTGATTTCTAGTTTGATGCTTTTGTGGTCAGAGAACACACTTTGTATGACTTCAGTAATTTAAATTTCTTGAGTTTATTTTATGGACCAGGATATGATCTCTCTTGCTATTTGTTCCATGAGCGCTGGAAAAGAATGTGTGTTCTGCTGTTGCTGGCTGGGGTTTTCTGCAACTGTTGATTAAATCCTGTTAGTTGATGGTGTTAAGTTTTTCTGTATTTTTGTTGATTTTCTTTTTAGAAGTCCTATCAGTTGTTGAGAGAAGGGTGTTCAAGTCTCCAGGTGCAACTGTGATTTTATTCCTTTTTCTAGTTCTATTGGTTTTTGCTTCATATATTTTGTAATTCTGTTGTTTATACATAGATGTTTAGAACTATGTCTTCTCGGTGGATTGACTCTCTTGTAAGTTTATGATGTTCCTGTCTATGGTAATTTTTTGCTCTGAAGTGCACTTTGTCTCATATTAATATAGCCACTCTTTTGCAAATGTTTTCTCCCAGTCTGTGGCTTACTTTCTCATTCTCTGATCAAGAATTATTTTCTTTTCTTCAGTTTTAGAAGTTTGACTATGATATGTCTTATGGATTTCTATGGGTTTACTCTTTTGGGGGGGTTCACTCAACTTCTTGAATATGTAGGGTTAGCTCTTTACCAAATTTGAAAAGTTTTCAGCCATTATTACCTTGAGCACTTTTTCAGCCCCACCTTCTTACTCCTCTCCTCTGGGGACATGCCATGACTGTTAGAACTCTTGTTATAGTCCCACAGGTCCATGAGGCTCTGCTAATTTTTTTTTTTTGGTAGTTTTCTATTTCTCAGAGTTGGTAATTTTTATTGTTCTGTCTTACAGTTCACTGATTCTTCTGCCCCCTCCATTCTACTGTTTAGCTCATCCACTGAGCTTTTTATTTTTGTTAATGTATTTTCCAGTTCTAAAATTTCCATTTGGTTCTTCTTTATATCTTGTATTATTATTTTTGAGGCTTTCTATTTGCCAAGACAATTTTATTTTTTGCTTGTTTCAAGTGTGTTCATAATTGCTTGTTGAAGCATTTTTATCATGGCTTCTTTAAGAACTTTAGATATTTCTAACATTTGTCATCCTCACATTGACACCTATTGTCTTTTTCATTCAGTTCGAGATATTCTTGGTTCTTGATATGGAGTGTGATTTTGAACTGAAACCTGGACATTTTGAGTATTGTAAGACTGGATCTGCTGTTTTATCTGGCTTCCTCTCACACTGTTCTAGAAAGGGAAGAAGGTTGAGGCCTTATTATTGCCAGGCAGGGGTATAAGTCCAGCTCCCCACTCAGCCTCCATTGCCACCTGAGTGGGGGGGAGGGGGCTCTCTCCACCACTGCTGGGTGGAGGTGGGGATGTTGGCTCCCCTCTAGGCCTCCACTGATACCTCCCTGGCTGGGAGGGCTAAGAGTGCCTCATTACTGCTCCCCACATGACATCTATTGACACCAGAGGGGTGTTACTGATTGAGGGTGAAAAAACTCCTCTCCACTAGGCTTTATCTGATACCACTCAGTAGGGAGAGAGAGGGGTGCCCTGTTACTGCATCGTGGTGGTGGTGGTGGTGGTGTCAGTAGTGGTTGAAAGTCTAGGCTCCCCAAGTGGTCTCAACTGACACTGCCAGGGTGGGGAGCTCCTTATTACATCCTGGTGAAGGTAAAAGTCTAGGCTCCTCACTGGGTCTTTGGGGGCATGGGTAATGGTGGGGGTCAAAAAATATATACATTTATACTGGGGATATATATGTATATATAGAATATATATTTTTTTAAGGGAAAAATAGGGGAAAGTAAATGTACTTCATCTTCTGTCAGTCTTATTCTGTATTGATTATTTCTACCAGTAATATTCATAAAGAATTGGATAAAAGAATGAAAGTCTGTATTTATTTCTTGGAGCAAAGAGCAAAGAACATTAGTAGGGTAAAGTAGGGTAAAGGCATGGGATATGGATATAGGGTCAAAATATCGTGCTTAATGGCTTTTGACTATATATTGACCACCATGTTAAGCATGGGTATAATGACCCTGGCCTTAAGTAGCATGCAGTCCAGCTTGGAAGCCAAGATGGGGATTGCAAAATGGATATGCCAACAAAGCATCAATTTCTAAGTGCTCAATAAGCCATAAAGTGAGCAGCTTGTCAAAGAAGGCTGATGTTGAGATGGAGCAGCCAGGGAGGCCCCACATTTCATATAAGAGGCAGGATGTGCGCTAACCTCAGAAAAATCAGACTTGGGTATGATGGGAGGAGGCAGCTGGTGAGAAAGCAGTGAGATAGGGAGAATGGAATTGACAAAAATGGGAAGCCAGTAATATAATAACAACTGCAATATTTAATTACTGCATGTATTAGGTTCTGGACACTATGCCAGACACCTTACATTATTTTAATCATCCCTCACAACATTCCTTTGAAGTATGAAATATAATTCTATTTTACAGATGAGGAAACTGAGGCCCAGGAAGGTAACTTCCCCAAAGTCACATACCTATGTCAAGAGGAAGAGTTAGATTCATGGGATGTCTGTCTGAGATATTTTAAGCACTTTCCTAGAATGCTGGGAATGTACACAGCATTTGGCTGGAACAGCATTAGCTTGGGTGAAGAGAAGAAAATAATAAGATTAGAAATTGAGCCAAGATGTACGGGCCTTTCTACTTTTGAGCAAAGGAGTGAAGGCCTGAGTAGGTCTCTTTGGGGACAGTAGGCAGAGGGGAACTATGGCAGGGAAGTGGGCCCAGTTTCCATTATGTAAGATGAGAATATGGATCTCACACTGACCTTTGAACAAAAGCCCTTGCCAGGTCACCTTTCATGTCATTTCAAAAACACTAAGAAGACACAAATCTTCCAGTGGGGCTTACTTCCTCTTCTCTCTTTTTTTTTTTTTTTTTAAAGACAAATGTTACATTGGGGGCATTTAAAGAACACCTTTAGAATTTTTCAATAGAGACTTTGAGATGTGATGGGTTAAATTCTACTTAGCTTCTGGCTCCTTATTTTTTAAATGTGTTCCTGAATCATGCTTAGCCATTCATTCAGACTGGTTAGGTTAATTAGACACAATGTGGGTAGACAGAATGACATCACATACCTCCTTCAGAAGAGACAGAGGAGAAACAGAGAGGAAGAGAAGGATTCTAATAGAATTTTGTTCCAAAAGACTGGATGAGACTGACCAAAAGGGGGGAAAAAAAAGAATTGGACCAAAAGATTCCAGTGAGCTTTTGGACAGCATGTCTGTGGTGGTGCAGTCAATCAGTAGTGCTAAAGGAATTATAAATATTTCCTATTAACACAGGAAGGGAAGGCCAAAGAAGTGCAGCCTGGGAGGATCTACAGAGAGCTGTTTCCAAAAATATTTCACAGAACATCAATCCCATGGAAAGATCCAAGAAAAAAGAGTTCCGTGGTTTGTGAAAAACACTAGGTCAATCAAATGTGTCTTTACTGCCAGACTTTTCAGAGCCTTTAAAAATTTCCCATGCATTATGAAATTCCAAGAGGGGCTGTAGTATGCTGTGTTCCCAAATATACTTGTTTACAGAAATTCCCCCCACCCCTACCCCCACACACTCTTTTTTTTCTTGGAGATTTCTTATGACAGGTACATCACACTTCACACTTTCATAAGTTCTGGGACAGGGAAAGACTTACCTCATGACACAGAACTGTATTCTCACTGTAGATTTTTCTTTGGTTCCTCAAAGATGTGTCTGACATATGCTTCTAAGATTACTTGAGAACTAAATGAATATTTTCTATTTAAATCCAAATGTACAAAGGCAAGTAATTTTCTTAAAATTTCCAAATTTCTACCCCAACCCTCTCAACCATCCAAATGAATCAATAACCTAGTTCATCAGAGGAAATTGCAGCTATTTTATGTACTTTTAAAAAATGAATGCTCAATTATAATCAGATTATAAAATGAATCACATTGCCACATCTCTTTCTAGCCGCCTGGGCTGTAAGCTGTTTGTCGTCAGGTTCTCAGTGGCCTCCTCCCTGCTGCCCAGCACGAACCTGGGCCTCCCGCCCTATCGGATCAAAGAAGCTGTTGGCAAACTTTCTCACGTTGTCTGTCCCGGAGGCCCTGGGGATCTTTTGGAATTCACCGAAGGTTGCATCTTTCTCTCGCGAGATCTGCTCCATCTTCTGCTCCTTTTTCCTAATGGCTTCCTTAATGCCCTCGATGTGGCACTTTTCCTCCTTCTCGGCTTTCAGCTTCAGGATGTGATGATTCTTCTCCCGCAGGATGTTGAGCTCCCGAATGTGCTGCGCCTTGTCACCGATATTCTTGTGGACGTTACTCCTGGTCTGTGGGATCTTCTGGTCCGCGAGCTCCATGGACAGCCGCTTGTGCTCCTTCCTCTGCTCCTCGGGCTCTTCCGCGCACCACTTGACCTGCTGGCACTGCTCCTCCTCCTTGACCTTCTCCTTCAGCTCCCGGTGATGCTCCTTAATCAGGCCCTGGGGAGAATCTTGGGACCACTGGGAACTCTGTTCCAGGGACAGCTTCCTGAGGAGCTCCTCAGCCTTGGCCTGGCAGTCCATGAGGACCTTCCGGGCCTGGTAATTGACTAGGGAGCTAAGATTGGTCTCCTGGATCTTTTTCTGGCCCTCCGTGGTGTGCACATGCTTCTTTAGACAGGCCTGCTTCAGCCTCTCCTGCAGCTGCAGGCTGTTCCGCTCCCGCAGGTCCCGCATCTTCCTCTCGTGCTCCTGCAGGCGCTGCACCTGGTACTGCGTCCCGTGCTTGGTCTCGGTCTCAGAGGGGACCCCTTCCAGCTTCTCCTGGCGCTGGTTGTCTCGGTCCTCTAGCTGCGCCTTCCACCTGCTCCCCTGCCGGATAGTGTAGGTCGCTTGCCTGTCCCGCTGTCGGACACGCTGCTTCCGGCTCAGGCGAGCCTTGTGCCACTCCTTCTCCTGCTGCCACTGCTCCTGGCTCTGCTGCAGCAGCCGCTGGCGCTCTGTCTCTAGGGTCAGCTGGACCTTCTGGTCTGAGCGCTTCAGCTCCTCCCAGGCTACAGCCGCCTGCTGCTGCAGCTCCCGCATCCTCTGGGCCTTTTTGAGCCAGGTCAGCACCAGGGCCACAAGCTTCCGGCCCCTGGAGGACATGACTGCCTCTTCCAGCTTGTGCTTGAGGATCTGGGTGTGCTGGTTGTGCATTGCCCTGCTGGGGAGCGAGGGCTGGGAGTACTGGCTGGCTAATGACTCCCCTGGATCATTACGGTATCTTTCCTGGATGTACACGCAACCTGACTGCGTCCCGAACTCTCTGGAGGGCACAGAACACTTCTTCGTGTGAACCGAGGAAAGGGACCAGCGACTGAGACCTCTGCAGGCCGGCACTGCCCACTGGTCTCTGCTCTGCACCTTTTCTACCCTGAAAGTTCCACTCGGGGGAGTGTAAGCTCCCTGCGGGTAAGATGGGGGCAAATCTCCCCAGGCCGGAGGGTAGTGCTGGCAGGGCTGAGGTTGTTGCGGTGGCAGCTGGGGCTGCTGCTGCCAGGCCGGGCTAGGCGGGCTGCCTCGCTGCTCCAGGGGCTTGGTACCTGCCTCCCCCCAGGCGTCTTCCAGGCGCCGTCTGCGGGGCCGGTGCTTCCTGGCGTGGTCCGGGGGCCTCCGGGCCACGTCTGTCAGGCTGCGGCTTTCAGGCGGAAAGTCCGGGTACCGGTGCCGGCGGGGCCGCGGGGTGGGCGAGCAGAGCAGGTGCGGCCAGGGCGCCGCGGCCTCGCTCCCCTCGCGGGGAGTCCCGGCCCGGGAGCACAGGCCCTGCTCGCTCTGCGGCCCTGACCCGCCCAGCCGCGCCGAGGATGCGCGCTCCTTGCGGGAAAAAAAAGGGTGACCCTTAAAGCTGAGGGTGCGTAGTGAACCCCCACCGGTGTTTCAGGCAGGAATTTGAACTCGCATTTGTACACCTTAAAGTAGCAGAATTTTAAAAGTAGCCAGGTGAAGGCGTTACCCCCAGAATGGAATGTAGCGGGGAAGCCCTTTAGTCAGGGGTCCCTGCGTCTCTGCGCCTCTGCAGTGTATGCAAATGAAGCGGCCGTGGAAGCACATTAATTCTCTGCA
>NW_020173691.1:297831-315505 GCF_003031525.2 Neophocaena asiaeorientalis asiaeorientalis
AAGAGAGAGAGAGAGAGAGAGAGAGGGAGAGAGGAGAGAGAGAGAGAGGAGAGAGAGAAAACAACTAATTTGTTTTCTCCTAATATGGCAATTACTGCTTTTGACAAAACATGAATGTTAAGTGCACATTTCTGAAATAACATCAGTGGACAGCATGCCGAAATCACATTGTTATTGTTGTTTTCCTCTTTCTCCAGTTTTGTGAGATTAATTTTTCTTGTTGAGGCTCCCAGGGCTAATGGGAAAAGTGCTGGATTTGGTCATGCAAACTTGAGTTTGAATCTCCTCTACCACTTTCCACTTGTGTGGTCTTGGGCTAGTTACTTAACTCTCCTGACCCTCAAATTCTGGAACAGTGGACTGGAAGAGGGGCCGTGCCAATACCATTGTTGGGCTGCCCTGAGGGTCAGATGAAACTATGTATCAAGAGCTTAGTGCTTTAATGCATTCAATAAACATCATTTTGATGTCCTTCTAGCCTTCAATTACAAATTCTAAGGTTTAATATACGGGTTTACAAAAGTTTCTACACATTCCTGGAAAAGAAGAATGGAATTAATGTTATCCTAAAATAGTTTAGGTAAAGAATAGAGTGCTAGGGAGGGGTGATGCCTCTGTTGTGTTCTGTTGTGTTCATCCTGGACTGTGGATCATGGCTAAGTCACTTCCTGTCTCTGAGATGTAATGAGGAAACAGTTCTGGATAACATTCTCCAAATATGGTCAATCCTTGAAAAAGAAAATTAAGTATTTACTGACCCCAGTCCTCTTCACCCACATCTCCTTGAAGTTTCACAGTGACCCAGCTAGGCAGGGCCAGTAGAACTGATAACATTTCCTTAAGACAAATCTGAGACTCGGCCATATTAACTGATTCCCCCAAAGATCAGTTGGTCAATGGTGGAAGTTTTGACTTCAGGTTCCCTTGTCTTTCCATATCATGCTGCCTTTCAGGAAATGCACTTTGAATTGAGACATGTGTTATGGACCGAAAGTTTGTGTTCTTCCCAATTCATATGTTGAAGCCCTAAACCCCAGTGTGGTGGTATTTGGAGGTGGGGCCTTTGGGAGGTGATTAGGTTTAGATGAGGTCATTGAAGGTGGGGCCTCCATGATAGGATTAGAGGAAGGGACCAGAGCTTCTGCTCTCTGCCATGTGAGATCACAAACAGAAGGTGGCTGTCTGTAAGCCCGGAAGCGGGCCGTCACCAAGAAATGAATGTGCTTGCATTTTCACCTAGCACCTCCCAGCCTACAGAACTGTGACAAATAAATGTCTGTTGTTTAAGCCACCCAGTCTATGGTGTTTTGTTAGAGTAGCCTCAGTTGACTAAGATGACATGCTTTACAAAAAATTATGATCAGTATATATCCGAGGGTTATGACAGCCATGTTCTTGAAGCCATGTGGTAGCAGCCTTAACCAGAGTGACTGAGGCCTCCTCAGGAGCCCACTCTGCCTGGATGGGATCTCACATGCAGTCATTAGCACGTCTATAGCTGAGGACAGGAGGTTGTTTCTACCCTGGGTTTCTATTGGTGCAACTCATACCATTGTTAGAGAAATTATTTAGTGATTATAATTTTTACTAGGAGGCAACTTTTACATAAAATAAATCAAATTTGAAATGGAATCATTTATGTGAGGAAATATTTGGGCATGAACTGAGTTGTGCTGATATCTGAATGTCATTTGTGGAAGCTTTGTAAAACATTTTGTACATCTACATGTGGCTCTCGCTGGTACCAGGCCATTTCCTGTTACAGAGAAGCAGTGCCGTGTGGGCAAAAGTACAGCCACCCAAGAGCCAGGAGACCTCCCACCAGGCAGCTCTGCCACCTGCTGAATCACCTGAAGTGGTCATCTTATTCTCTGTCTGGTGACTCTGGTGGTTTCTTCATTGCTACAGGAGATGATCTGTAAGATCTCATTCAGTCCCCAATGCAACTAGAAAGAAGAGTTCAATTTAGTAACTCCTGCGGCCTTCATTCTGCAAAACAAAAATGAGTTAATCCCTGAAAAATGCTTACAGCAGTGCTTGGCATGTGGTTGCTGCCTTATAAAAATTAGTCACTAGAGTGATCATTATCATTATTCCAAAAGCAATAAAACCATAGCCATAGTGTAGGGCCGAATTTAAAGACATAGTTTGGCAGATGTAAGTTATTACATATGGAATGGAAAAACAACATGGTCCTACTGTATAGTACAGAGAACTATATTCAGTATCCTATGATAAACCATAATGGAAAAGAATATTTTTTTAAAAAAGAATGTATATATGTATGTAACTGAATCACTTTGCTGTACAGCAGAAATTAACACAACATTGTAAATCAACTCTACTTCAATTATAAAGAAAGAAAGAAAAGAGGAAGAAAGAAAGGAAGGAAGGAAGAAAGGAAGAAGGGAAGAAAGAAAGAAAGAGAGAGAAAGAAAGAAAGAAAAATATAGTTTGGAGCAAGCCAGTTTCCCAATTCAGGGCTCTTTGGCCTCTTTCTTGCCCTGAAGGTTCTCAGAATTCCTCATGGAATTGAGAATAGCTCACTCACCTCTGCTGACGATAGAGGGGACACAGTCTTAACTTCATGATGCCACAAACATTTATTGAAATCTGGGGCAGGATTAGAAAGATAATCAAAGGTCCTTGCCCACAATATTGCTAGGAGAGACACGTCCGGGTAACGGATGTGGTAAGTGGTTAGACAGTAAATTCAACAGTATTCCTAGAGGAGGGAGGGGTTAGTTTATAACGGAAGTTCATCCAGGTTGTTCATAAGGGAAGAGTTCACATAGAATGATGGTGCTAAACCTGGGAAGGGAACTAGGATCTCACCATACAGGGATGGGCAGGAGGACACACCCAGCAGAGGACACTGTGTGGCCACAGTGTGAAGCCTCAGAAATGCCTGGCATGTGGGGTCATGTGTGGTTTGTGTAGCGGGGACTTGGGGTATGTGTGCAGTGCCGTGACAGGTGATGGCACCGAAAAGGTGGGCTGGACCCAGATTCCACTGGGCCCTGAATGCTAGGCCAAGGAGCACAGGCTTCCCGCTGGGCAGTAGGGTTCCAGCTGTGTCCAGAAGTGCTTCAGGATTTCTTGAAGCTGCCGGGGGCCCAGAGGAGTTGGGGCTAGAGGACTTTAGGGCAGCCTCTGAGGCCTCTGTCCCTGCTTCACCCAGAGCAGCTCAGAGCAGCTCAGATTTTATCTGTTTTCTATCCTGGGGTTCTTGGTAACACCTTCCTGAAAAAAGTTGGGGCTTCCTCTGCTTATAAAAAAGCATTAAAATCCACTGTGTAGACAACAGTGAGTCAGTAAAAGTCTTGAAACCAAAAAGTGACCCGATTTAGTTTCTATTTTAGAAAGCTCACCCTGGCAGCAAGGTAGAAGATAAATTGAGATGAGTATGGGTAGGGAACTTGGAGAAAGGGGGCTAGTTAAGAAATTGGTTCAGTAGTGGGGCAAGCAAGAAGGGAGTGTAAACCCAGACATTGGCAAGGGGAGAGGGAGGGATGGATTCAAGGTACACGGCAGAGGTCAAGGAACCATGACCTGAAGGTGGACTCGATCTGGAGAAAGAGGGTTTCTACCCCAGGGGCCTGGGAAGATGGTGAGTGGCAGTGACAAGAGGTCTCAGTCCAGCTGACCTTGAAAACAGTGATTTTGGAAATCAGGTGAAAGAAGCTGTAAAAAAGAAGCTGTGACTACGGCACAGAGCAGCAAACAGAATGTCTGGAAGAGGCTGATGAAACTGGGAAGAGAAACTTTATCTTTTGAGGGACCTGGTGATGAGGCTCCTGCTTAGAGCACAGCTGCCCAAGCAGGACAGGTGCTCTCACCTGCATTGTTAGCATCTGGTCAAGATCCCTGGGAGAATGACTACCTGGGAAGCCTTGATCAGCTCTTCCATCAGGCGGATGAAAGAGATGTTTTGTAAACGTTCAGCTGCCAAGCATTCCCTTGATACTAGGAACAATCAGCCTCCTTTTTATTTGGCAGAAAAATCCTCAGTGTATTTCACTGGAGGCCTCAGAATTTAGACATTCTGCCAAATGAGGACATGGGCCTCTTTTCTGCATTTGTTGGAGACTTAGAAAATATGGCAAAATGTGCTCTAACCTCACAGTCTGAATTGACTTATGGAATAGACGTGTGTCTTGGGCCCTTACTCAGAATGACTGTTAGTGTCTTCAGATTTGATCTCTTGGCACAAAGCAACTAGTTCTTGGATGGTCCAAAGGGGAGAAATAAACTAGAGTTTCTCCATCCAGTATAGCAGCTGGCAGCCACACATGGGTATGTGCATTTAAACATGGGTAGTTCCAATTGTCATGTGCTATGAGTGTAAAATACACACTGATTTTAAAAATTTACTATAAAAATAGTTAAATATCTCAACACTTTTTATAATATTGGTCACTTGTTGAGATGGCATTTTAAACACAGTGGACTAAATAAAACATGTTATCAAAGTTAATTTCACATGTTATTTGTTTTAATGTGGCTATTAGTCAATTTAAGATTATATATATGTAAGTATATATCACGGTATATTTCTATTGGACAACACTACTCTAGATAATTGAGGTTCCTCAACATTCATGTTGCAAGTGAAAGCTTTCAACATCTAGGTAATTTTTATTTTATGTAAATTTATTACTTTGAGTAGAAGGGTTTAAGATGGCGGCATAGGAAGACCCTGAACTCAACTCCTCCCATGGACACAACAAACGTACAGCTACATATGGATAATTTTCCTCTGAAAAGGACCTGAGAACTAGATAAACAGTGCCTTGACAACAAAAGATAAAAAAGATGCATTGAGACAGAGAAGCAGAGACACGGTCTCACCCAGGTCCCCACCCCAGAAGCAGTGACCCACAGCTGGGAGGGATCCCAAAGATATAGAACTTTCCCTCAAGGAGTGAGGGGATTGAGCCCCATGTGAGACACCCTGACCTTTGGGTCCAGCACTGAAAAGAGGAGCCCCACAAATCAGTGGGGATTAAGTCCATGAGAACGATAAAACTATAGGGAACAGAGAACCCACTCTTAAAGGGCTTACATGCAGACCCACTTGCAGTGAGATCCAGGGCAAAAGCAGCAGAAAGGGCAAAAATGGCAAAGAGCACCTAGACCATAAGTGAGGGGGACCCCCTTACTGATTTTACAGTGGCTACCAGAGAGGTAGGAACCTGCTGGGACTTTCTTGGGGATGGAAGTGCTGGTGGGCACCTTTTTTACAATCTCATCCTAACTTGCTGGTGAAGAGCTGGTGAATGCCATTTTTGGCACCCTCCTTCTAGCCTGATAGCACCAGAGGGCATGCTCCACCCACTCCACAATACAACCCAGCTGGTTGAGGGCCTTGCCCACCCTGCGCAGCAGCTGCACCACAACCGGGCTGGGCGAATGCACTGTGTCCTGCCTTCCCCATGCAGTGGCCATGCTGCAACCAAGTCAGGTGAGCACCCCAGGCCCCTGCCTTTTCCACACAGCAGCTGAGACTCCACCAGAGCTGGTGTGTGCATGCAGCCCACACAAGGGCTTCCCCTTGAGCGCCTGGCTCTGGTGTTCAGGAAAGACTGTGCTTCTGGGCCCCAAGGGTCATCTCCTACACAAGAACGCTCCTTCAAGGCTGTGAGAAGTAGGTGTTTTGCCTGATACATATAGACAAACATAAGTAGTCAGACAAAATGAGGAGACAGAGGAATACGTTCCAAACCAAAGAACAAGACAAATCCCCAGCAAAAGACATTAATGAAATGAAGATAAGCAACCTACCTGATAAATAGTTCAAAGTAATGATCATAAAAATGCCCACCAAACTTGGAACAATAATGAATGAACACAGCAAGAACTTCAACAAAGCAATAGAAAATATAAGAAAGTACCAAACAGAAGTTATAACTGAACTGAAAACTATACTTGAGGGGTTCAACAGTAGACCAGATGAAGTAGAAGGATGAATCAATGAGCTGGAAGACAAAGCAATGAAAATCACCCAGACAGGGCAGCAAAATGAAAAAGAATTTTAGAAAGTGAAGATAAGTAACATCTGGTCCAGCATCAGGTGGAATAACACTTGTGTTAGAGTGATCTCAGAAAGATCAGACAGAGAGTAAGGGCCAGAAAAATAATTTGAAGAAATAATGGTTGAAAACTTCCCTAATCTGGGGAAGGGAGTAGATAGCCAGGTCCAGGAAGCCCAGGGAGTTCCAAGTAAGATGAGCCCAAAGAGAGCCACACCAAGACACATTATAGTTAAAATGGTAAAAATTAAAGATAAACAGAGAATCTTAAAGGCAGCAAGAGAAAAACAACTTATAATGTATAAGGGAAACCCCATAAAGCTGTTAGTAGAATTTTCAACAGAAATTTTACGGGCCAGAAGGGAGTGGCATGACGTAATCAAGGTGCTGAAAAGAAAAAATTTCCAGCCAAGAATTCTCAACCTGACAAGGTTATCATTCAGAATTGAAGAAGAGATTAAGAGTTTTCCAGATAAGCAAATGCTAAAGGTGTTCATCACCACTAAACTGGCCCTACAAGAAATGTTAAAGGAAATTCTCTAAGCTGGAAAGAAAAGGCACTAATTAATAATATGAAAACATACAAAAGTAAAAGTCTCACTAGAAAGGTAAATATACAGGAAAGGTAGTAGATCAACCACTTATAAAACAGGTATGAAGGTTGAAAGACAAAAGTAGTAAAATTAACTAAAATTATAATAATTAGTTAAGGGAAGCATAAAATAAAAAGATGTAAAAGATATCATTAAAAAAACATGGAGGGGGGAGTAAAAATGTAAAGCTTTGGAATGTGTTCAAAATTAAGTTGCTATCAACTTAGATCGCTGTATACATAGGATGTTATATATGAACCTCACAGTAACCACAAGGAAAAAACTTACACACACAAAAGAAAATGAGAAAGGAATCTAAACATAACACTGAAGAAAGCCCAAAGACCACAAGGAAAGAGAGAAAGAGAAGAAAGGAACAGAGAAGAACAACAAAAAAGCCAGAGAACGATTAACCAAAAGGCAATAAGTACATGCCTATTAGTAATTGCTTTAAGTGTAAATGGACTAAACTCACCAATCAAAAGACATAGAGTGGCTGAATGGATGAAAAAACGGGACCCATCTATATGCTACCTACAAGAGACTCACTTTAGAAGTAAGGACTGAATGTGAAGGGGTGGAAAAAGATAGTCCATGCAAATGGAAACAAAAAGGAAGCTTGTGTAGCTATACTCATCAGACAAAAGAGACTTTAAAACAAAATCTGTAATAAAAGACAAAGAAGGGCACGGAATAATAATAAAGGAGTCAATCCAGCAAGAAGGTGTAACATTTATAAACATATGCACCCAACATATGAGCACCAAAGTATAGAAAGCGAATATTAACATACCTAAAGAGAGCAATTGAAAGCAATACAATAATAGTAGATTTTAACACTCCACTTACAGCAATGGGTAGATCATCCAGACGGAAAATCAATAAGGAAACATCACCCTTAAATGACACATTAGATCAGATGGCCTTAATAGATACCTACAGAACACTCCATCCAAAAGCAGCAGAATGCACATTCTTCTCCATGGAACATTCTACAGGATGGATCATATATTAGACCACAATACAAGTCTCAATACAATCAAGAAGAATGAAATCATATCAAGCATTTTTTCTGACCACATTGACCACTATGAAACTAGAAATCAATTATAAGAAGAAAACTGGAAAAACCACAAAAATGTAGAGATTAAACAACCAGTGAGTCATTGAAAAAATCAAAGGAGAAATTGAAAAATACCTGGAGACGAATGAAAACAGAGATACAATGTACCAAAATCTATGGAATGCAGCAAAAGCAGTTTGAAGAGAGAAGTACATGGCATTACAGGCCTACCTCAAGAAACAAACAAACAAACAAAAAAACCTCTCAAATAAACAATCTAACTTTACACCTAAAGGAACTGGAAAAGGAAGAACAAATGAAAGCCAAAGTTAGTAGAAGGAAGGAGCAGATCAGAGCAGAAATAAATGAAATAAATACTAAAGAGACAAGAAAAGAGATCAGTGAAATTAAGATCTGGTTCTTTGAGAAGATTAAAAAAATAGAAAATAGAAGATAAAAAATATTGAAAAGCCTTTTGTTAGACTAACCAAGAAAAAAGAGAAAGGGCTCAAATAAATAAAATCAGAAATGAAAGAGGAGAAATTACAGTTGTTACTCCAGAAATACAAAGGATCATAAGAGAATACTATGAACAATTATACACCAAAATATTGGACAGCATAGAAAAAAAGGGACCAATTCCTAGAAACATGCAATCTACCAAGATTGAATCATGAAGAAATATAAAACCTGAAGACTGATTACAGTAGTCAAAAACCTCCCAACAAACAAAATTCCAGGACCAGACAGCTTCACTGGTGAATTTTTCCAAACATTTAAAGAAGATTTAATACCTATCCTTCTCAAACTCTTCCAAAAAAAAAAAAAAATCAAAGAGGAGAGAATGCTTCCACACTCACTTTATAAGGCCAGCATTACCTTGATACCAAAACCAGTAAGGACATCACACACACACACAAAAATTACAGGCCAATATCCTTGATAAGTATAGATGGAAAAATCCTCAACAAAATATTAAGAAACCAAATTCAATAATACATTAAAAGGATCATACACCCCATGATCAAATGGGATTTCTTCCAGAGATACAAGGATGATTAACATCTGCAAATCAATCAACATGATACACCACATTAATAAGATGAAAGATAAAAATTATATGATCATTTCAATAGATGCAGAAAAAGTATTTGATAAAATAACAACATCTATTTATGATAAAAACTCTCAACAAAATGTGTATGGAGGGAACATACCTCAACAAATAAAGGCCATATATGACAAACCCAGAGATAACATCATATTCAATGATGAAAAAGCTGAAAGCTTTTCCTCTAAGATCCGGAACAAGACAAGGACGTCCACTCTACCAATTTTATTCAACATAGCGTTGGAAGTCCTAGCCACAGCAATTAGTCAAGAAAAATAATTAAAAGTCATCCAAATCAGAAAGGAAGAAACAAAACTATCACTATTTGCAGATGATATGATGCTATATATAGAAAACCCTAAAGATTCTACCAAAAAACTCTTTGAACTAATAAATGAATTCAGCTAAGTTTCAGGATACAAAATCAATATATAGAAATCTGTGGCATTTCTATCAGAAAGATAATTTAAGAAAACCCCTTTTAAAATTGTAGCAATAAGGATAAAATACCCAGGAAGAAATTTAACCAAGGAGGTGAAATACCTGTACACTGAAAACTATGAGACACTGATGAAACAAATTTAAGAAGACACAAATGAATGGAAAGATACACTGTGCTCATGGATTGGAAGAATTAATATTGTTAAAATGTCCATACTACCCAGAGCAATCTATAGATTCAATGCAATCCCTATCAAAATTCCAATGGCATATTTCACAAAACTAGAACAAATAATTCTAAAGTTTGTGCAGAAACAGAAAAGATCCTGAATGGCCAAAACAATCTTGAGAAAGAAGAACAAAGCTGGAGGTATTATGCTACCTGATTTTGAGCTATACTACAAAGCTATAGAAATCAAAACAGTATGATATTGGCACAAAAACAGACACATTGATGAGTGGAACAAAATTGATAGCCGAGAAATAAACCCACACACATAAGAACAATTAATTTATGACAGAGTCACAAAGAACATACAATGGAGAAAGGATAATCTCTTTGATAAGTGGTGTTAAGAACACTGGATTGCCACATGTAAAAGAATGAAACGAGACTACTCTCTCACACCAAACACAAAAATCAACTCAAATTGAATTAAAGACTTAAATGTAAGGCCTGAAACAGTAAAATTCCTAGTAGGAAACATAGACAGTAACCTCATTGTCATCAGTCTTAACAATGTTTTTGTGGACCTGACTCCAAAGGCAAGAGAAACAACAGTAAAAATAAACAAATGGGACTACATCAAACTAAAAAGCTTCTGCACAGTAAAGGAAACAATCATCAAAACAAAAAGGCAACCTACTAAATGGGAGAAAATATTTGCAAATCATGTATCTGATAAGGGGCTAATATCCAAAATGTATAAAGAACTCATAAAGCTCAACAACAACGAAACAACCCAATTAAAAAATGGGCAGAGACACTGAATAGACACATTTCCAAAGAAGACATACAGATGGCCAATAAGCACATGAAAAGATGTTCATCAGTACTAATTATTATGGAGATGCAAATCAAAACCACAATGAGATGTTGCCTCACACCAGTTAGAATGGTTAGTATCAAAAAGACAAGAAATAGCAAGTGTTGGAGAGGATGTGTTGATGGGAATGTAAATTGGTGCAGCCACGATGGAAAACATTATAGAGATTCTTCAAAAAATTAAGAAAACTACCATACAATCCAGCAATTTCACTCTGGGGATTTATTCAAAGAAATTGAAAACAATAATTCAAAAACATATATGCACTCCTATGTTCATTGCAGCATTATTAACAATAGTCAAGATATGGAAGCAACATACGTGTCCATCCATGGCTGAATGGATAAAGAAAATGTGGTATGTATACCCAATGGACTACTACTCAGCCATAAAAAGGAATGAAATCTTGCCACTTGTGACAACATGGATGGACCTGGAGAGTATTATGCTAAGTGAAATAAGTCAGAAGGGAAAGACAAATGCCATATGATTTCACTCATCTGTGGTATACAAAACAAAGCAAAACAAAACAAACGAACAAACTCAGAGATACAGAGAACAGATCAGTGATTACCAGAGGGGAAGGGGGTTAGGGGGTGGGCAAAAGGGGTCAATTTTATGGTGACGGATGTGATCACTTTGTAGTGTATACAGATTTCGAATTATGATGCTGTACACCTGACACTAGATAATTTAAAAATGTATTGCTTTGAAATTACCTTTTCTAAAAAGATAATAATTGGGTCAAAAGGTTTTTTCCTCAATGGCTGGGTGATAGGTTAAATTATTAAGTTTCAGATTTTAGCTTTGCAGTACAATTTCACAGGAATTCAGTTATTTCATGCCCACCCCCATTTTTTCCTTACTACACAAGAATACGGATTTCCCAAAGCAACAGTAACTGAGAATACAGAATAGACCACTCTCTACATGTTCCTATGAGATATGAACTCATTAAAAATACCAGACCCACAAAACAGTGAAAACAAATTTTTTATGGGAACACCCGTGGCAGTAAATGAAAAACTTATGTTAATGCTGTTCTAAGAATGAAACTTGTAGCTTATAAACTTCTTTAAAAGAAGAAGAAGAAGATAGTGGGATAAGGACTTGGAAATATGAAAGTTAAGTTCCCATGGAAACAACCATTTATCCACCATGCAAATATTCCATGTGTATGAGAGTAGATATGTGTGGAAACGAGGGCTGACCCATATTAAGTTGGAGCATTGGAGTGTTGTTGTAAGTGCTTTATGTGTAAACCCTACCACAGTGAAGTGAAGTAGGGACTGTTCTTTCTTGGGGCACAGAGAGAGAATCAGAAGATCAGGAAGCTAGCTAGCAGGGGAGCCAGAATCAGAACCCTGGCCCTCACCCTAACCTCTACATCGTATGCCCTTCTGAGCAAGTGCAACGTAATTATAGCCGGAGAGAATCATGTGTGGACCAGAGAGCAGGACAGGATTTTTAACATTTCTAGTTTTGCTTCATCTTAGCATTCTGATGTTTTTCACATTTGTAACCTTAATGCAGTTAAAAGCAGGAGATGGTAATCAACTAATTCTTATGAAGGAAGAAAGGACTTAAAATAAGTACTTTGAGAGCCGAAAGGGAGTTCACTTCCACAGTGTGATAACGGGATGCAGTTACTGGATCACTCAGCAGTGACACAGGAACACAAAACTGCGCCATAACGTTTTTTATTTTTGAAATTTTATCACAAATAATTTGTAAACTTAAACATAGGAAGAGGTTTTCCCAAAGGAAATTTGGAAAAAAAAATTTAATAACTTACCCAATTTGGAACAACTTCTTCATCCTCAACATAATATAGATATTATATTAAATTTTTTAAAAAGAATGTGCTTTGTTGAAACTTTAAAAATTGTGTGGGTTTTTAAAAGTTTTATCTTTTTCTGTTTTGCTAAAATTGAGCCTGGCATTTTTAACTTCAAAGGAAATTTGTTTTTCCGAAAGGTCTAAGTGAGGGGAGGTAGCTCTACAGTACAAGTCTGGTGATGGATGGTTTGCTGTGAGTGCTGACTGCATGTATTGTATCAGTAATAATGCCGTGCATTGACTTCTTTTTTTTTTAATTAATTAATCAAGGAATTATTTATTTATTTTTGGCTGCGTTGGGTCTTCACTGCTGCGTGCGGGCTTTCTCTAGTTGCAGCGAGCGGGGGCTACTCTTCGTTGCGGTGCGCGGGCTTCTCATTGTGGTATCTTCCCTCGTTGTGGAGCACAGGCTCTAGGCGCATGGGCTTCAGTAGTTGTGGCACGCAGGCTCAGCAGTTGTGGCTCGCGAGCTCTAGAGCGCAGGCTCAGTAGTTGTGGCGTACAGGCTTTGTTGCTCCGTGGCATGTGGGATCTTCCCAGACCAGGGCTCAAACCCATGTCCCCTGCCTTGGCAGGTGGATTCTTAACCACTGCGCCACCAGGGAAGCCCTGTGCATTGACTTCTTTACTGATGTTATCAGCAGGGTAGGAACCCTCAGCCCACGAAAATTCCAGCCGCCACATCCAGCAGGCTTATCCTACTGTGGATATCATACGGTGTCTTTTCACTCAAAGCCAACCACACACAGGGCTGGAGTAGAATCTCGACCACCATGGGCGGCTTTGTCTGTGTGCTCAGCAAACACTTCTATCCGCAGGAAACTTACAAAGGTGCCTTTGTCTGCCTGCCTGCGTCTCTAAATGGTCCCAGTTCAGGGCAAAGTTATGAGCCGTTCTCCCTTCCGTATGGCTTGGTGCTCCTTCTTCAAGTCTTGGTTTGAGGCAAGCCTTCCCTGACCTTCCTGACCAGATGAAATCCCCTGCCATGCCCTCTCATAGCCATTTTAGAGCGCCAGCCCCTCTGCTTGGTGGTATGTGTCCATTGCAGGGCTGCACTTGGCAGCTCTGTGATTAACAAAGTCCTCCACCAGTAAGTTCCATGAGAGAATGGGCTTGCCTGTTTTTGTCACTATCATTCACTAATGTTCCTCCAGTGCCTGGCATGGTGCCCGGCATGTTGTAGGCACTTGGCAAGTATTTGTTGAATGAAGGAAATAAATGGTTGGCTGCACCTAAAATTCAGTATCTAACCACAGCTGAGCCCCCATGGGTGAGCATCAATCATTCTCTTTGTGTATATGCACCTCCTACAGCAATGATTTCTAATCTTTCTTACTTGACTCAATGCCCAAACTTGGCCCACTCACTCTTTGTTCCTGTTCTCAGCCCCTACGTTTTAGACAAAATCAAGTGTTATCAAAGCAAGCTTTGTCCCCTTCCCCTTCCTCTGGACCTTCACCCATTTTCCTCTTCCTTTCTAACCCAGAGCAGAAATTGTCCCCATCCCTTGGCAAAGCCAACTTTCCCCGTACTCTGATCCTGCCCGTCCATCCTCCCCCAGGCCACTGCTCCATCTTGCATCCCCTATCTCGACTCTTCTCTCTTTTTCCAACTCCTTCCTCTCACCTTACAGCCATGCTCAGGTGACTCCCCTCTTCCAAATACGTTGGCCCTTGGTGGTGTAGCTCTCGAGCATCGCTGTCCAACAGAACTTTCTGCAATGGGGGAAGTACTCTGTATCTCTGCTGTCACATATGGAGGCTACTACCACATGTGGCTGTTGAACACTTGAAATATGGCTAGTGTGACTGAGACATGAAACATTAATTTTATTTAGTTTTAATTAAATTTAACATTGAAGTACACACATGTGGCCAGCGGCCTCCATATTGGATCCCACAGCTCTAAAGTGTAAGTTCCAAAATCATATTGTTTAGGTTAAAATAAATTAACAGTTGTACCACCTCCTAACCATGTGGCCTTGAGAAAGCTACTTAAGTACTAAACTTTTTCATCTAAAATTATGATAATGGTACTATAGTATAGAGTTGTTATGAATAAGATAATTCATGGTATTACATTTAGTGCAAAGTGTATATACTCAAAATGTATTTGTTGTCCTCACCATCATCTTCACTGTTACCCAATCCTATTGAGACTGCTTTTTCAAGCTTCAGGTCAGATGCTTTAATGACCAACAAAATCAGTTTAGTGGGTCTTGACTAGCATTGTTTTTAGAGAAATAGACCAGACTAGGATAAGAAATATGAGTGCTTCTCATGTAGTAGAAATAGGTATTAACTCATGAAACATTTGTTTCTATATACGAGTGCATTGTGTACCAGGCAATGAAGTAAAACATATTTCTCACCATGAGTTGCATAAAAAGATTGTGTTTCTCTAGAAGTGCTGCTTCCGAGTTGAGAAGGTCAAGACTGATATACCAGAGGCCAGATCCACTGGCCTCTTCTCAACCTTATCTTGATTTCTCAGTCCTATTTGGCACTGAGGTCCACCTTCTGTTTGGTTTTCTTTCCTCTGTTGACCTTTACTCTTTCCCATCCAGTATTTCCTTGAGGGCTACTTGCATCAGAATAACTCCAGGAGGGTAGGGACATATGGTTGTCAGCCTCCAAGTTGCCCCTCCACCCTGATTTTGTCTCCCGTCACTTCTGTGAACTCTCCTCTCACAGTAAATAGGACTCATCTGTGTAACCAATAGGATTTTGCAGAAATGACAAATGTGACTTCTGAGCCTGGGTCATAAAAGATATTGTGGTCTCTGCCTTGCTCTGTTGGATCACCTGCTCTAGGGGAAGCTGGCTGCCACTTGATGAGGACACTCATCTTGGAATCAGAGCTTCAGGCCCAGATAAGTCTTCAGATATCTGGCTTACAACTTGATTGCAGCCTTGCGAAAGGCCTCGAGCCACCCAGCTGAGCTGCTCACAGATTTTTGATTTCCGGAAACCATGAGATCAAAAATGTTGCTGTGTTAAGATGTGAAATTTTGGGATTATCTGTCGTCCATCAGTAGATAACGAAGGGAGTGTTCTCTTTAGATTGTATGTTCCTACTGAATCTGGTTTTCTGGGGAGGGGTCTAGGAGTCTGCATGAATGTCTCTGGGTGATTCTTTGACCCTCTAGAGTTTGAGAACCACTGCTCTTTTTTTCACTGACTGCTCTCCCTCTTCCTTCCCTCCCTCCATTCCTTCCTTCCCATACAGTACAGTTCCCAAAAGCTCTGACCAGGGCCTCTTCTCTTTTTATTATGCACTCCCCAAGCAAGTACATCTATTCTGTGGCTTTAACAGACAGACTTGGAGCAACCCGTGGACCTACTTCTTCCACACCGAGCCCTCTTCAAAGCTCCTAAGCCCTATTTTCCAACTGCCTGCCTGATACCTGTGTGTGTATTTCCCTCCAGCAAGTCAAACTCAGTATGTCCAACATTGAATTCATAACCATTCTCAGGAAACCTTTTCATTTGTGTTCCCTATTTTTTGATAGTAATTTATAGCTTAGTCTCCTAGGCTTGATATCAAGCCTTGATATCATCCTTGCATCCTCTTTTTCCTTACCCTCAACACATCTGAAGATCTGACACTCCTCCTCTTCAGTCCTCCATTCTCCCATGGCCACTGCCACCACTCTGGTTCACACATCATTACCCCTTACCCGGCCTGTTGTGATGGCTGCTCCATTGTTTTCTCACTCTTCTCTTTCCCCACAACCTCTTCCATTCCAACCTTCAATCCACAACCTCTCCACTGTCCTTTGAATAAAGTTTAAACTCCTTGGTATGGCATGTAAGGTCCCTAACAGTGAGGCCTTAACAGGATGTTCTACGTTTATTATTAATAGCCATCTCCTAACTCACCCCTAAACACACATACTCTCTCGGCACAAGACGTTATCCATAATTTCCCAAACATGCCTTGAAATGGTCTCTATCTTTTCTCATACTATTATGACCCCTAGAGAATTAAAATTCTCCTTTGAGAATAAAAAAAAATCATACTGTAAAGCCCATTGCAAAATTTATTTGTGAAGCAGTTGCAATGGTAGATGTAGTTCATGTCTGCACCCTCTCATCCCAGTCCCCAAACCAGGTCAGGAGAAGGCAGGGGGAGAGCGTGGGTGCAAACCCCATTGAACTTGCAGCTACTTTGTTGCCTTCGGACATGAAAAAGGCATTTTCAGCTTCCTGTGGGTCTTCACCTGCTTTAGCTACACAGGTTGTACTTTTGTGAAAAGACGCACTCATTATTCATTTATTGAGCTGATAAGCATTTATTAACCCTGTCCTAGCATCATGGTGGATATCAAAGTTAAGACCTAGTTCCTGCTCTTTGTCAACTCTGGTAGAGAGTAGCAATTGGCCAGAAGATACTAAAATATCTGGGGACTTCACAGGTAAAGGAAATCACCTCTAGGTTGGAAGGGTGGGGAGTGGGGATAAGTAATTGCCTACCTTCCTTTCCTTGAATGTAAGCTCCAGAAGGGCAGGCATCTTTGTTTTGTTCAAGTCTGTATTTCCAGTAGCTAGATCAGCAACCTACACAGAGTAGGACCCAAGATATATCTGTTGAATGAACGGGTGACTGAATAAAAACTTTTATGTAGAAGAAGTGTAGGTTCGGGTTCATAACTGTGAGCTTCTTAAAGGCTGAGATGATAGCCATTTGCATTTTTATGGATTTGCATTGTGTTCAGCATACTTTAGGCACTCAATAAGTGCTGGATGAATGTCGAGTGATTCCATAGTGAGGTTTGTTTTCTCCCACCCCTTCCCTGGTGTCATTAAGTGTTAGCCTTCCTGAAGAAAATATTTATGCTAAGTTGACAGTGGTTTTAAAGGTAAGAGTCTTGGGGCTCCCCTGGTGGCGCAGTGGTTGAGAGTCCGCCTGCAGATGAAGGGGACGCGGGTTCGTGCCCCAGTCCGGGAGGATCCCACATGCCGCGGAGCGGCTGGGCCCGTGAGTCATGGCCACTGAGCCTGCGCGTCCGGAGCCTGTTCCCCGCAACGGGAGAGGCCACAACAGTGAGAGGCCAAATGTAATTAACTACTGAAAGTGTTCCTGAAAGCACTGGTTTACCTTTACGCAAGAGTCAACTGAAATGGAAAATCTGACTATATGTGACATTGTTAAACTATCTCATTAGCAACACTTGTTTGATTTAATCCAAGAACCAAATATTGCTATATAGAGGTCAAAGCTTAAAGTTATTGAAGACTTACCCAATTCAGAATTAAATAAAAAGGCCAAAGGCCCGGAGAATATTTATGCTGCTGTTCTTTTTTCCCCCCAGTGATCTAAATTTAACTAACTGAAATTATATTCTAAGTATCAGATATTTATGCCAGGCTCTGAAGTGGCAGCTAATTTGCGTACTGAAATTACTTGAGACTTGTTTTAGTGAGAAGCCCATTGGGTGCAGAAATAATTGCTGGGGAAGAATCAAAAGCAGGAGAACAGGATGGTCTTTGCCCTGAAGCAGCTCATCATGTAAGCAGGTGAAACAGATATTAAGAAAGCAGGGGCTG
>NW_020173691.1:315541-315802 GCF_003031525.2 Neophocaena asiaeorientalis asiaeorientalis
GAAGTAAAGAAATATTTGAGTTCAGATTCATTTACAGCCTTTTGGCACAGCCTGCTAGTTGGCCATTGAAATCTGAGCTTTCCTTCTTCAGAAACGGTTGTCCCTGGGACTACATTTCCCAGCGCCCTTTGCATCTATGTGAGACTATGTGACTAGTTGGCCATGTGACCTTATTCTGGCCAATGGAATGTGGGCAGAAAAGATGTGGACCACTTTTAGGCCTGGACCCTATGCCTTGCCCTCCTTCTTCTATGGAATGAT
>NW_020173691.1:315917-323942 GCF_003031525.2 Neophocaena asiaeorientalis asiaeorientalis
AATTGTACTGTCTTGTCCCAGTTTTGAAGCCCTGAATAGAGGCTGGTCAGTCAGTTTCCCTTCTTAAACAGCCTATTAAGTCCACATCCCAAACCACTTCACTTGCTGGGCCCTAACACTCTGGGGCCACGAAACATATACCCTAATTGCCCCAGAGTCAGGTACCGGACAACTAGGGGTAACCCCTATGCCCAGAGCCCCACCCCCAAATTATTCAACTTAGCCAATCCACAGGAAGACCATGAAACCTAGCTAACCCCCCCCACCCACTTGCCATAAATCAGCTGCCCCCTAGACCCCCAGCCTGCTGTTACTCTGTTCCTGGGTACAGTCCCCTGTGTGGCCCTGCCTAGCAATCTTCTCTTGTTCAGAGCTCTAAGAATCAGAGAATTTTGCCTTTCATTTATCCAAGTGTCATTGTGTTGGGTCTCACCATCTTTAAATCTTATAAAACAGCTGAAATGGCAGTGATCACAGATTCTTGGAAACTATGTTGATGATGACAAAGTTGCCTTCTGTCTGGTCCTGAATGTCTTCCTCTAATTCCCGCATCCCTGCCCCACCGTCAGTGCCCTGCACTGTCCTATGAAGAGAAAGGAGCTTCTATTATGTTGTTACTTGTTTTGGCTTATCGGTTATGTCAGTCTAGCCTACTATAATCATTATAGGAAAACAACCAACCCATTGCTAGGGATATAGTATGAAATGAGGAAGGCTCCAGAGAGAGACAAGGGAAGCCAGTATCTCAATAATCTCTATGAGGAGGGGAGCTCAGCATTGATCTTTTACAAAATGGCAAACTAGTTTTGCAGTTAGTCCTTACTGGCTATCCCTCCACTCCTGTCCAAGGAAATGCTTCAGTCAAAAGGTGCCTTATGCAGATAGATCTCCATTATCTCTAGTTTCAAAAAATATACCATCAGTGCATGGTATTCTCAAAGTTAACTTCATGTCCTTAGGCCCCAGGTTCATTCCGACCTTTTCCTCTTCTATGTTTATCTTTTTCCCCTCCTATCTTTTCCTTTGCATTGCAAATTAACTTCTAACTATCTAAGCATTACATAATAGTATTCTCAACAAAATTATATACAAATAAATAAATTAAATAATGAAAGTAAAATATAAATTATAGAAATAAAACTATTCTTTGATTAATCCTCCCCAACAATTCCATCTGCTCTCACCAACCCAGATGCAACCCCACTGTCTTCTGTGCATGGTTTCAGACAATTTTCCTTTTTATTCACATTAGTTGATAGAAAATCTGTGGTATTGTTTTTCTGTAAATCATGTCTTACTGTCCATTTTGTCCCACAATTTGCTTCTTTCACCCAACAATGTTTTGGAGAGCTCTCCATGGTCCTACATGGAGATCTAGTTTATACCTAATGACTACATACTGTTCCTTAGTGTGACTGTACCACAATTCCTTTAGTCATTCCATTATTCAGGGTGTCTCCAATTTTCCACCATTACATAAATATCTGCAGTGAACATCCTGGGACATGCTTGCCTGAATACTTACTGGGTCCTGGGTGCTCTTCAGGTGCTTTCTAGGGGATCCCATTTAAGCCTCTCAGCAGTTGTATGAAGTAAGTACTGACATCATCTTTGCTTAGTGGGTGAAGTGTTTGAGGTGAACTTGCCAGGGCTTCTTTAGGGGTAATAATGAGTGGTGCGTTTGCAGGGCAATTTACCCTCCTCTAAGCGTAGCATGTTTTAAGGACACCAAAGGCTTTGTTTTAATCAGGTACAGTGAGACATGTAGACATGGAAATGACTGTCAGGAAAGAGGTGTTTTTCTTTATACTCACAATTCCCTAGAAGCAGGAGGCATGGCAAATCATGCAGGGCCACTTGGGGAAGCACCAGGACTGGCCAGGAGGCAGAGGGAGTGAGGGGTGCAGTGGGGAATGTGTGGTTTTCATGGGAAGGAATGGGTGAGGTGGATAAACAAGTGTATAATAGGCTAGTCTGAATAAATTCAGTGGGCTCTGAGGCATAGGGACTGTCCCTTGTCGTCTGGTACCTGGCCCTGTGGTGATTATGTCAGGGAGATAGTAACTCTAAGTGTGAGAGACCATAAAGGAGGTACTGGGGGGTGTGGGCTCTAGTTTACTATCTCTAGGAATTGCTTAGCCCTGGGAAGGGCAGTCTCTCCAGGGTCAGCAAGGCCCCAGGTGTCAAAGCATCAGAATACAGAAAATAAAAGACATGGTTAATGCATAGCAATTTACACTCGTACCAGCAGAATATGGGAATTCCCTTTTCCCTGCATCATCACCAAACACTCGATGTTATCAGACTTATATTTGTAGTCCATATGATAGGGGAAGACAGTGTCTGTTGTTTTAATTGGCATGTTCTCATTAATTAGTGATGTTGAGTACCTTTCACGTATCTTTGGTCCAATGGTGAATAGTCCATTCCTGGCTCCTCTCTCCAATTTATTTCCACTCCTCCACAGTCTTCTCTCTTTTTCTTCAGACACAAACCAAACTTCCCTCCATGACTTTCCAAGCCTTTCTCAGTATGGCACAGGTGCTTTTTGGAAGTTTTACTTCTTGGCATTTCCCAACTTGTCTTCTAAATTCTACACTTGGTCTCTTTCCCCACCCCCTCCTTCCTGGTCTTTACACAAGCTGTTCCCTCTGCCTGGAAACTCACTGCACCTTCTCTTCCCTTTACACACACACACACACACACACACACACACACACACACACACACACACACTTCTATTCATACAACGTATGAAGTCACCCCCAGGATCCTTTTCCAGCACACTCCATCCTATCTGCTTTACAATCTTAGCACTTAGCCCATGACCCTGTAATTGCAGATTTACTTTTCTACTCTCTCCATAGGTTATAAACTGGTTGAAGGCAAAGATTGTGTCTTTTATATTTTTGTATCCTCCACACCTAGTACAATGACTGAAACATGTCAAGTACCCGAGAATACATCTTGAATGGAGGAAGAATGGGTGAGAGGTGACTGAATGAGCACTTTTTAAAATTTAAGTATAGTTGATTTACAATGTTTCAGGTGTACAGCAAAGTGATTCAGTTATACATATACACATATATATATTCTTTTTCAGATTATTTCCCATTATAGATTATTACAAGATATGGACTATAGTTCCCTGTGCTATACAGTAGGTCCTTGTTGTTTATCTATTTTACATATAGTAGTGTGTATCTGATAATTCCAAATTCCTATTTTGTCCCTCCCTCCTTTGGTAATCATAAGTTTGTTTTCTATGTCTGTGAGCCTATTTCTGTTTTGTAAATAAGTTCATTTGTATCATTTTTTTAGATTCCACATATAAGAGAGATCATATATTTGTCCTTGTCTTCTCTGACTGACTTCACTTAATATGATAATCTCTAGATGGACCTATGGCAGGGGGACAGTGCTGGCATGGTACCAGCATGTTGCTGCAAATGGCATTATTTCACTCTTTTTTATGGCTCTGTAATATTCCATTATATGGGTGTGTGTGTGTGTGTGTGTGTGTGTATATATATATATGACACTTCTTTATCCATTCATTTGTGGATCAACATTTAGGTTGCTTCCATGTCTTGCCTATTGTAAATAGTGCTGCTATGAACGTTGGGGTACATGTATCCTTTTCGAATTAGAGTTTTTGTCTTTTCCAGATATATGCCCAGGAGTGGGATTGCTGGATCATATAGTAACTCTATTTCCAAATGAGCACTTTTATCCTGTTCCACACTCCAGCCTTGGAAGTGTGTCTCCTCACTGAGTGTGTTATCCATCCAGGACAGAGGTGGTGGGTGGATCATATGCTTTGACAATTCTAGATCTGTACTCAAAACCAGCATCTAGTGCAATGCTAAGCTATGTTCTAGAACGTCCTGAGCTCATTAAATGGGTTGTGTTTGATTCTATGTTTTCCTGGATGGGCAGGATTGAGGAAACCCAGAGAGAAGAGAGAATATCAACTGACTTCAGTCTGGTTTTCAATGCCAGGGCAAGATTGGTGGGGAAAGTCTCCTTTCCTTCTGCTGTTTATCAGTTAATTCAGAAAATAATTCTTGATTGCTCTACTGTGTTCCAGGCTCTATGTTTAGCAATAGGTGGACCAAGTAGAGAAACACTTGCTCCCAGAGAACTCACAATCTACTCAGAGGCACGGTACCAGTCTGCTAAGTGCAAGCACATGGGGATGAATGAAAAGGTGTGGACTGTGGGAGGTGCTTCGTGGAGATAATGTTTAGACACTGAGGGTTGATAGGACTGTGAAACAGTGTGTCTTCAAAGCTGGCATTCTGGGGTTCAGGGGCGCAGGAGCTGAGAGGTGCTCAAGAGGGAGGATGAAAGGGCCACAGAGCACAGAGTGGTAGAGTGTGGTTGATGCCATGCTGGACATAAATCCTTTCAGACACTTCCTGTTCAAGTGCCATAGTGTCCTTTCTCTGCTCACAAACCTCCAATGGCTTCTCTTCTCACTCTGAGTAAAAACCAGATCCCTGCCAATGCCTCTAAGGTCCACCTCAGTAGGAGACCTCTCCGGCCTCAGCCCCCCTAGTTGTCTGCATCACTCACTCACTCCAGCCTCATTGACATCCTTCCTGTTTCCTGTCCACAACAGGCATGCTCCTGCCTCAGGGACATTGCATCTGCTCTCCCCTTGCCTGGAAATGCTTTTCTCACAGAAAACTGCATAGCTCACTCCTTCAGGTTTTTACTTAAATGCTACCTTCCCAGTAAGGGCTTCCCTGCCTACTTTATGAAAAATTTAAACCTCGATCTTTGCACAGCACATGTGATAGACAGCGAGTTTCCCGTGACCCCTTCAGTCCACTCTCTTCTTGCTTCTGGTCACCTGTTTGCCCCATAAAGACTACATTTCCCAGCTTCCCTTGTAGCTAGATATGATCATGTGACTAGGTTCTCACTAATGATAGGTGAGAGAGTTAATTTTTGTGTAACTCCTGCCTCCCTTGCCTGAAAGGAAATTGTTTGCCTTAGATTCCCTTTTCTTATCACTCTCCCTCAGACTGGACCCCAGACAGATCAGTGACCCAGCTTCAGTCCCACACATGAGGACAGTATCTTAGAGGATGGCAGAATAATGAGGTAGAAGGAATCTGGGTCCCTGAATGACCCTATGGAGCAGAGATGCCCCATCCACCTAGAATAGTAAGACATTCACATAAGGGAGAGAAACTTCTATTTAAGTTACTGAATATTTGGATCACTTTGTTGTAACGACTCTGCCTATGCTCTAACCTACACATCTCCTCTATAAATTCCCTGATTTATTATTCTGCCTAGTACTTCCCACCATCTAACACTCCCAATATTTTCTTCTTTTGTTTATCATGTGTTCCTTGAGTAGACTGTGAGTTCTTCCAGGGCAGGGGGTTTAGCATCTTTGTTCACTACTGCATCTCCAGCACCTAGTACAGTGCCCAGTTCATAGTAGGTGCTCAATGAATATATTTGAAATGAAATGTTATTGTCCACTGAAAATGAAATCAAAGGCTATGCCGTGAATGCAGAGCTTCAGTACGTTTTGAAAAAAATCCTAGGGCACGGTGGGGGACAGTAAGAGGATGGGAGAGGGGAGGGGAAAATGAGTGAAAACAGTGAGGAACGTCATTCATGGAGGGTTGAGAGAAGCGTGGAGTCCGAGGAGGGGTGGAGTTTTTAATCAAGTCAGAAAAGCCCCTCGACTCTCCTGTGTTTGGGAGGGAGGCTCTGGGGGCTTTGCTTCAGCATGTCTCCCCACTGGTATTGGTTTTGGCATTGACTTTTATATGAAAGAGGAAGAAAGATTAAGTTTTTCCCCATTTAGCAGGAAGGAAGTCATGCTCTCTCCTGCATTCCATCTACCCTTATTCTCATCCTCTTGAGAAAAATCTATATCCTAATATTCAGGATAACTTGCCTAGAATCCTTGAGGTGGAAGGTATTCATAGCAATAGCTGTGACGTATTGGGAAAACCATTAAGATGGAACTGAACTGCTTTAGATTTAATCCGATGCCTTCCTTGGCTGGGTGGTCGTGAGTAAATGGATTGAACTCCTTTGTCTTTAGCATCCTCGCCTGTAAAATGAGTGTTAACACTGGACACTGAATAGTGTCCCCCAACCTCCTGTACCTCAGAATGTGACTGTATTTCAAGACAGGGCCTTTAAAGAGGGAATAAGGTTAAAATGGGGTTGTTAGAGTAGTCTCTAATCCGATATAACTGGTGTCCTTATAAAAAGGATTAGGACACACACACACACACACACACACACACACACAGAGGGAGACACCAGACACTTGCACACACAGAGGCGTGACCATGTGAGCACACAGCAAGATGGTGGCCATCTGCAAGCCAAGGAGAGCAGCTTCAGAAGAAACCAAACCTGCTGACACCTTAATCTCAGACTTTTGGCCTCCAGAACTGTGAGAAAATAAATCTTTGTTGTTTTATGACACCTAGTGTGTGATATTTTGTTATGACAGTCCTAGAAACTAATACATGAGATAATGTGGAAAGCTAACAAAAGGGTGTGCTGTACCTGCCCTCAAATGCTTGTCTTCTAAAGTTGCATTAATAGAAGCAAATATTTAAAATACAGGATGTGCCCGTCCTGTCGTATGCTGGTCAGAACCCATAGAGTGAATGTGGAATCCCCTTCTGGAAACATACTCTGATTGCTTGGGAGTGGGTGGCCATTGGGAAACTGGGTCCCATCCAGAGAAAGGCCACAAGGCTGGCGAGGAGTCTAGGCACTGTTACACTGTGCGAAGTAGCTAAGTTTAACCCAGAGAAAGGAAGAGTTAAGGGGACATAAAGCCATCTCCAAATGGGTAAAGCACTGTCTTAAGGAAGAGGAATTCCATCTAGCTGTGTGGGCCCAGATGGAAGAGCCGGAACCAGTGTGTAAAAGTTTCAGGGAGGTAGGTTTCAGTTCAGTACAAAGAGGGCTTTTCTAAGAGAGCTGTGGGCAAACATTACAGGCTTCCTCAAGTATTCCATGAGGCTGCATGACCACTTAGCAGAAATGTCAGAGGGGGGACTCAAGCACAGGTCCTGTGTTGGCACCAGATAAACTTGGATGTTTCTTTCAATCCTGATATTCTCTGTATGACTGGACTGTACTTATCAGCTGGAGAACAGGTCTCAATAGTGCTTAGACATATCTCTTATGATTATAAAGACATACACATGGTCAACAAATGTTTCTGAGTTTGTTGATTTGACGGCTTATTAGAAAGCTTTAGAAAATTTACTAAGAAAAACAATTACATAAGTATTCAAACTCTAGAGGTCAGTCATAGGACCTTGGAAGCATGGGTACCCAGCTAAGATTCTGGAGCCCCAAAGCACAAGCTTCAGCAGAAACGAACCTGTGCAAGTGAAAAATCTTAAACTTATTGTATACAAAGCTGCCATCTCAGTTTTACAAAGCAAAAATAAATAAATAGAAAAAATGCTGAATTAGATTTATTTACTAAAAGTTAATCTATCCTGAAAGAATTTGTTAAAATTACTCCCAGTAAGAGTCGACAGAGTAAAAGCTGTAATTTCCTGACTACCATCAATCAGTATGTGAGATTTGGGGAAAGCCGACGGAAGCAGAGGATGATTTGGTGGCGGTATCCGAAACATGGTTTTCATATCCACAAATTGCTACAGAATAATGGGGTGCCGCTGGTTCTAAAGTGCTGCCTGCCTGCACCACCTCATCAGCTCACACCCCTTAACCACCGTGGCTGGGACGGAGGCCCTCGGAGCCAGGCAGGCCGAGGAAGACCAGTCTTAAGCAGGGCCAGCGGGCGGCCAGAACCAGTGGGAGTGAGTTGCACCCTTCTGCGGGCTGGGCTCGAGCACCAAAAGCCGCAGAGAGACAACACCGACAAGGCGAACTCTCTCCAGATAAACTTGGATGTTTCCGAGGCAAACGCCCTCGAACCCCTTGGGTTCCGATCCACAGCCCCAGAAGCACCCCCCCCCCCCCCCCCCCCCCCCCCCCCCCCCCCCCCCCCCC
>NW_020173691.1:323954-324424 GCF_003031525.2 Neophocaena asiaeorientalis asiaeorientalis
GCAAGGAGAGCGCGCGCCGGGCGGAGGTTCGGAGGGGCCAGCGGATCTCCCAGACAGGCTCAGAGTCCTCCTGCACAAGCCTGCTGCTCGCAAAAGGGCAAATATCAAGGGAGCGGGGGAGGGGGAAGAGTGTCATTCGGGCTCTGAGGGGACACGCAGAGCCTTGGTGGGACGTGGTGAGGTGCGGAGAGCTAAACGCAGGAAAGGAAGCGACTTTGGCAATTGGCCTCCCCCGCCCCGCCCACGTGAACCCCGTCGGTGGTGAGGGTCTTGGGGTGGGGACCGGCCGGGCTGTGCACTCTTGTCCCACGGGTTGGAGCCACCACCGCGGCAGCAGCCTAAAGCGGAGCCCTCTCCCGCGCCGTGCCGCGCTCTGGGGGCACCGGAGGACGCGCGGAGGCCGCGGCGGCCACCCGGGCTCGCGCGCAGCCCAGGCGGAGACCGCCGTCCTGCGCCAGGAAAGGGGCGAC